>NW_019154112.1:12077099-12638188 GCF_002288905.1 Enhydra lutris kenyoni
GAGCCCAATGTGGGGGCATGATCCCAGGGCCCTGGGGTCATGAACTGAGCCGAAGACAGAGGCTTTAACCCACTGAGCCACTCGGGCGCCCGCTGCTGTTGATTTCTTGAATTATTCATTCAGGAAGTATTTATGGAGCATCTGTCCTGTAACCGGGGACTATTCTAGATACTGTATCTGTGGTATCTTTCTTGCACAAGCAATTTGTATTGCCCACAATAGAGGTACAAAAGCAGACTTCACATCCCAAATGTTACAGTGGAAGCAAGACCCTTTCAGTATGCTCTTGTGCCTGAATACCAGCTTTGCAGATGTATTGAGCCCTGGTCAAATGGGTGAAGTCACCAGCCTTTTTTCTTCTGTTTATAAGGGAACTGTATAATTTGTTTTCCAAAGTAGGAATCCTTGGAAATCGAGAGAAGGTGCTAGTAATAATTGTGCTAGGACAACAAGCATAAAGTTAGCTCTTGTTCCTGACTGATTTACCAGCCTTCTCCTGTGTGCTCGATCTGCTGATCACAACCATTCAGCTGGGGTGGTCTGAATCTTTAAACAGCCATCCTTTGTCACCTGGCAAGCAAGACTTGAACTTCGGAAAAAGCTAGTTGATTCTGGAGATACAAAGGAGGCTCCAATTTTTACTTCCCCAGTTTGTAGAGGTACACACAACCATCAACAGGGAACCCTTGATATTTTGGTGACTTCATCCCCAGTTCCACAAAAGGGGAGATACTCTTTCTCCAAAATGACCAATCTTTATCAGCTCAAAATAAGGCAAAAGGACATGTTTGAATTTTTGGTACTTGGGGGCCAATAAGCTGAGATTGAATTGTGTGAGCGCTTTCTACCGCACACCTGCTTGGTAATTTGGCACACTGAGAAATTCCTAGGGCTGCCACCCCAGATGAGTGGGGGCAAGATGACATGATTTATAAAGGCTTTTCAATTTCTAATCTTTATGATATAATATGTAATGAATCATGAAAGTGACACTTTTACTAGACCAGGTAGTAAAACGTAATCATGGTGCTTGACAAATGTTGGTGTAGTAGATTAATGGCTTTGGGTGTGTTGTTGTTATTTCTTATTATTTCACCTGATTGTACTCCAGTAGTATTGCTGTTGAGTAAGACACATTATGTGTGCTTTAAGAAACATCTGCTGTGTGATTTAAATCTCATACATATGTGAAAATCGGGGTTGGAAACAGGGTGGGGGAGATTTAGGGAGAATTTTGTGGTATCTGGGGGTAATTTTTCAGTAATTACCAACAGTGTTTCATTTGATGAATTAACTTACAGTTCCTTCTGGCCTCATTTGTTCAGGCCTCTTTTTGGCCCTTTTCATTTGAAATTCTGTGCTCCTCACCACTAGTCTTTGGACCATTTCTAGAGTGGTCTGGATGACCATATCAGTCTCACTCTCTACTGAAGTCCCTATACCTTGAAGAGCTCACGACATGAAGGTTATAAATTGAATAAAGCAATAAAAATATTTTAGTAATGTATGTGGGTTGATATGGGCAAGAGGTTAGCAACATTGAAACACAGAAGTTGCCAAAATGTGGTCAATCCCCTTGGAAATCATCTGGCCACACTCTTTTCTTTCAGGCATATGTAATTTCAGTTAAAGTATTTTCTTCTATATGTTAGAGATTAAGCAAACATCTCTGTGATTTAATTGAGGTATGTCTAACAAACATTCCTAAAACATAAACCCTAATCTATCATTTGAGTTTACTTCTATTGACTTGAAAGACTTCCTTCAAGAGTCCCCTATTAAAATGCAAATAAACTCTTGACTGTTAATAATCTCCAAGGCTGAGATTAGCTCCCAAGGGATAGAATCTGAGCTAGCAGGTCAAGGTGTACCCCCAGTGTTTTTCTCCAGTGTGCCACTCATGGGGCCACGGTAATGCACATAGGTCCCACAAAACTTAACCCACAGCTTTGTGGAAAAAGACTCCACAGTAACCAATATGTAATATATTTAAGATTATAGAATTTGCAAAATAGCAACCCTAAGCATGATTTTTTTCTTTTATGAATCCACAGCTGTTAATTGGGCTATAACAACCATGGATCAAGAGGAGGGAAAAGGGGCGCCTGGGTGGCTCAGCGGGTTAAAGCCTCTGCCTTTGGCTCAGGCCCTGATCCCTGGGATCGAGCACCACATTTGGCTCTCTGCTCAGCAGGGAGTCTGCTTCCTCCTGCCTCTCTGCCTACTTGTGATCTCTGTCTGTTAAATAAATAAAATCTTAAAAAAAAAAAGGAGGGAACAGATTTACCTCTTATTTCAAATTAAGATAATCATCATCAGTTTTTAGAAAACTTATAAGTGAAGGTATCAGTACTGCTTTGGAGTTTTGTCTTATGAGTTTTTCGTTATATTTAACTTCTTTGAAAACTTGGTATCAGTAGTGAAGATGAGGCTTTGATAGATGGGATGAAGACTTGTTTTGCCTTTGAAAAATGTGTTTACTCCTCGAGCACTCAAATTTTTCACGGCAGCGTTGGTAATTTGGAAAAGACTGGGAGCGCTCCAGTTACATTTTCGGCTATGAAGGACAGAATGTATAGCCCCTCTGAACATCAGATTTTCCTCTCTGCTTACAGAAGCACAGTTACTACTTTATAATTCAGTTGCCTTATTTAATCAGGAAAATGCCGTTAGGGTTTAAAAATCTCCTCCAGCTTATGGTGAATGCTTTGCAAAGCCAAACTGTTCTGCATATGTTCTGTTGATTCAATGAAAGTATTAAAATGAAAATGAAATGTTCAACCAACAGGTTACAAAGATGTTGAAAGCACTAAGTAGATCATGGTTTAGAAAGAGTTTAGAAAAATTTTTGATGACGTGGAAAATGTACCGTGGGTAAGGAGATATACAAAATTAAAATTATGAATCACCCTTTCTACATAAATTAATTTAATTAACATTATGAAATCTTGGGCTTGTTATAGATTGACTGTAATGACATCAGACTATTCTCACCTAGATCATTGTCACCAGTGCCATTTAGACATTCTCCTTGTACTCCCCTAGTGGTAGAGCTTGACCCTACCACATTTTATAAGCCCACATGTTCATCTTCCATCCAAATATAATGGATCTAAAATGTGTCACCCCACTAGGAAGCAGAGAATGTCAACCCCGAGCTCATCTCTTTCTGAGGACAAATTTCTTAGCCCTTCTGGGGGAAAAAAAATAGGGTTATATTTGGAAAGGTGTGGAGCTATTATGGACAAATCATCTAATATAGTAAGTAACATTTCAGATCTGTTTATCCATCTAAGATGAAAGCTAAAGTAACATGTAAAACAATCATGTGAAATATACAATAAAACACTCGTTACACATCATTCCTTCACATTAAATCTCGCTATTCTTCTGGCTCTAATACAAAGGTTTTAGTTTTTATTTCACTTGTGAAATTTATGCATGCCTCTCTACTCTTCAATCTGTCTTCTTCTATTTATATATTATCGTACCATGGAAAGAGGAGATGCCAAGGATATGCAGAGGCCAAGCCCACCCAGTTTGATATTCTGAAATACAGATAAAAAATAATTCCTGATGATGCACAGAAGAAAGGAATTCTGGTTCTAGGACACAAAGCAGTCTTCTGCCACTTTCCAACACTCATTTCTTCTGGGCTTGCTTGAAATATGCAGTATTTATATTTTTACAATGGCATAACAAAACTTTGAAATGAAGGGAGAAGTTGTGGTGGAGAGATTATTGTTTCTGCCTCTTTTCCATATTGGAGTTCTTTGTTAGGGTTGAATTTATCCATCCACCCATCCCCACCACTTAGCAAAGTGTTTAGAACCTATAAAGTCAGTACTCAAATTTTTGAATGAAAGAATGAATATGAAGTATGTAAAGATGAGAATAAGAATGACTGAGACTAGGACGAGTGTCGATGACCGGGCAGAGGGATCGGTAAGTATGTGACTCTTTACACACGTGCCTTCTCAATGTGAGATGCTATAAACAGGAAGGTGTTAGTCCCCCTTGCCCTTCCTCCATCTACTATTTATATTTACAGAAAAATAAAGCACATTTGCTTCACTTTTGTTTTTTTCCCCATTATCTGCTGCTTGGAGGTCCAGACTCCTATTCCAAAAGAAAACATATTCTCCTGTTTTTTAATTTTTATTTATTTATTTATTCTTCCCCCAGAAAGACTGTTCTTCCTTTACTTCATCACAATTATCTTGACTGTGACCTGAACCTAGAAGTTGCTCATGCTGATGACCCAGGAGATATCATGAAAAAAAAAAAAAAAAAAGTATATATATATATATATATATATATATATATATAAAATATCTGAACAAATCTAGTTTTGCTCAGCTGTTCTCAGTACTCCATTTCCAGCTAAAAATCCTCTTGTTTTTTTCCATATTCTCCGTATTAGCAAAGGGTCACATTTTGGGTTTTTCTGCTTCTTCTGGGGAGTTTATTGATGAAAGCATTCCTCAAGTTTAAAACCTCTTGACAACTGTTTTCCTAAGGAAAGGTGTGGCATTTTTAAAAATGTGTTTTTATTCATATTTAATGCTCTTAAAAAAAACTTTATTGTGGGAAGATTGACATGCAATAAACTACACATACTTAAAGTGTAGAATTAGTTAAGTTTTGAAGTATGTATTACAGGAGAGGAAAATTTTTTCTTTACTCATCTGGTTTGTTTTTTGTTTTTTGGTTTTTTGTTTTGTTTTGGGCTGATATATTAATTAAATTGACATAAGATTAGTAGGAAAAAATCAGATTTAATATTGTATGTAAATGAAGACATGAAATGGGCAGTTGAGGCTTACATGCCATCCTGAGCTAAGGAGAAGGAGTTGAGGTGGGGGCTTTGAAGAAAGGAACACAATTCACAGGAAGGTGAGAAGAGCAGATGTTTGGTAAAGGAATGTTTGTGGTGCCAAGGAGAGACCGTGAGACACAGAGGGGAATCTGAACAAACAGGCCCTGTAAGCTGCCCCAACTTGTTGCCCTTAGCCTACACTCTTTTGTGGTTCTCTCTGGTGTAGCTCTTTTCCTGGACCGGGACCTCTATCTGAATTCTTTGAGGCAGTTCAGGGGGAAGTAAAAAGCTCTTCCTGAGTGTTCACTGACTTCACTTGTCTTCAGCTCAAAATAACCCACATGTCCAAGTGACACATTTTAGGTAGGCTTATTCTGAATCCCCTCAGTAGTCACAGGTGAAACCATCACTAAAATCAAGAAAATGGACCTCTTTGTCACCCTGGAATTGCATTTTGATCTCCAAGCCCATTCTTTTCAGGCCCTTAAAGAAGTGAGTTAAGGAGTGAACTCTGTTGTTTTTTGTTGTTGTTGTTGTTGTTTTAGTTATTCTTTCTGTCTCCTTCCATTCCTGGGGTATTATTAGAACTTATAAAAATGATTTTTTTATAGTTTAAGATAATTGTATTACTTCTTCTGTACAGCACTGCTGAGGGTTGTTCATGTTTTTTCTTAGGGCAAGGACAGCAAGCTGTCCCCAATAGCCACACCTCTGCTTTTCCTTTCTAATAGCTACACTGGGGTCTTCCCTGGTGGTCTAGTGGTTAGGATTCGGCGCTCTCTCTCTCTCTAATAGCTACACTGAGTTTTAGCTGGACAGACACAGGTCTTCTCAATTAAAAACCACATTCACCCGAATGTTTATAGCAGCAATGTCTACAATAGCCAAACTATGGAAAGAACCTAGATGTCCATCAACAGACGAATGGATAAAGAAGATGTGGTATATATACACAATGGAATACTATGCAGCCATCAAAAGAAATGAAATCTTGCCATTTGCAACGACCTGGATGGAACTAGAGGGTATCATGCTTAGCGAAATAAGTCAATCAGAGAAAGACAACTATCATATGATCTCCCTGATATGAGGGAGAGGAGATGCAACATGGGGGGTTAAGGGGGTAGGAGAAGAGTAAATGAAACAAGATGGGATTGGGAGGGAGACAAACCATAAGTAACTCTTAATCTCACAAAACAAATTGAGGGTTGATGGGGGGAGGAGGGTTGGGGGGGTGGGGTTATGGACATTGGGGAGGGTATGTGCTATGGTGAGTGCTGTGAAGTGTGTAAACCTGTCGATTCACAGACCTGTACCCCTGGGGATAAAAATATATGTTTATAAAAAAACAAAAAAACAAAAACAAACAAACAAAAAAACCACATTCTCCAGTTTCCTTTGCTGTTAGGTGTGACCGGGTTCTGTCCCCTGGGATGTAAGCAGAAGCAATAGGTTTAATTGTCGGTTGTTCTCTTGAAGGGAAGGAGTTTATGTGTGCTTTCCTTTTAGCCTTTGATTGGCTAGAATGAGTCTCACCCCATGAGATCCAAACTCCAAGTTGACCGTGGTAACATCAAGGGCAGAAGGAATGCTATCAGCTTCAGACTTTTAGACCAAATTGTTATATGAGAGAAGAACTTTCTGTCTTTAAGACAGCACTGCTTGGGGGTTTTTGGTTACCAAACCCGTATTGTAATTAGTATACTTCTGTTTTAGAATTAGGGAGAACTTCGACTCAGAGTGGATAAGAGAACAAAACTGTGCCTTGTGCCATCTTACTACAATAATTATTTGTTTCTTCTAAAATAAACTCTAGGGTAAGACTGACTCTTTGAAATCCTTTCCAATGAGTATACTAGAAACTCAGACATTTATTTAGGAAAATGTTTGAGCACGATTGGCAACCTGAAATATTTACATAGCTGCTGCTTTTCAGACTTCAGTGAAGTTCCATGAAAGTCTGTTCCCAAGAATTGTCTTTTGGACAAATACTTGGCTATGTATACTAGCCTGATTTATCATACCCAGAACATTAATATTCTTCTTTCTCTAAGTCATTGCTGCTTTACCTTCATTATAATGGCGGTCCCAAACTTCTCTAGAATGGTGACAAGATTTGATTTGATACCAACAAGTAAATAGCCCCAGCATGATGCTTTGTCAGTGCTTTGCCAGGAAGGACTGAGAATTAAAATATGTCATCATTTTATACTTTTTATATGCAGAAAGTCTCGTTTGACATTATCTCAGTGCCCCAGCTGCCCTGGTTTTCCTTGCTACCCTCACACCCCTCAACATTTGGAGCCCCTTTATTATAATGGTAGATATTATGTAATGAAGGTAGTTCTGAAAGGCTGTAACATGCAGACGTTTACCGCTGCCGAATTTAAATATCAGGTTCAGCGGATGAACAGGTTGCCTAGCAACTGATACTGCAAGCTCCAGCGACTGCTCATGCCCACTGAGATTGACAAGGGAGCCATCACAGGCTGCCTGAGCCTTCCTATTTAGCAATTCTGACAGTGAGACCAAAGCCTATCCCAGGTGGGGGCGGGGGGCTGGGGAATTACATATTAACATTTGAAGAATGAATACATATATCATATATATATATATATATACACATGTATATATCATACTACTATATATAATATAGTTAGGAACTTTCCTTAGAAAAATCCCTGTATTAATTGAGAGAGAGAATCTAGAGAAGGAAGTACAAAAAGGAGTATTTGAAAAAGAACAAGATCGGAAATGGACCTACTGCGGGCTTTGGCTTTCCATTTCGGATGGAATGGGGTTTATTTCGGCTGAGAGGCATGTGCAATGCATGCATGACTAGGCATGTCCAAGGAGATTTGTCTTAGAAGATAACAACCATGAAATGACTTTTGAATATTTGAACAGGTGGAACTACATGTTTCTGTGCACTGTGTTACATGCTGTCATACTTGTTACATGTTGTGCTCGCATTGCCAAGCAGTACCAGTCGTCTGAGTTAGCTGGGAGAGTTTTCATCCGCTGAGGACGAGATTTTATTTTTGTTATGGTGCAAATAATGAACTCCTATGAAGTATTCCTTTTCTACGCTGGTTCACCAATTGTATTTATTTCTTGGAGTTTGTGAAATGCCTAAAAACGAAACACCATTCGAAATATATCTCTTTAAAATAAATTCCAGGTCCTAGTGTGTGTGGAAGTCCTTTTGTGGAATGTTGAAGCCAGGAATTGAAACCTCTTTTGTTATAAAGGAAAAGAGTTCATTTTAAGATCCCTCATATTTTGGATAAATAATCATTAATTATAAGCCTTTGGCTCATTTCACATAAAATCAAATTCATATTTTGCTATACATTTCATCTAGAAATTAGTACTTTTATCCTCATGGATATAAAGCACATAACCGATTTAGCATAGTTAAAAAATACATATACCTCCTGACCCAGCAATTCCACTAGTAGGAGTTAATCTTAGACTAGGCTTCCAATATATGGAAACATGTAGGGTTAAGACTCTCAGTGCAATGTTGCTTATAAGAGCAAAAACCTGGTAACCTAAACATCCATTAATAGGATACTAGTGATAAAATTATTGTATAGCTATAAAATGGAATACTGGGGAACCATTATAAATACATTTTTGTAGGAAATATATCCAAGCCATATTGTTATATAGAAAAAATTTAAAGAAGATAATATAAAGAAAAACCCGAATGGATAAATGTTATATATGGATATAAGCTTTTATAACAGTTACTTTTTGAGAAAATGTTTAGATTATGCTGGAAGGTAGGGTAAAGAGGGATATTTTGTTGTTTACCATAAACCCCTTTGTCTTTAAAAAAGAATCACAAACATATATTTCTCTCATAATAAAAAAATGCTAAAACATATATTTCTTTGTACCAACACTATTAAATATATTATTTCATTTCTGCTTTGCGCAGACAAACTAAAAAAAAAAAAAAATCCTATCATTTTAGCCCAGCATCTTCAGAATCATCTTGTCTTTAATAATCCTGTTAGGGAAAAGCTTATAGATGGTGTCCCTAGGTCTTCCTTGGGTCTTATGTGTGTTTCTAGGGTCTTAACTAAATTAACTCATGAACTTTCTGAATTACAGGCAATTATCTTTTGAATTCATGAGAAGAGTTAGGGGATTAGGAAGTAGCAAATGTAATACTGTTCTTTCTTTCTCTCTTTGGAGCCCCAAAGCCAATAATATAATTATCTCCTATTAAGTCTATTTCATCCTCTAGTAAAATAATGAAACAAATATTAATGAAGTGGAGCTACGGCCTTGTATCATCTCTTACGCAGAGTATTTATGCAAGACTCAAAAGAATAAATATTCTATTTGGGAGGAAAGTGTATCTCTGCCTTGGATGATGATGTCTGCCATGTACCCCACTCCCATGGAAACAGCTTACACGTTTATTAAAGAAAAGTGATGACTAACTTAGTTGCCAGAAAGTTGATGGTTTAAGGGGATAGACAGATTTTATGATGGTTTCCTAAACTTGGACGAAAAGGAGATTGTTCAAATATAATCAATTTGGGTTTTTATTTACAGCAAGTGGTCCTGGCTTTTGGTTACCGAAAGTTTCTGAAAGGAAGGTTAAACTCTAGGGGCCCTAAGTAAATATAGTACACACCCTGTAGAGGGGTTAAAGGAGGAATGTGTGAGTTATTTATGAACTTGTATAATAACAGCACTGAAAAAGCCTGTCGCCCTTGAGAAGGACTCCGTTCAGCCATCTGCTCTCCTATTCAAATGCTCTGTTTTGTTCTGGTTTAGATTTTTTGCCTCAGCTCTCTCAGATTTGATATTTTTAGATATCCTCACCCTAAGGCAAACCCTCTTGACACAGTGCCTACATAAAATGACACCGAGTATCGCAAGCCAGGAAGCTTATTGAACTCAGAGTTGAAGTCAGACGAGCCCTTACTCATCTTGGGTTTGTCCTTTCCTCTCTTCCCTCACCATACGGCTGAACAGTGCAGCTCATGTTAATGACAGCATCAGGAGATGGAAGAAGATATAATGTTTGTGCATGGTTTGTTTCATTTCTGTGTTTAAAGTAGTAGTGATCTATGGGACACCTGGGTGGCTCAGGCAGTTAAGTGTCTGCCTTTGGCTCAGGTCATAATTCCAGGGACCTGGGATTGAGCCCCGCATCTCCCTTTCACTTTGCTCATGCTCTCTCTCTCTTTCTATCTCAGATAAATAAATAAAATCTTAAAATAATAAAATAGCAATAATCTAAGGCACATTGGCCTAAGACTTGACTAAATTGTAGAGGCTAAGTTCTGGTGTTCACTCTGTTCTTCTCAGCCTTCATCTCACCCTTTTCCTAAGAAAGTATGTTTTGAAGCCAAACAGATCTGGGTTACAACCTTGAGTTTATGACTGATTGGCTAACCCCTGAGTTTTCTTAGGTTGCATATTGTTACTACAAGGATTCTAACAACAACATTGTTGGACTATTTTGAGAATTAAATGGGATAATACCTCCTAATATGTCTCAGCATAGTGATTGGTAGATATTAGGCCTCTGTATTTTCTCCTCCTCCACTGAGAAAAAAAAATACACTTTTTTTTTTTTTCCAAAAGGAAGAAAAGCTAGTAAAGCAAGGGTATTTTGTATTATCTTAATGATCTTTGAAATATCAGCGTTGGTTATTTTGCAAGTTTATAATTGACAATGAGGTTGCCTTTCTGGGACCAGCTTCCTAAATAGCCCACTTTGCTCCCATTTTGTGCATTTCTTGCCTTCTTCTCCAGTTCAGACAAGCCTCCTGACTCCCACTCCTCTGAGCATGGGCTGCCTCCTTCTTTTATATGCTTTTGTTCATAGCATGTTCCTTTCTGGAATGACTGTCTCCTTTTTTTTTTTTTTTTTCCCTAAATCAACCCATCAAACTTACTCACTTTAAAAAGGTTTAGGTTAGGTTCCACCTATTCTATAAAGCCTTTTTCTATCTATAGCCTACATTGACCTCTCCATTTCTTATACTCTTCTAGAGGAAAAGAGCAGGACTGAACTTTGCCTCTTGATTCAGGTCTGTTTCTTGCAGTACAGCTAGAGTTTGCTTGGTGTAACAGCCTCACTTCTCCCACACAGAGACCACCATAACCAGAAACCACCAGGCCCCTGGCTTATATGTCTGTGTCTTTGCCCTTCTATCCAGTCTGCCTGAAAAACTTATTCTTCAAGATTTCTCTGTAGGTGTATTTTTCAGTCTCCCAGCAAAATTGTCCTCCTGTGTCCTCCCTGTCCCATGGTGTTTCCTTTCTCTCCTGGAGTACTTGCCTCATTATAATGTGATGCTTTGTATGACTATACATCTTTCTCTTAAGGTATAATTCAGGCCTCTCTTGGGCAGGGGCTTTGTCTTATTCTTTTTATCCCTGGGTCTTGGAACTTAGAGTGTGCTTCATAAGAATGGAAAAAAAATGAGTCTGTCAGGAATCTCTAATTGTGTTATGTGCCCAACCCATCTCTCTGAAAGATCCTGAGTGCTAGACTTTCATAACCGCCATAGTACCTCCTACATAATGGCACACAGTAGGTGTTCAGTAGACACTTGTTTTTGGTACGCTATCAGTTCCTACCATCCACCACTGGGTATGCATACATGGTGATTGATGGTAACTGGTTCGTCTCCACAGGACGAGAGACCAAGGGGCACTTTTCAACTTTTCAAGAGCTTATACTATCTCTTATACCTTGGCCCACAAGCCAGCAGCATTAAGGGGCCTGGCTTTTTGTTTCACTGCAATCACATTTTTACTTGGTGATATAAAGAAAGCAAGTCCTGGACTGTGGCTCTATATATTTATTTAACAAGAGGATAAAAATAATACACCTAAATATAAAAAGATAAGCTACCTGGGTGGCTCAGGTGGTTAGGCATCTGCCTTCAGCTCAGGTCATGGTCCTGGAGTCCTGGGATCAAGCCCCGCATCGGGCTCCCTGATTGGTGGGAAGTCTGCTTCCCTGTCCCTCCCCTAGCTCATGCACTTTCTCTCTCTCTCTCCCTCTTGCTCACGCTCTCTCTCTAAGTAAGTAAAGAAAATCTTTAAAAAAAATAAAAAGGTAAAAGCTAATTAGAAATTGCAAACCATTCACATGTCTTTTTAACAATTGCATATAATGTATAATTTTCCAAAAGCAGTCAAAGTTATTATCTAGTTGAAACTCTGTGAGAGAGAATAAAAGAATAACCTAACATCTGTTCCCAGTCTTAGGAATAGCTTTGGGCAGTTTTTATGTAGGGCAGGGGCTTACTGCAACAAACTCACTCATATTCATATCTTTGCAATATCCAAGTTGCCTTGTGTGAAATCACAAGGTCAATTGATGTCAAATGAATGAGTGATTAATGTAGTTTCAGTATCCCAGGACAGTCCTGCCACTGGGGACTACCTTAAAGTAGATTTTCTTGAGCATGAAAAGGTCTGTAGTAGCCCAAATGTCATTGCAGAGTGCTTGTTCCCACAGTATCAGCACCTCCTGACTACGAGTAGTTGTGACCTTTCTTTCACACATACTCTACCACAGTAATGGATTTTTCTCCCACATAGATTAGAAATTTTATTTGCATGTGAAACGTTTCTCTGCCTTGGTTATTATTGCTGTGTAACAAAGAAACCAAAACTCTGTCAGATGAAACTACCATCATTTAATTATGGTCAGAGATTCTGCAGATCAGGAAATTGGATAGGGCATAGCAATGATGGCATATCTCTGCTCCATGAAGTCTGGAGCCTCAGCTGGGAGGACTCCGAGGTTGGAGATTACTTCATGGCTGGCTGATGACTCATCTGGAGGCTCCTGGGTGACTCCAAGGCTAAAACTAGCAACCAGTGTGCTGGCAAAGTAGCCTCTTTATGTGGCTTGACTTCCTCACGGCATGGCAGCCTCAGAATGGTCCAACCCATGTGATGGCTCAGGGCTCTAAGCGCAAGTATCCTAGCAAACAGACCAAAACTTTCATTACTTCTTATGGCCCTGTCTCAGATGTCGCACTGTATCACCCACACTGTATATACTATTGGTTGAAGCAGGTACAAGTCTTCACAGAGTCCAGGGGAAGGGACATAGACTCAACCTCTCAATCAGAGGAATATCAAAGAATTTTGAGACTATGTTTTAAAATGACATTATTATTTACAGAAATATATCAATATATCATGTTGACCTTGGAAATTCTCTGAATATAAATATCCATAACTAGACCATAAAGGCATAACTGTTGAGCATCTGCCTTCTCCAGCTATATATAAAAACCTGTTATGCATCATTCTACTTAACTATAGTATTTTCAAATTAATCTTGTGAAAAGCAAACCTGAGTAGGTAGAGTAGATTGGAATTCAGAGGCTATTTGATTTAACTTCCCACGTAATATAGGGAAAATCTACCTTGCCCATGCTCCACTAGATTCCCCTTTGGTACTTTCACCGTAGGGAGATTACTTGTCCATGAGAAGAGCTATTTGCTCACAACTTTAAATACTATTATTGTTTTTCATTATACTGAGTCAAAAGATGCTTCTTCTGTGGTCCTAATTTTTCTTATTACGGCAATGCAAAATAAATATAATCCTTTTTGTGTGACTGGTTCCCTTTAAACAGCTGAAGAAAGCTAACATCTGTCTTATAAATTTTCTTCTTTCTAGGCTAACTATCTTCAAACTTTAAGTCAAATATCTAAATGTCAGGACATATAGGTTCCTAACTATCTTTCTCTGAGTCCTTTCAGGTTTGTCTGTGTTCTTTTTAAAATGTAGTTCTGGAATGCTGGGGCAGCTCAGTCGTTAAGCATCTACCTTCAGCTCAGGTCATGATCCCAGAGTCCTGGGATCAAGTCCCATGTCGGGCTCCCTGCTTAGCGGGAAGCTTGCTTCTCCCTCTCCCACTCTGCCTGCTGTGTTCCCTCTCTCACTGTCTCTCTCTGTCAAATAAAAAAATTAAAAATCTTTAAAAAAATGTAGTTCAAAAGGTAAATTCAGTATTCCATACTTGAGTTGGTTAGTGAGCAATAAGCTACAGCTAAAAATTACCTCCTTTGATCTGGACTTTATATTCCTGTTACTATAACCCAATATTGCATTTTCTATTTAAATCAGTCATATCCTGAAACAGTCATAGCATTGCTCAGGCTAAACAGCCTTGCCTGGTGATTAACTGTGAAGGCTCAGAGTCACATGTCTTGGTTTCAAATCTTGGTCCATCATTTCTACCTATATACCTTAAACTAAACACTGTCCCTCAGTTTCCTCATCCGTGAAATGAGGATGGGTATGGTCATGAGCATAAAAAAAGGACACTGTAAATAAAGTATTACTGTCCTTGGAACAAAATCTGTAGTCAGTGAATATTAACTTTTTTTTTTTTCAAGTAGACCCAATTTACATGAATCACTATTAAATCAGCCCCCTTTCTTCCTATAACACTGGTTCTTATGCTGTGTTTTGAACATGAAGTGCATATCTTCGGATTATCCCTGTATATTTCATTGGCATACCTTGGAAATCACCTACTTCTATATATTTTATTCACATTCTGTATTTTACTATCTTAGGCATTTCCCCTGTATTACATCACCTGCTGAGTTGTTTGATGTGCCTTTTCTGTCTTATCAAAGCCACTGATAAAATATTGAATATGAAGAACAAAATCCAAAGAACCAAGCCAATAGAAACCTTTTCTCTAGGGTTCCATACTTCCATACTCCCTGCCCCCACCCTACTTCTCACCTTCTGAGTGATAATCCTGGAATGTTCAGCCCAATTGCTAATACTCTCACCACACCTGACCTCAGACCTGTATTATTTCTTCCAGTCTTGACTCCACCGGGCTCTGAACAATCCTGGTGCATTTCAGGCACTCAAAAAAGAACAAAGCCAGCATTGCAATCAAATTGTAATGGAAACTCAAAGGAGACAACTACCAATTTGGCCTTCAGGAATCAGGACAGACTTATCAGAGTGGTCGTATTTGAGCTGGGTTTGAGAATCAGTAGCATTATAACTGGTGTTAATGGTGTTTATGAAAACAATAATACGGTAATTCCAGACCCAGAGGAAAAGCCTTGTGATATAGCTCTGAGAAGGTAAATGTTTGTTGTTTATATTTAGAAAACTTAGCCTTTGGTGATTCCAGTATAGGAGTGTGTGTGTGTGTGTGTGTGTGTGTGTGTGTCTTTGTGAAGAGAGGGAGGGAGAAAAAAAGGAGGAAGTGAGGGGGTAGGAGATAAGGCAGCTGGAAAAGTAGAACTCAATTCTTAAGGACTTTGAAAGCTTTATTAAAGAGCTGGCCTTCATCCGGTCTACAGATTGGAACCATAGAAGGTTTTCTAAAGTATGGCTGTGAAATAATTAGATTTTTGTTTTAGAAAGATAACTGCAGACAGGAATGGATAGGAGACTGACCTAGGGCAGCAGCAGAGGGGAAGGAGATAATGGAATTGACTGATACAAGAGAATTTTGGAGGTGGTATCAATAGGACTTGATGGAAAGGAGGAAGGGTACATGGACAGAGGCATGTAGCTTGATTAGATGGGATGGATGACAGTGGGAGACCCCTGACTAAGGTAGAGGACAGTGCTGGGGAAGACAAAGTCTTTAATCCTGTTCCCGTGGGAGTTTGTTAAACTGAAGCATAGTAGGGAATGGGGAAGGTATAATCTGTCAATGGATTTCATCATTACCAGCGTGGACCTGAATGAATCTTGTAAAGGCAGTGTTCTTTGCTGTTTACCTGGGTTGCTCACTCTTGACAGCAGAATCTTAATGGCAGTTATCAGGTGGGGACTACTTTACCAAATGTCTTCACCCATAACAACACCCATGCGGGGAGGAGGTCTTTCTTCAGGATTTTAGGAAGATTATAGAAGAATTAGTTGAAAATAAGAGAATCTACCTAAAGAATTAGAAGTAAATACAGTTAAGTTCAACCGAATGATGGGAAATCTCCAATAAGTAGTGGCACTCAGTCACATCCAAGTCTGGACCTTTTACAGCATGAAACTGGTGAAAATATTTAGTCAGAAGTGGTGAAGATTATTTTCTTCCAGGTTCTCCCGGTCTTACTCTATATCCCATGATGACCAGAAAGTGCTGCTCATAAATTTATCTGTAATGTTCACATCTCACTTTTAGAACACAACCAATACTATGATATTCAGAGTTTCCTTATTTCATGCTTTATCCTAAATTAGGTGCTCTCAGTTATTAATCCTGGAATTTCTTCTTTTCCCATATGACTGTCTGTTTCCCCCACCTTCAACTTGACTATCTTTTCTTTATTTTGCCCTCATGTGCCCTGTATTCCATTCCAAGGGGAAGAAGAAGAGGAGCTGAGGAATATTACATAAAGAATTAAGAAAGCACTCCCTCCTTTTTTTCACAGGCAGATTAACTTCCTGTGTCCAAATTAGAAACAGTTCCCCCCATTGGCCTGATATTACACACTGTAATGCTTCCTGTATAATTGTATTAGCATGCTTCACAATCTCTTCTACTTTGGGGGTTTCACTGTCTGGTTGGCTCCCCCTTAATAGTGGTACTTAAAGCCATGAATGTCTATGAGCTATCCCAGTGAGACAGATGTGGAGTCAGCAGACCTGATGATGGTCTCCTGGTAAACAACAATACGTAAGGAAGAAGAGAACTGGCAGATGAGAATAAGAAGGAAATTTTACTCTGGTAGTTGGGGATCATCAATTCCACTCCCTTTTTCCTAAAATACTCATAGGCCATTCATTTAATAATCTATTCTAAACCTCTGTCTGAGATGGATATTAAGCTCACTGATCTATAGTTTTTAGAATTCCTGGGATGTTTGCCCATCTCACCCCTGGCACATTTCCCAGGCTCTGTTATCCCTCAGTGAATACACCACGAGGCTCTGAGTTCACTTCTGCTTATTCTTCAGCATTTCTACATACCATTCATCTGTTCCCTGAGGCTCATGTCCATTCAAAGGGCTGGGTGCTCTGTCACCATCTCCTTGTGCCTCTTCTGAAATTTAAATTCTGATTTTTTACTAATCTTAGAAGTGATCTCAGCTCTACTTTATGAAATAGGAAATATTACAGGAAAATAAGTTCAAAACCTAGAAAACAAATTAAAAAGGATATATAACACAAAAGTTCTTTGATCTGCCTATATTAAATTTCACACTCCAAAGCTGATTAATTTTACAGAGAATGGAATCTTTCTTTGAATCTATTTAATGTTCTGAAAGAACATTATTCTGTTAAACTCCTAATTTCTGTTACCTATCCTCACCCTTAAAGTCTCACATGGATTTTTACCTTTCTCGGATCATCACTTAAAGCTGTTTAGGACCAGGTCCAGTTGCATATACCAGATACCCATCAAAACAATGCTTACCCTGTTGAGACATTCCTATTTCTCACAAGAGAAAGGATGTCTCATGGCAGCCCAGGACTCCAGTTTTGGTCAAGAGTCAGCAGCGACCCATCTATCTTCTCTCTTGCTGCCCATTTGTGCTTTCACCACCCAGGATGGCTGTCAATACCAGCCTTCACATTGGCATTACAGCCAACAAGATGGAGTAAGAAGTGCGATCCTCCCTTTTAGAGGGATTTTTTAGAAGTCCAATGCTACACAGCCCATGGCCACACACAGCTGTGAGAGGAAATGTAGTCTTCTAACAGGATAACATTGTGACTGATTAAAAATCTAAGCTAAGAGAAGAAATGGTTTCCTGGGAGGCAACCAGCTATCTTTGCCATATTGTCTTTCCTGAATTCATATTCTACTTACCAGAGATATAATTTGTTTAGGATTGATTGGAAACAGCCTTGTTCTCTGAACTTGAATGTAATTTTTTTTTTCTATTCTTACACTTCTTTCCATTAGCTGTCCAACTTCATAATTGCTTCTTATCTCACCACAAGATGTTCTTAGATAGGTCAGTCTCTGCTCTCCTCAGCACAGTTCATTCGGTCTTTTATAGGAGTCAGGGACATTGGAGGTGAGGGAGAGTCTTTCTCAACTACCCCCACCAAGCCCATCTCTAGTTCTGTCCAGAGTAATGTTTTCAGAAGGCAGATCAGAATGCATCACTCTCTTGTTTAAAATACTTCAAAGTTCCTCATTTTTTTTCTTTGACTAAAGAATTCCATAAGATAATACACAGTGCTCCATTTGGTGTTGTCATTGGTGAGCCTCAACCTTTTGTGTGTTCTTCAGCACATGGCTATTTGGAACTTCATTCTCTGTCTTACCCTTTCACCACAAGGACTTTGCATATGCTGATCTCCTAATCTACTGCTTTTCACCCAGGTAACATGTAATATCTCCTCATCACATTGATGCTCAATTATTATTATTTATGGATGTGCTCATGAGGTTTGCAACTAGGTCAGATCCTCCCTTTATGTACTCTTAAGGTACTGTGTACTAGCACTTCTCTTCCTCGGAACACTTTTTTTTTAGGAATTACTGGCTAACAGTGGTCTCTACTATAGACTACAAGTTCCACAAGGTCTGGGATCGTATTTGTTTTCACCATTGTGTCCCCAGATCTCAGAGCAGTTCCTGGCACATAGAAGACGATAATATTTGTTGGCTGAGTGGATGGCCATATGAGTCCTTTAGGACTGAAGCTTTTTCATGATGAGATGGGTGAGGTTAAAGCAAATCTAAGGCTGATGTGGCAGCAATGTGTCCAGTGTGTTTGGACCGGTCTTTGTGTGTACCTGCAGGCAATAGCATGTCTGTTGCAGCTTTTTTTGGCCACATGCAGTTGTTGGTAAACAGAGCTGACTCTAAGCCAAACTGTGAAGCTTCTTTTGTGCCCTCTCTGTGTCCCTTGACTCTCTCTGTTTCTGTCCCCTTCTGCTCCCTACCCTCAAACTTTTTTCTTCTATTAAAACAGGGAAACAGCTGCCACCAGATATTTATACTTATTTTCATCAGACTCTCCACTTTCTGTGCCATTTTCTCCCCTTGGTATTGATCCTTTATCTTCTCACCTTCAAACATTCTCACTTTTAGTATCTGCCCCCTTCTATTAAAAGACGTATGGGTTTGAGACTGGTCATTTTGCCTTTCTTTGCCCTCCATTTTTTTTTTTTTTTTTTTTTTTTTTTGAGCTTTGTTCTAGGAGGGAGCTGAGATCTTACGGGGTTAGAGATGCTGTTAACACATTCTCAGGGCCCAAGGAGGGTGAGAATAATGAATCTTATTGTCACGGACTTCCTCTAGGACTCAGCTCTCAGGGCTGTTTAAGATCATTTGTGCAGGACCTTTCCTGCAAAAAAACAATTGGTCAAGTAGGTGTTATGTGACTGAAATCTAGTTCATGCCTTGCTTTCCATTCAGTGTCCTGTATAGATAATGCCTCCACCCAGGAAAGGGTGTTTTTTCTTCTGAGTTGTGCAAAGTTGCCATAAGGGTGTTTGTTTTTTTTTTTTTTTTAAGATTTTACTTATTTATTTGACAGACAGAGATCACAAGTAGGCAGAGAGGCAGGCAGAGAGAGAGGAGGAAGCAGGCTCCCTGCCAAGCAGAGAGCCCGATGCGAGGCTCGATCCCAGGTCCCTGGGATCATGACCTGAGCCGAAGGCAGAGGCTTTAACCCACTGAGCCACCCAGGCGCCCCAAGGGTGTTTTTTCTTCTGAGTTGTGCAAAGTTGCCATAAGGGTCAGAGGCAATGCTGTAGACAGTCCTGCTTTCCCATGGGGCTTTCAATCAAATTTTCTCCCACCCTGACTTCCAGCTGCTCCTGCCATGTGCTCTCTGCCTTTCTTAAAACTCCTGATTCTTCCTCTTAGCTTCTGTTCTGTCTTTCTTTCTCCCAAATTCATATTTTATATTTTCTACTAATTCTGACATTATTATATATTTCTTTCTATAAATTTGTTTTTTATTTTTTAATTGAAATAAAGTTGACATACAATATTATGTTAGTTTCAGGTATACCAAATAGTTATTTGACATTTATTTGCATTACAGAATTCTCACCATGATAAATATAGTTACCATCTGTTACCATATAAAATTATTTCTGTATTATTGAATATATTTCCTCTGCTATGGTTTATCTCTGGTGACTTTATTTATAACTGTAAGTTTGTACCTCTTGATTTTGTACCTTCATTGCCCAACCCCTTCTCCCCGTTCCTTCTGGCAACCACCAGAACATGGTTGTTTTCTGTGTTTATGAGTCTGTTTCTGTCCTCTTTGTTTTCCTTTTTAGATTCCATACATAAATGAAATCATACAGTATTTGTCTTTCTCCCTGATTTATTTTGCTTAGCATAATATCCTCTTGGACCACCGATCCATGTTGTCACAAATGGCAAGATTTAATTATTTCTTATGGCTGAATAATATATATCTATCTTCTTCATCCATTCTCACATCTTATCTGACATCTTCTTTATCCATTCATATACCAATAGATATTTAGGTTGCTTCCATATCTTGGCTATTGTAAATAATTCTTCAATGAATATAGGGGTGCATCTATCTTCACAAATTAGTGTTTTCATTTTCTTTCAATATATAGCCGGAAGTAGAACTGCTGACTTGTACAATATTCTACTGTGAACTCTTCAAGGAATCTCTATACTGTTTTCCATGGAGGCCATACCAATTTATATTCCCAGCAACAGGGCATAGAAGTTCTTTTTTCTCCATATCTTCACCAACACTCATTATTTCTTGTCTTTTTGATACTAGTCTGACAGACTTGAGGTGATATCTCATTGTTGTTTTGGTTTGCATTTTCCTTATGATTAGTGATGTTGAAGATCTTTTTATATGTCCTTTAGACATCCATATGTCTTTGGGGAAAATGTTTCAAGTGCCCTGTCCATTTTTAAGTCAGATTTTTTTTTTTTTATTGGAATTGAGTTACAGGAGTTCTTTACACATTTTGTTATTAACCTTTTATTGGACATCATTTTAAAATATCTTCTCCCATTCAGTGGATTGCCTTTTTGTTTTGTTGATGGTTTTGTTTGCTGTGCCAAAGCTTTTCAGTTTGATATAGTCCCAATTGCTTATTTTTGTTTTCATTTTCCTTGTCTGAGGAGAAAGATCCAAAACAAAAACAAAAAAAAAACAAAACAAACCACTGCTGTGACCAATGTCCAAGAGTTTATTGCCTATGTTTTCTTTTAGGAGTTTGATAGCTTTAGGTCTCACATTTAGGTCTTTAATCCATTTTGAGTTTGTTTAAGGCATGAGAAAATAGTCAGGTTTCATTTTTTTGCATGTGGCTGTCCAGTTTTCCCAACACCATTTATTGAAGAGACTATATTTTCTCCATTGTATATTCTTGCCTCCTCTGTTGTAGATTAGTTGACCATATAAATATAGGTTTATTTCTGGGCTCTCTATCTGGTTCCATTGATCTATGTGTCTGATTTTGTGCCAGTACCATCCTGTTTTGTTTTGTTTTGTCTTTAAGATTTTATTTATTTATTTGACAGACAGAGATCACAAGTAAGCAGAGAGGTAGGCAGAGAGAGAAAGGGAGAAGCAGGCTCACTGCTGAGCAAAGAGCCTGACATGAGGCTCTATCCCAGGACCCTGAGATCAAGACCTGGGCCGAAGACAGAGGCTTAACTCACTGAGCCACCCAGGTGCCCCAGTACCATACTGTTTTGATTACTATAGTTTTGTAGTATAGTTTAAAATCTGGATGTGTGGTGCCTCCAGCTTTGTACTTTCTTAAGATTGCTTTACTTATTTAGGGTCTGTCTTTTATGTTTATTAAGGTAACATATACACAAGTTGAAAATTCAAATGGTTCTATAAGTCTTCTTATGAGAAATAGCAGAATCAACCTGTTATGCCTCACCATTTCCTGTTCTTCATTCAAGCGTATGTTCAACACATATGCATTAAGCGACTTCTATATGCCACACATTGCTATAGGTGCTTGGGATACATAAGTGAATAAATAGACAAAAATCCCTGTCCACACAAACTTCTATCAGACCAGGGAGGCACAGACAAAAAGCAATACATATAACAAACAAGTAAATCATATAGTATGTTTGTTTGTAGTAGGAGCTGCGGGGGAGAAAAAAGAGTAAGGAAAAGGGAATCCTGAACATGGGAAGGAATTGCAGGCAGAATTCTAAGATGGGCCTTGTCGAGAAAGACCTGAAATAATGAGTGGTTAAGGTGTGCGGCTGTATCTCTCAAATGAGGAAACTCAAATTTATTTCTCAAAAACAAAACAGAAGAGTGGAGAGGAAGGGAGGGAAAAATAAAACTAGACAAAACCAGAAAGGGAAACAAGCCATAAGAGGCTCTTAATCATGTGAAACAAACTGAGGGTTGCTGGAGGTGAGGAGGTGGGGGGATGGGATAACTGGGTAATAGACATTAAGGAGGCCACATGATGTAATGAGCACTGGGTATTCTATAAGACTGATGAATCACTGAACTCTACCTCTGAAACTAATAATATATCATATGTTAATTAATTGAATTTAAAAGAAAGAAATTAACAATAATAATTTTAAAAAGGTATGCAGATATCTGGGCAGACTGTGGTCCAGGCAGACCAGAGAGCACAGAACAAAGAAGCAGGCAACAATGACTGGTGTATACCATGAGGCATAGGAAGCTGGTATGGAAGCTCAGAAAAAGGTAGAGGAAGAGATGAGAATAGGTAGGTAAGGCAAGAGTAAACCATGTAGAACACCATAAGTCAGGACAATAGTTCACACCTTTTGTAGCAGTTTCTATTGTTATTAAGCATATTTGATCAAATAGGAATATTGTTAATTTTGATTTTTAATTTTTATTTATTTCTTCCCATTTTTAATGACGTGGTTTAACTCTTTCACCTCACTTTACCCACCATTAACACACATTTCACTCCTCCCCGTTTCCCAATATAGTTGTGTTATAATTTTATTTATATCAATATCAATGATTCCATTAATATTATAACCATGTAAATGCTATTCACAGTTGATCTGTGTAATATACTTTCTCTTTATCATTGATTTCTATGGAGGTTCTGCTATCCTAGTAGTTCTCGATGTGTGGTGCCTGGGTTCTAAGGGTCCCCAGGATCCTTTTAGGGGGTCCACAAATTCAAAACTGCTTTCACAATAATACCAAGACACTATTTGCCTTTTTCTTTTCTTTTCTTTTCTTTTCTTTTCTCTACTTTTCTTTTTTCTTTTCTTTACTCTTTTCCTTTCTTTCTTTTCTAAGATTTATTCATTTATTTGAGAGAGAGAGAGAGAGAGAGAGAGAGCAAGTGTGAGCACATGAGTGGGAGGAGGGGCAGAGGGAGAGAATCCCAAGCAGACTCTGTGCTGAGTGTGGATCCCAGGACCCTGAGATCACAACCTGAGCTTAGATCAAGAGTTAGATGCCTAACTGACTGAGCCACCCAGGTGCTCCTTTACTACAAACAAAAGCAGTGTGGCAGGGCACCTAGGTGGCTCAGCTGGTTAAACATCTGCCTTTGGTTCAGGTCATGATCTCAGGGTGCTGGGACCAAGTCCCACATCAGGATCCCTGCTCAGCAGGGAGTCTGTTTCTCCCTCTGCCTGCCACTCTCCCTACCTGTGGGTGCTCTGTGTGTGTGTATTTGTGTGTGTTAAAGAAATAAATAAAATCTTCAAAAAATAAAAGCAGTGTGGCAATGTACTTTACTAAAAGTCGCTGTATTATTCTTAAATGCAAAGCATTCTCAGTACAAAATAACAAAAACAAAGCACAGCACAAAGCCAGTTTCATATAAGAATGGCATTAATGAATCTCTAAAAATTTTTAATTGTGTTAAATCTCAACACTTGAGTACAAGTCTTTTAGTACTGTTTGTGATAAAATAGGAAATACAGATAAAACACCTCTGCTATCTACTGAAGTACTATGGTTGTCTAGGGAAAAACTACTGGCAGTAGGGTTATAAGCTGAATGAGCTACTTATTTCATGGAGCAATATATTTATGCAACAGAGTGCATATGCACCTCCTTTGGGTAGCTAGAAGACAATTTCTTGAAACTGAACAAAGTGACTTGGCCACTTCCAAGAAACCAACTGACAGTATTTGTTCCAATGATAAAATTCAAGGTGTGTTTTTTTTTAAACTTATTGTTTTATTTTATTTATTTTTATTTTTTCATGCAACTGACATTTATTTATTATTATTATTAACATATAATGTATTATTTGTTTCAGGGTACAGGTCTTACACAATTCACAGCACTCATAGCACATACCCTCCCCAATGTTCATCACCCAGCCACCCTATCCCTCCCACCCACCTCCCTTTGTTTGTTTCCTGAGATTAAGAGTCTCCTATGCTCTGTCTTGTTCTTTGGCTTCATCTTGTTTCATTTTTCCCTCCCTTCCCCTATGTTCCTCTGTCTTGTTTCTCAAATTCCTCATATCAGTGATCACATAATTGTCTTTCTCTGATTGACGTATTTCACTTAGCATAATACCCTCTAGTTCCATCCACATTGTTGCAAATGGCAAGATTTCATTTTTATGGCTGCATAGTATTCCAGTGCATATATACCACATCTTCTTTATCCATCCATCTGTTGATGGACATCTAGGTTCTTTCCATAGTTTGGCTATTGTGGACATTGCTGCTATAAACATTAGGGTGCATGTACCCCATCAGATCATTACATTTGTATCCTTAGGGTAAATACCCAGTAGTGCGATTGCTGGGTTGTGGGGTGGCTCTAATTTCAACTTTTTGAGGAACTTCCATACTATTTCCAGAGTGACTGTACCAGCTTGCATTCCCACCAATAGTTTGGGAGGGTTCCCCTTTGGCTGCATCCTCGCCAACATCTGTTGTTTCCTGACTTGTTAATTTTAGCCATTCTGACTGGTGTGAGGTGGTATCTCACTGTGGTTTTGATTTGTATTTCCCTGATGCTGAGTGATGTTGACTTTTTCATGTGTCTGTTGGCCATCTGGATGTCTTCTTGGCAGAAATATCTGTTCATATCTTCTGCCCATTTCTTGATTGGATTATTTGTTCTTTGGGTGTTGAGTTTGCTAAGTTCTTTATAGATTTTGAATACTAGCCCTTTATCTGATATGTCGTTTGCAAATATCTTCTCCCACTCTGTCAGTTGTCTTTTGGTTTTGTTGACTGTTTCCTTTGCTGTGCAAAAGCTTTTGATCTTGATGAAGTCCCAATAGTTCATTTTTACCCTTGCTTCCCTTGCCTTTGGTGATGTTCCTAGGAAGAAGTTGCTGCGGCTGAGGTCAAAGAGGTTGCTGCCTGTGTTCTCCTCAAGGATTTTGATGGATTCCTATCTCACATTGAGGTCTTTCATCCATTTGGAGTCTATTTTTGTGTGTGGTATAAGAAAATTGTCCAGTTTCATTCTTCTGCATGTGGCTGTTCAATTTCCCAACACCATTTGTTGAAGAAACTGTCTTTTTTCCATTGGACTTTCTTGCTTTGTCAAAGATTAGTTGACCATAAAGTTGAGAGTCCATTTCTGGGCTCTCTATTCTGTTCCATCTATCTATGTCTCTGTTTTTGTTCCAGTACCAACTGTCTTGATGATTACAGCTTTGTGATGGACCTTGAAATCTGGAATTGTGATGCTGCCAACTTTGGTTTTCTTTTTCAAAGTCCTCTGGCTATTCAGAGTCTTTTCTGGTTCCATATAATTTTGGGGATTATTTGTTCCATTTCTTTGAATAAAGTTGATGGAATTTTGATAGGGATTGCATTAAATGTGTTGATTGCTCTAGGTAGCATAGACATTCTGACAATATTTGTTCTTTCAATCCATGAACATGGAAAGTTTTCCCATTTCTTAATGTCTTCCTCTGTTTCTTTCATGAGTATTCTGTAATTTTCTGAGTACAGATTCTTTGTCTCTTTGGTTAGATTTATTCCTAGTTATCTTGTGATTTTGGGTGTAATTGTAAATGGGATCAATTCCTTAATTTCTCTTTCTTCTGTCTTGCTGTTGGTGTATAGAAAATCAACTGGTTTCTGTGCATTGATTTTATATCCTGACACTACTGAATTCCTGTATGAGTTCTAGCAGTTTTGGAGTGGAACCTTTTGGGTTTTCCACATAAAGTATCATGTCATCTGTAAAGAGTGATAGTTTGACTTCTTCTTTGCTGATTCAGATGCCTTTTATTTCTTTTCATTGCCTGATTGCTGAGGCTAGGACTTCTAGTAGTATGTTGAATAGCAGTGGTGAGAGTGGACATCCCTGCCATGTTCTTGACCTTGAGGGAAAAGCTCTCTGTTTTTCCCCATTGAGAATGATATTCACTATGGGTTTTTCATAGATGGCTTTGATGATATTGAGGTATGTACCCTCTATACCTACAGTGTGAAGAGTTTTGGTTAAGAAAGAATGCTGTACTTTGTCAAACACCTTTTCAGCATTTATTGAGAGTATTATATCAACAAGTTCTTGTTCTTTCTTTTATTAATGTATAGTATCACATGGATTGATTGACCAGCCTTGCAGCCCAGGAATAAATCCCACTTGGTCATGATGAATAATCCTTTTAATATACTGTTGAATCCTATTGGCTAGTATTTTGGTGAGAATTTTTTGCATCTGTGTTCATCAGGGATATTGGTTTGTTATTTTCCTTTTTGATGAATAATCCCCTGGCCAGACTTATCAAAAAAAAAAGAGAAAGTATACAAATTAATAAAATCATGAATGAAAGAGGAGATATCACAACCAACACCAAAGAAATATAATTATACAAACACGAGCAACTATACGCCAGCAAATTAGACAATCTGCAAGAAATGGATGCGTTCCTAGAGACATATAAACTACCAAAACTGAACCAGGAAGAAATAGAAAACCTGAACAGACCCATAACCAGTAAGGAGATTGAAGCAGTCATCGAAAATCTCCCAACAAACAAGAGCCCAAGGCTAGACGGCTTCCCAGGGGAAATCTACCAAACATTTAAAGAAGAATTAATACGTATTCTCCTGAAACTGTTCCAAAAAATAGAAGTGGAAGGAAAACTTCCAAACACATTTTATGAGGCCAGCATTACTTTGATCCCCCAAATTTGAGTTTTTAAATGAAAATTAGAATTTTGGAAAACTTTTGTTTGCCACCATATACTTCCCAATACTTAAAGACTTTTTTGATGAGATTGGAGGATATTGATAGGCATGAATGTGATTTTTTTGATATTTAAAAATAAAATGTTTTAACATTTGGAAGATCTATATAACTCAACTGACATTTTCCAGATGATCAAAGTGTGATATTGCAAAATTGTGCAGAGTACAAGATCCACTCAAAGTACAAGATAGACCAATGTATTTTAATGTAAAAGAATATGAAAAATTTATTAATATGGTTTCAAATTTGGCATTGCAACTAACTTCTAAGATAATCCTGCTGCTACATTTTTGTAGTATCAAAGAAGAAAATCCAGAATTATCTAAAGGGATTATCAAAAGACTTCTCCCCTTCCCAATTACATGCATGTGTGGAACCTGATTTCCTTCATATATTTCAACCAAAACAACATACCACAGTACATTAAATACAGAAACGGACATGAGAATACAGCTCCTATTCATCTATGCACTCAAGAAATCTGTAAAAAATATAAAACAGTGCTCTTCTCCTCACTAAATTTTATTTGGTTTTAGAAAATGATTTTTTCTTAAAATACGTTTTTTATGTTCATAGGTTATGGGTATAACATTGACATTTTATTTTATTATTTTTTAAGATTTATTTATTTATTTGACAGAGAGAGAGAGAGAGAGAGAGATCACAAGTAGGCAGAGCAGCCGGCAGAGAGGGGGAAGCAGGCTCCCCACTGAGCAGAGAGCCCGATGTGGGGCTCTGTCCCAGGACTCTGAGATTATGACCTGAGCTGAAGGCAGAGGCTTTAACCCACTGAGCCACCCAGGCGCCCCTAACATTGACATTTTAAAATAAATGAATAAAACTTAAAATTAGCACTCTGCATTTCCATATTTGTGTATTTTAAATATTTTTATAAAGAAAACATTTTGGGTAGTCAATAATTTTAAGAATGTGCAGATGTCTTGAGCACAAGAAAAATTTGGGGCCCACTGTGCTGCAGGATACCTAGGTATGATTTTCCCCTCTTCATAGCCCCACAGCCCTTTCTTTCCATCTGCTGAGAATTCCTTGCAAGAAATGTTGACTCTCTTTTGATGATGCACAAAGGAAGGGGTACTTCAATGTTCTTTAGGTATGAGAGGAACTTTTTGATTGTTAAAAAACCTGAAAATGATTTGTGAATTGAGTAAATCATGACACAAGTCTCTGTCACTCTTGGCAACCACAGCTCCAGGTATCCTATATGGCTTCATATGGATCAAACACCTGGGACACAGGTGTGTGTTGACTCCAAGGCTGAAGCAAAGCAGGAATCTAAACCAATTTGTCAGAATTTTTTTTAACCTTTAATTATCCTTTAATTTTTAAAAATATCTTTCTTTCTGTAGTACATGATAATTCAGAAGCAATTTTCTTGTCAGCATGTTTTCCTTCTTATTTTTTCAAATACATGATTGATGATAAGGGGAATTTGGGTATATACCATGGAAAATTTTTGTTCTAGAATAAGTAGTGAAGCTAGCATTTTGAGTTTTTAATTAATGTATTTGTTTTCCTCTGGAAATTGGAGAATTATATTTGGGCTTACACTGATCATAAAATTGTGGTCAAACAATATCTATGAAGCTCTAAGTTCAACCATTTGATGAAAAGAAACTTGCTAAATGAAAACCACATTTTGTAAAGGGCAAATATTTCTTAATGTTTTGCCAGAGAACTAAATTACTTTGTGATAGTTATCTATTCTCACATACTCAGTGCTGTTGACAGTGACATTATAGGCACAGTAGCTGAATACAATCCCTCTTCTATCTTAATAATTTAATTCAAATATCTGTCTTCTTTGTGAACTTAAAACATTAAGTTGTGGTTAAAAAAAATCTATTATCTGAAGATCTTTTGAAGTGTTCTGGAAAAGTCTAGACTGCAGGGAAAGTGCTGTGTTTTTTACATGGGAGGAGTGAGATTAAAGCTATCTCAATAATTATTATTATATGGTTAGATAACATTTTTAAATGTCCTCACCATCTTTCATTGTGGGGCAGTAAAGAACAAAAGGGAATTTTTTATATAACTTTAGCAGTTCAGGATCCAATAAGTCTATATATAGATGTATTTTCAAGTAAACATTGGCAATTTTTTCTTTTTGTATAGTGTTCTTTTTCTAAGGAATAAGTATCCTTGTATTTCTTTTAGAAATAACAGATTGAACTCTGAGGTCAATAAAACAGGATATTGCTTCATACTTTGCAAATGTTCCACTGTGTGTTGATAACCTAGCGTTAACCACTGCACCAGAGACGCTTTTCTAGAATGTTCCCAGACTTGGTTTGGTAGGTAAGGTGAGGCTCAAGCTCAGGGTTAGGAAAGGTTTGGAGATTGCTGTTATGACCCTGCTGAGTGTCAGAGTTCTGCAGAGGAGAAAGTTTAGGCAAGGCTCAATTCAGCAGGAGCTGATTTTAGGTAAAAAATAATTATTTACTGAACACTATTACTTTATGTTAGGAAAAATTGATTTGAAAGCCAGATTCAGCTTGGAATCAAAGGGAGAAAAGACCTTTTATAGATAAGGCAAAATAAATGTGACTACACCTCACAAGGGTTTGTGTATCCTCTCACCAACCAATATTAGTGATGTATTTTACTTCAAATTCTCCCTTATCCCAAAATACCCTCTTAGTTTTACTGATTACATCAGGAAACGAGTCTCCAAGTTGATAATCTACTTTTTAATAACTTAGTTCTTAATTGCTTTTGTTATCCTAGTGAGAAAAGAAAAAAATTTCTTTATTCTCAGAAAAAGGAGTAAATTATTGTGGCTGGTGGGCTTTTATGCTGGGCCAGGTCAATCTTACTATATATTTCAATATCTCTTACACTCCCTGGAGAAAGAAAGTATTTTCATAGGACATTTCCTATCATATTATGTAACTATGTTTTGTTACCAAAACAGCAATGGACTCCATCCTATGTTCTGTGATGTGGTATGCAATGATGGACCGAAAATTCTAACTTTCTTCTCTTTTCTTTCAATAGGATTTGGGAGTATTCATGATTTCACTTCATTAAAAACAAAAATTTGCCTTCTTTGTCATAGATTAATTGACTATATAATTGTGGGTTTATTTCTGGGATCTCTATTCTGTTCCATTGATCTATGTGTCTACTTTTGTGCCAGTAACATACTGTTATGATACTACAGCTCTGCAGTGTATCTGGAAATCTGGTATTGTGATACCTCCAGCCTTCTTGTTCTTTCTCGGAGTTGCTTGGCTACTCAGGGTTTTCTGTTTCCATACAAATTTTTGCATTATTCTTGTTTTGTGAAAAATACTATTGGTATTTTGATAGAGATTGCATTGAATCTGTAGATTGCTTTGGCGATATGGACATCTTAGCAATATTAGTTCTTCCAGTCCATGAGCATGGAATATCTTTCCGTTTTTGTCATCTTCAGTTTCTTTCATCAGTGTTTTATAGTTTTCTGAATATAGGTCATTCACCTCTTTGGTTTAGTTTATTTTTTTAAAGATTTTTATTTATTTATTTGATAGAAAGAGAACAAGCAGGGGAGAGCAGCAGGTAGAGGGAGCCTGATAGGGGGCTCAATCCCAGGGTCCTGGGATCATGACTTGAGCCAAAGGCAGACGCTTAACCAACTGAGCCACCAAGGCATCACCCCCCTCCAGGTATTTTATACCTTTTGGCACAATTGTGAATGAGATTGTTTTCCTAATTTTTGTTTTTGCTACTTCATTATTACTTTGTAGAAACGTTATTCTGGGTATTAATTTTGTATCCTACAAATTTTCTTAATTCATTTATTATTTTTAGTAGTTTTTTTGTGGAGTCTTTAGGATTTTTCTATGTATACTATCATGCTGTTTGCAAATAGTGACAGTTCAACCTCTTTTTACCAATATGGATGCCTGTTATTTCTTTTTCTTGACTGATTGCTGTAGCTAGGATTTCCAGTACTATCTTGGATAAACATGGTGAGAGTGGACATCCTTGTCTTGTTCCTCATTTTGGAAGAAAAGCTCTCAATTTTTCAACACTGTGTATAATGTTAGCTGTTGGTTTTTCACATATGGCCTTTATTATGTTGAGGTAAATTTCTTCTGATCCCACTTTAAGAATTGTTGTCTTGAATGGGTGTTGAATCTTGTCAAATGCTTTTTCTGAGTCTACTGAGATTATCATGCGATTTTGTCCTTTGTTTTATTGATATGGTATATATAATGGGACAGATGGTAACTATACTTAATGGAGAACATAGCAAAATGTATAAAATTGTCAAATCACTAAGTCATACACCTGAAGCTAATGAAATATTTTATGTCAACTATATTCAAATTTAAAACAAAACTAATTTGCTAAAAATGTTCTGAAAGCAAAAAAAATGTAAATTTTCAGTCTTCCTTATCAAATAGTAAAATGAGGCATGAACTTCTCCCCTCAGACAGAAGCATGGAACACTTTAATATCACTTACAAGCCATGGGCTAATAATAAGATGGCATCCAGGAAAAGGGGTTCATGTTCCAAAAACTTCTGCCATGAAATACAGAATCACATGGCTTCCTTACTGCCATATATTTCCCCAATATTACTTCATATATTTTGCCAATATGACTAATCCCAGTATTCTACATTTTTTAGGTCAAAATCTTTCATTGGAATCATGGGCTCTTTAAAATAGAGTAGACCTCAAGACATCAGATTTAACAGTCTCTCCTTCAGATAGCAGTTATTAACAGTCCTACTTTGCTGTCCTCCTTCCTATATAACTAGAAAAATAATTATGTCCATGAACAAATGCCTCCTCCTGCTTTCCTTCTTCTTATTTTCTTCTCCTCTGCCATATTTTCTTATCCAATAGGTTTTCATCTCTTCACCGTAAGTAATCAGAACAGCTGTTCCTTTGGACCTCTGGGAATAGCTAGCTTTTTGTTTTTCCTACCAATTAATAGCTGAAGGTGAAAGAACTCCTGAACAGAAAGAGTCTTACTCTTAATCTTTATCAGTACTTTGGTAAAATATAAAAATGAGCTTTAAGAAGATTAAAAAGCAGCATTAGTGTCTCTAGTTACAATATTTCTGTGGTACGATAAATATATTTCCCCCATGATTTTATGTCACTTACTGGAGATCCAACTTTCCCTAGACACATAGGTAAAAAACCTGTATTGGAAAAAAAAAATTAAGCTTCATTGTTCATAGCAACAACCGAATGCAGCTGGAAAATTGTGGGAAACCAGTCTTTACAAAGTACCCTGTAGCTGAATATTCCTGTTAGTCTATCCATGTCATATCTGCATCTCCACCACTTACCTACTTTTCTTTCCCTCTCAGTGTTTGCCATGCCTTGCCATTCACTCCACTTAAAATGTTTCTTGGTCCTTCTTTTTTGCACAGTGTTTTTCTCCAAGGACTAGATGCTTTAAAATCTCCATGAGTCTTACATGCTTTTGGCTAACAGAGAAGCACACATTTGTTTCCTGGTCTGCAAATTGCTTCCTGGTCTGCATATATGTCTTTTGTGTGTCTCTCAATGTAGCTATCAATTCATATTCTCATTCTCCCTCCTTTTTACCTTCTCCCTGCCCCTCTTTCTCTCTGTTCCCCCATCCACCACAGCTAAAAATAATGATTGTGTTTTTAATCTATTTATTGCTGAAAAACAGTGATCACCATAGAGAGTAGTAAATTGATACTCATTCTTATTTATATTTTTGAACACTTCTTTTCCACTTTTTATAAATTTTTTTATCAGCAGAAAAACTTTGATATGTAGAAATCTGAAACACCTAAGTTTATGTAAGTATAACTTGAAACTTAGAAAAAGGGAGTCATTTTTAAATGACTTCAATTTCTGCATATGTGGTTGTGAGAAAGAAGAAGAATGGATTGCTCAGCCTCCTTCACCCTCAACATAGCAAGTATTTCTAGGACAGCCCTGCTTGACTAGAGGGTATGTGAATATATACAGTTTTGCCAGAATATGATGTAGAACTAGGCAGATGCCTGTATATGCCTACTAGCTTTTCTTAGATGCATAAAGGAAACAAGATTTCTTCAGCAATAAAATAATTTTCAAAGATTTTTCTTTCTGAGTGTCAAATGATAAATTCTGAAAATATATCTACCATGCTAGAATTATAACATTGGAAGTTAATTATACTAATTAAAAGAGGGTCAGGAAGGTCTCTGCACAGCTGTGATGAAGTGAAGCATTTGAAATTGTGGACAAGGGATAGCATCTGGCTATATAAACACATGGTTGTCGTAATGTCGATGTCAACAGAAAAGATGTGCAACCTCAGCTCTGAGATGTCCCAGAAAACACGTCGGGTAAACACAGGCAGAGGGTCTCTGCTTGGGTTCCTCAGGAATCCGAATACAATGTGGTTATTAACAATTTCTTGGCTATTCCACAAAAGCACTTGAAGAATTATCATTTTATATACAAAACCATCTCTAGGATATGATTCTGTTCTGATACCTTCATAAAAATGATTTAGGAAAAAGACCACAACCCTAATTACAATTCAAGTATTTTTAAAAAGCCTAATAAAGTTTTTCACTAGATAAATTATGTGCTCAGTCAAAAGAACTGTGCTGAGGACAAATGCCTGGTCCCTGTCCAGGAGGTCATAGAATGGATTTCTATGAAGGGCTCTCTATTTGTTGCCAAACTTGTCAGGGATAGGGGTTGTTTTGGACTGTTCCTCTGTGCCTTTTGGTGGCAAAAGAAAAGCACTCAGCTCACACTGAGGCTGGTGTTCCATCCCAAGCACCATTCTGTGTCAGTCAGCCTCAGCACAGTTTCACATGCAACTTCATGTTTCCTTCTTTAAGGTAGTTGGACAAATGAGCTTCCCAGCAAATGAGGACCCAGAGCAGTAAAAAAATTGCAGGACCATTATAGTAACTGGGGAGCTTTAATACAAAGCCTGGTTAAGTGACGTGCTTTAGCTCTGCACCTCCCCATGAGAGAAAGTGGATCCAGCTGTCACCTGTCTGATGAAAGACCAACAATGAGATTGTGCAAATAAGTGCTCCATCCCAAGTCTCCCATCCAATGGGCCATTTGATATGGCTTGTCTGTCTGGAGGTTGGGTCCAAGGATCTCTGGAAGTGAAAAGGAAATGAATAGTTGCCGGAAAGCTGGCTACGCTCTAAAATCCTAAACCAGTGCAAAGAAAAGTCCTCAGTAGAATAGCTTCATGCTGGAGGTTAGCTGTTCAGAGTGAGTTTTGGGAAGTGTGGCAGCTGAATCTGTCTTCTGAAGTGAGGAGATGGCCAGATTCTGAGGGAGGAGGAGGCCTGGTCATGAATTGGCTCCGTTCTCAATTCTGCTTTCCTGATTCTTGGATCACTGGCAAGGTTAGGCACCAAAAGGTCACTTCCTTCTAGTGCTCAGTTTCCCTCTGCTCCCATGAAAAGGAAGATTAGCAAAGAGCCACCAAGTAGAAGCCTGGGACCATCCCCAGCCACCACCACCCAGGCTCAGACGTGAGAATCACTGGCCATGTACTTAGCACTTCTTATTTAGAGACATTAGATGGTCGGAGTTCGTACTGAAATGTATCTAAAACTATTCAAACTAGTTTGGTTCCATAATTCAAATGACAACTATGCATTATAAATCTGTAAAGATAGGAAACTGGATCTGTAAATACACCTGGCCAATCTGACCTTTGTATCATCACAATTATTAATCCTGCTATGGGTTAATGTTAAAAAGGTTATTGGCATAATTATTTTTTTTTAAGATTTTATTTATTTATCTGACAGAGATCACAGGTAGGCAGACAGGCAAGCAGAGAGAGAGGAGGAAGCAGGCTCCCCGCTGAGCAGAGAGCCCGATGCGGGGCTCGATCCCAGGACCCTGGGATCATGACCTGAGCCGAAGGCAGAGGCTTTAACCCACTGAGCCACCCAGGCGCCCCATGGCATAATTATTTTAACAACAACATATTACTCCTCCCATAATTAAAACTGTTAGTTGCTAGATATTTTGCCCAAAATTCATGACATTTTGCTACAGGGAAAAATGTCACAAGTCTGGTCTTCTTGGGCCACTAGTCGAGAGAACTTTAGTAAGTTTTGGACACACTGCTAATCTTCCTTTGATGGTTGTTATGCTCTTTTTCACTTTGATGGGAATTCTCTGATGGGGTAAAAACGTAAATTGTAAGATTATCTGTAGCTTTTATTTACCTTTATGACTCTCTGGCTAATGATGTTTATATATAACCTGTGTCTTAATTTTTCCCTTGAGAGTCAAAATTTGTGGTAATTGTCTCTCCAAAGGTCAGAGAGTTTACAGTGGGATAAAACTAGGCTGTGTCCTAGCTCCTTCTTCACATTAATGTCTTGATACCACTTCTCGATGAATTGGGTATCTTACCATCTCTCCTTCCCAACGTATAGAACAGAAAGATAATAATTAATCTTTGTAGTATCCCCTCATAATATGACTTTATGATCATGAAACAATATGACCCTAAGTGATATGTCAACCTCTGATGTGATCATTATCTGCAAGCATGACTTTAAGTGCCCGATTTCAAAGTCCTAATTGCAATTTTTAGTAAATATCTGATTGACTCATCAATACTAATTTGTTACTTTGGATTAGATTTTGAAGCCAGTTTATCCTATAAGAATCACTGGAAAATTAAATCACTTCAAAGTTAGGTTTTTCTTACATACCAAACTTAAAAAAACACTTCATTGAACATAATATGGTTCAATAACCTGTTGATAATATTCTCTAAACAAAAGTCATCATTTTGATGTTCTATGATGTAGATCTTTGGGATCTCTGCCTCTCATATGCCCTTGTGTTGAACCAAACCTAACTCTGTGTTTTGAGCAAGTTCTTGGTGGTTCTTCCTCAGTACTATTCTGTGTGAGGGCGAGTGGTCCTCTGGATACACATCCTTCTCTCCTTCATCCTACAGATCTGCCCTTATTTCATCCCAAATACTTGCCCGTGAGTTTAACCTTGAACTTTATGCTGCCAAAAAACTATTCAGTTTTTAGCAGAATTATTCAGAGCTTAGACTCTGGGGCTAAACTGTGAGGATGAATCTTGGCTCTTGCCATTTACTGTCTTGTGTGATATTGGCAAAGTTAGGGACCTATCCTCAATTTCTTTATTTGTAAAATATAAATATTGATAGCACTTGCTTATAGGCTAATTTTGAGAATTAAATGAATATTTATAAATATTTACAAGGTTTCATAACACTCAGAGCTTAAAATTAATTTCCAAAACTTTTGTTCTGGGAAATCATATGCATGGAAATTTCTTGAAGTATAATGTTCTCCTTTTCTTCTCTTTCTTTTTTTTTTACTCAGCCAGTTCATGAGGTAGCTTCGTACTTGAAGTACAGTGCTTTGACTCTTGAAAAAAATGTTTTTGGCCATTGTATTTGGGTATTAAATACTTACTTGTATTCGGGTTCTCCAAAGAAGCAGAACCAATAGGGTGTGTGTGTGTGTGTGTGTGTGTGTGTACACACATAGATTTATTTTAAGGAATTAAGTCATGTGATTGTGGGCCTGGCAAGTCTGAAATCTGGAGGGCAGGTTAGCAGCTGGAGACCCGTGGAAAATTTGATATTGCAGCTCTAAACGTCAGCCTTTTTTTCCTAAGGCCATCAATTGCTTTTGTGAGGCTCATCACCCAGATTATGGAGTGTAATCTGCTTTACTCAAAGTCTACTGAGTTAAATGTTAATCCCACCTAAAAAAAAAAACTTCACAGTGACACCTAGATTGGTGTTTGACCAATACCTAAATACTGTGATCTAGTCAAGTTGAAATATAAATTAACTCTCACATTACCCTTCAACAAAAGACATAAGAAATACCTTTGTAGAGCTCAGAGGTTTTATAAGGAGGTTGTTGGTAAAGAATTCAATATGTAATTCAGCATGAGGTTTTGTGAGAGGCACTTCTTGGTTGGTCTTCTGCTTCTGTAGAGGAAATGCTGGCTTTTATCTTGGCACACTACAAACTATATAACTAATTGCAGTTTCTATGTGTACATTAGTCATTGGGAAGCTCAGAGTCATCATTTCCTACACTCTAGACAGGAGCCTAGGATATTGAGGCACACATTTCAGGTACTACATTAGTTTGTGTCACCTTGATTGTCTTTGCTCATTTTAAGGAATTTATTTATTAATTTATATAATCAGTGCCTTTTCCAGATATTCCCATTACATGCTTTTCTTTCTTTTCCTTATAAATCCATCAAGTTATTGTAATTCTGTTTGGTGGTCTGTGTGTCCCCAAAGCTGCAAAGTCCCTTGAAAATAGGAATCAAATATTGGTTGCTGTTGATTCATCACCTCCTAATACAGGATCTAGATGGTTATTGGCTCTAAATAAGTATTATTGAATTCTGTATATATTTTTATAAACACCTTGATTCTACCTCAGAAAAGCACAACATTCTTACTCCCAAAGATTATCTTCTAGTGTCTATATAAAATACTCGAGTTTTAGAAATGAAATTCTAGATTTAGGAGAAAAAGTGATACTAGATAATGCTAGGCATTCATCTGGAAAGTTGACAAAACTCTGAAGTGGTTAAAAGAATAGGAATTGAAATGCTGACCTTCAATTCCAATCTTTGTGATTCTTTTCTTGGTTGAGAATTACTTATTAAAAGTGAGCTGGCCTTCTTACTGGAGTTCTGTGGTTTTGGTAAGGATGGTTATACTCAGAGACAACTCTCAAAAGGTTTTTACGCCTTTTTATAGATGGTTGCTTTCAGAAGAAGAATTTTCACCATGAGTTGTGTGTCTTTATGTAAGAAATGCTGGCAGGTGTTTTGAGGTGATCTATTGGGTTAAAGACACAGATGCATCTTATCAGTGTAGTTGGTGTTCAGGTGTCAATCTATTCTGTCACCAAGAAGGTCAAAATATTCTCCTCAGCCTAACGTTAGACAGGTGGCTTCTTCACTTGGCCCCTGGACTCTGACTAGCAAGTTGTATGGTATAAATGTATAAGCAGGAATCCAAATCAAGGGAGGACTGGTAAACTCAGATTAAAGAAAATTAAGTGTTCTCTTCTACCTCGTAGTATTTACCATTTTCACTTTGGAATTATTTTTGTTTAAAAAGCTATAGGTACTGGTGGGGCACCTTCATGGCTCAGTTGGCTGAACATCGGACTTCATTTTGGCTCAGGTATGACCTCAGGGTCCCATGATTGAGCCCTGCATGAGATTCTGTGCTTAGCGGGAATCTGCTTGAGGTTTTTCTGTCTCCCTCTCCTTCTCTCCTTGCTCACATGCTCTCTCTCAAATGAATAGATACATCTTAAAAAACAAACAAACAAAAACATAGCTATTGTCTAGTATTAGAAAATCCTTTCTATTAAACACTGTTGGCTGAACATTATTGAAAAAATCTTCCATTTCCAGTGGGCTTCGTTTCTTCCCCTATGACAGTGTTGAATGAGCCCTAGGTGCTTGGAAAACAGCAATAGTCAGGAAATCCCCACACCCTTCCTTGTTCTAGGAAACAACTTATTGCAAAGGAACCACCCTTCTGACATTGGCTAAGACTCTCAGGTGAACCTCCTGCATACTTATGACAAAGTCAGACACAGACCCTTCCAATTCCTATTCTTTGTCTCAGAAATTTGTAAGTGAATTGCTTGTCCTCCCTCACAAATCTGAACAAAATACTTGCTAGCTTAACTTCACCAAACTTCAGTTAGATGTCTTGCTTTCCCCAGGCCTCTGAATTCTGGCCCATTTTTTAGTTTAAACAAGTATGGGAGATTAGCTAAGCCCTGGGAGGTTGAATAATCTCCCTGAACCATCTCTCCCAGGGTTGGCTGGCCACAAACAAAGACACTTGCTGTTCAACTACTCAATCACATCTGCTCACCTCACTCTCCCACATCTGACTCTTTCTAGTCTTGTTGACTCTCCCCTATGAAAGAAAAGCCCTTTCTGCCTGGCATCTGGGATGCTTATAGAGTTTACAGTTGGAGTGTCCTCCCTATTGCAATAGTCCCTCTGCCCTAAGTACAATAGTCTTTTCAAATGAAGTCTCTCCTTACCTAAGTCTGGATTTGTTTTTTGACCCCTGAATATAATTGCCGTTTTCATTGACTGACAAAATGTCTTCTATCTCAGACATTCTAGGAGTCTCAGTTCTGCTGTTACTACCTCAGTTACAAATTTAACTACGGAAGTGTGTCGGGGGAAGATGATTTTGTCATCATAGAAAACTGTGCAGATTGAGATGCTGGAGACATATTTGCTTTCGTAGTCTTCAATAAAGTAATATAAATTTGTAGACTTTAATTGATTTGAACATAGATAACTCGAGAAAACGAAAACTAGTAAACATTCTCTAAGAAGCTGAGCGTGATTTGAAGTTTTCAATCTAAATTTTCTCAAGCAGTGATTTACTGACGGCAGCTTTTAAAAATTGTGGCTGTTTGTTTTTAGAGAGTGTCTGAAGCCAGTCTGAAAATTCAGGTTCGCCTCTCTCTTCTGTCTCCTGCTGTAGAGGTGCAAGTAATCCCAAAAATTGTGAAACAGCAATTACATCTGAAGAGGATTTGAAAAGTAGAGTGGCGCAAATAGAACCACCCAGTGCACAATAGACCAAGTCTGTTTAAGATCACTTGCTATTTTGATCAGCCATGCTTTTCTGCCACAATTAGCTACTGGCCTCATGGCAGCTGGTGACGCATGTACCGTTTTATGCTTCTACTACTAGCCTGAAAAACATCTCCATGAATTTTTGGTTATTTGGTTTGGGAACTTAATAATATAGAAGGAACAGTAGAAACTTTATGGTATCATGGGAATGAGCCAAGTACAAGTGAGAGGATGGGGGCCCTAATATTGGGTCTGTCGTTTACTTATGGTGACCTTAGGTTGCTTAACCTCTCTGAGTCTCCATTTTTGAAGGATAATTAATTCCTGCCTCATGTGGTAATCGTAAGGACAAAAAAGACAATATAGGGTAGTAAGAGCTTATAATGTTTAAATAATATTATCACTTTTACATTTGTATTTTCCATCTTTAGTGGATTGTGAGCTCCCTAAAACACAGGTCCTATATCCTCCTAATAAACAAGTAAATACCTAATAGTTATTCAAAAAGCACTTTTGAGTGTATAACTTGATGTGAATGCAGGACTGTCAGCAATTCTAAAATAAATTCCACAAATAATTCAACAAACATTTATTGTGTGAACATTATTGTGCTAGGTCCCTTAAGAGATACAAAAATGGATCAGACACGAATCCTGCCTTCCAGGCACTTACAGTCCACCAGAGGATATCAGAAATGTGTATAAATAACAAGGTAGAAGTTCTTTTAAAAAGTCCTAAGAGAGGTACAGAAGCATTGCCATAAGAGTTCACAGGAGAAATTAGTTCTAGCTTGGAAGATCATGAAAAACTTTGTGAAGATGAAATATGAGGTGGACCTTGAAGCATAGATAAAATTAGATGTGGTGGGAGGGGAAGGACTACCAGTCTAAGGGCACAGAATTCTTGGCAGGTCGTGAGTACAGTGGGCTCAGAGAGAATTGCCCAGGACTGTCAGAGGGGACAACTGCAAGTCAGCTTTGGCAGAGTACACATGTGTGCACATGGAGTGGAAACTTGTAAAAAATGGGCTAAAATGAGAGCTTCCTTAAAATTATGCTTCCTTGGTACTTATTGACCTGCCTGCGTTGTTTTCCTTATAGATTAAAAAAACAAATGAAAAGCACCAATACAACTTGGCATCCCTTGTAAAATAACAAAAAAAAATTGGCCCTAACATTTTCAAGTATGCAATTTCTGGTTAACTTTCATATATTAATCTGATATTGAGTTACTAGAACTAGAGAAAAATAGAGTTGAAAAAAATATAAGATTTCATTTTATGGCAGTGACTATTGTAGTTTTACAAGAAATATTAGTCTAATATATTGAATTTGGTTTTTAAACATAGAATTTATGTTTTTAAATATACGCTTATTGAGGGTTTTTTTTTTTTTTTAGTCAAGATTTTACAGTTTGAAATGGGAAACTCTCTACATGGTTTTCATTCACTCTATAGGTTACTGTGATGGAGCTAAGCATGTGTATATATATGTAGGTGTATATAAATACACACACATACATATGTAGGTATATATATACACACACATACATACATATATGCATATGTATGTATTTATAGATACATGGATATAGAAAGAGAATGAGAGAGAAATTTACTAAATATTCCTATCACCAGAAAGTCTTCTTATAAATTTAATAAACATTTAATATTACAATTACATTATAATTAGCATGAAGTTTATTCTATAGAAAAATCACTCCTTAGTTATATTTTGATTTTGCTTTTATTTTTAAAATCTGGTTAAAAATATATTTTTTAACATCTTTACATTGAGAACAGTATAAGTATCTGACAGTTCAGCCTGAGCTGGGCGGTTTTTAAGGCTCTAGCTTCGGGGTGCACTTGAGTGTTGAAGCACCTTTGTCTCTGCCTGGACTCATGGCCTGCGGGGCCGGGTCCCCCAGGTCACGGGTAGCCGGAGCCAGCTCACTTGAGTTTCTGACAGACCACACAAGACCATGCAGCTTAGGTCTAACAACAAACTAAATAAACATTCTAGGAGTTCTGAAGACTCTCCTCTCCTTTCCACTCTTTATACTCCCCTTAGATTGAAAGACAATCTCATCATCCATTGAAAGGATGACAAAATAGCCAAAACCCTTTGCACATTGTTTCATTAATGAAGCTTTGAGAAAGCAGGAGACTTCACTGGTGTGGCCTTCTACTACAGAGGACACTAGGGACCAGCTCACCTCAGACTTCCCACTTCTCAAACCAGAGAGAAAGCATCTACCAAATATATCCACTCCCCTTTTCCTTCTGCTAGAGAATATACAGAGAAGATTTTTTTAAAATCCTGAATAAGTTCATTGTTTTGTACGCTATGAAGAACTACAGTACAAGTAGTTTCTTTTGTGAAACATGCAATGGACTTCATTATTTATAATAAACATTTTCCCTGTATTATTTTTTGTATGGCAACTTAGTGTTTTCTACTAGTAGTTGTCTTTTTGCCACAAGATAGGAAAAAAAAGTATGTAAGACTATGATGGCAGATTTCTAACAAGCCCCATTTACATGTTACATTGTTCCAAAGGATGCTTGAGTAGAAAATACAGAAGCACTATACAAACCTACTATTACATTTGAGAAATCATTAGCCTCAAAGGAGTAATAACGGTATGCTATTAAAACTGTGAATACATTTTCAGTATCTGTATTCAAAAAAAAACTTTGTAAATATGTAAATTCCTGTTCAACAAATCCAAAATAAAATGCACTAAAAAACTGATATGTAGACAAAAGTTTATTTACACCATACAACATTTTAAATATTTTATACACAGTTGCAGCAGAGAAAGCTACTCAGAGCTTTCTGGAGAAAACTGCAATAATAAAGATGTGAAATATATTATTCATATAAAAGTGAGATTATTACTTTATTGCATTTAAAGCAATGAAGAATGTAGCTCAACAAACATTCATTTAATGACAAAAACTTTGCTTTTATATTATAAAGTAAAAAGTGTAGTAATGGCCAAACAGACTGTTATAAACTTTAAAAACTGCATAAATATATACATTGTGCTTCATGGTGAAGTTTTTTGAAAACTAAACCATATGAAGCGGTTACAACATGAATCGTTGCTTGAGGTTTATCTATAAAGATTACCTTACAAATCCATTCCACGGGTACTTACAACACAGGATGGTCAGAACTGTACACCTGGTCCTCTCTCCACTAGCCTGACTAGTGAGAAGTTACCATATGCAAACACCACTGACATTTGGCACATGAAGGTCCTGACATAGGATAGTCACACTGTCCAGATAGAAATGTCAGGCTTCCCAAGTCTTAAGTGTCAGTGCAATAAATTGTTTTATATCCACCTCAGTCCATTTTGATTCTGTTAAACTTCTGTTTGAAAGTCACCCTCTTGCACATCCAGAGGCAAATTCAGACACTTCTCCCACTCTGCTGGCCTCAGTTCCAAAGCATCCTTTGCCTCTGTATCTAAGACATTGATTGTGGTGTAATGTTGGTATTCACTGGGGTTTTTGAAAGTGTCCCATGGATTCTTGTTTGGTGCTGGGTTTTCCTGTTGAGAAGAGAGGAGAAGAGAGTCATTATTGGATGACGAGGCTTACTGCTTGTTGAAGTTCCCAGGAAGCAAGCATGTTTGTGACCTTAATCCAGTTTACATGATTCAGAGATGATTTGAAATTGTGGGCAGCTGCAGGAAATGGTTTTGATTTTAGTTTTCTTTCATCGAACAAACTGATGAACACCTTCTTTATGTTATCCTAAAATTTTCCAGCAATCAAAGGAATTGAATAATTTATGGAAGACAAAGTAGATGATGTTTTGTTTTGGGTATCTTGTGAAATGTCAGTATAGCTCCCTCAGGTAGAAAGGAGTGTTCCTGCTAAGACTAAATGTAGAAAATTTAAGTATTTGGGCAGAATCTTTGGTGAAATAAAATTTGAAGATATGTAAGGGGGCATGTTAGGTAATAATAAAAACAGTCCCCAAACTGGCCTTATTTAATAAAGCTGGATTTCATTACCTTTGCTTAGTTTTTAGGAAATTATCCTTTTTAGAACATTAACATGCTACTATGTCCCTTGCGTAATCTATTTTTTCCCTGCTGTCTATTCCCCACAATTTTCTATGTGTTTGGGCAGCACACTAATTCAGCAAAAATCATTCTTCCCTTCAAAGAGCACAACTTTTTGGAAAAATATATCCAGCAAATAAGGGGTTTTAAAGAATGTCTACCAGCCAGCATTCCTTATATTCCATAGTATATACCCTCTTTCTACTTAAGATTTAAGATCTGCCTAACTATGACTCCACCCATCAGACCTTCCATGTTGTAGGGGCTCAATAAATATGCGTAGACATTATTCAAAGTTTCTATAGCCTGATATTTTGCTAAGATTTAGCAGTGAACTTGATTTAAACTGTTTAAAGATTTCTGTAAAATGAGGGAATTTGAATGAAATAGATTCTGCTGAGTGACCTCAAAGAACAAGAAGGAAATCATGACTGAATTCTCTTTAGAACAAATTAAGCTAAAGCACTTAAACAACTATAATTGTTGAATATGCCCTTTATCTCTTCCCCTTCACCCTAAATTCTAGCCTTCAACTGTTTATAATTAATTAGTAGGGGGAATGTAAAACAGGTACTGCAGTTATTATCTGGGTTCCATTGACAATAATAAAAATCACTCAAGTATAGATAAACAAAAGAGACAACTGATAGAAATATGTACCATAACTAGAAATTGTTAAAATCCTCAATGCATTAGATGTTTTTAACACTTATTAGCCTTAATCATGAGGATATACAAGAAAACAATAGCTAATAGTTAAGATGTGATAAAATTTAACTTCTAGGATATGTGCAGGAGATTAGTCTAATTTAGCCTAATACTCTAAACTCTTATGAACTATAAAGTCTTAACACTCTCCCCCCCCCTCCCTTGGTCTCTTCAACTAATATTTATCAGCGGCTCTGTGCTGGGCTTTATATTAGGCACTAGGGAGGATAAAGTGATGAACCAAAGATGGAAAGCCACATGGTTCACTAGGAAGCATAAGATTTAAAGCCTGATACATGCAGGTCCAAATTCCAGTTGCTTCATCTTATATGAATGTAACTCTGAGCAATTTACCTGGTTTCTATGAACCTCATATTTGCAAACCTAATATTTGCAAAACGGAGACATGTTTTGTACTGGGGGCCAAAGGAATTGGCAACATTTGCAGATTACCTACATTATGGGGTTGCAAAAATAAAAAAGTTAAGGGGCCTAGCATAACACTTAGTATTTAATAAATGGTCACTAGGTAGTAATCATACTTGTTGTGAAGATGCTTATAGTTAAATGAAGGTATAAATATATAGTTATATTTGTGTCTATAACCTAGGAGAAGTGTTGACGGGGATACAGACAAGGATGGAGATAAGGCTTCCTTTTATGGAAAGCATCTAAACCTTTCTGAGAAAAATGATACTAGAATTGTCATAGAAGAATGAGCGTGGTCATAAAGACGTGTGATTGGAGACTGGGTGACTGAACAGGCAAGCATGTAAGAAGTAAAAATCTAGAGAGAATGCAGATGGGTCGGGACAGCTCTGAGAAAAGTGACCAATTTATTTTAGTTGGAGTGAAAAAGAATAGAATAAATAGGCAGAAGGTGAATTGAAAGCCGGATCATAAGGGACTTTGTATGCCAGGACACTCAATTTGGAATTTATTTTGTAGGCAATGGGGAATAGTGGAAGATTCAGGGCACTACAGTGACCTGAATCATCAATCACTGATTGAAAGGTTCACTGGTGTGAATTCTGCTGCCTCAAGCCATGGATAGGATTTATCCATCTTAGACAAAGGCAATGTCTTAAAGGAGCTTTCTGGAAATCCTTAGTCTGAAAAAGTTGAATTAGTTCAATCCTAAGAGGATTCAGGATATGTAAATTATTTGTACATTTGCTTTGAAAATAGGGGTTTCATTATGTTTGGAACAGATGTGATTTTCCATTTATATTTTGAAGATCAAGCATCATGGATCCATGAACTAAAATGGCCAATTTTAAACTTTTTAAAATCAGAATGTCTAGATTCTAATTTCACAGTATTACTGCCAGGATGTGACTGACTGAATTTCTGAGAGGTTACGTAATTAATAAGGTTGGCTTTCTTGTTCATCTCCTCTGGCCTCCCATGGTATTCCCAGTAGTATTGTGGTTCTTGCCATTGTTCATAAATGCCTGGATACCCATTAGGTCTGAGGCCTATGCATCTTTAGTGATAAAGAACTACCGCACCCAGCTGTAGAACTCCACCAAACAGAGTCACACACACACACACACACACACACACACACACACACACACACACAAAGTGAAAATAACTTAAGGGACCTATCGGACAACACTGAGTAAAGCAATATTTAGGGGACCCAGAAGAAGAGAGAGAGAAAGGGACAGAAAACTTACTTGAAAAAACAATGGCTGAAAATTCCCAGACCTGTAGAAGGAAACAGGTCTATGGTCGAGGGAGTCTAGAGCTTTCTAAATAAGATATACCCAGAGAGAGCCACACCAAGACACATTATAATTAGAATGTCAAAAGTTAAAGAGAAAACCTTAAAAGCAGCAGGTAAAAAAAAAAAGCAAGAAAACAAAAAAACAAACAACAAAAAACAAAGCTTGTTATGTATAAGGGAACCTCCATAAGTACATCAGCAGATTTTTCAGCAGAACCTGCATATTAGAAGGGAGTGGCACAATGTATTCAAAGTGCTAAAGCAAAAATCCCAAACAAGAATATAAAAGTAGTAAAAAATAATGACTGCAACAATTAGTTATGGGTACACAAAATAAAAGATGTGAAATGTGATATCAAAACCATCAAATGGGGGGGATTAAGATGTAGCATTTTGGAATGTGTGCAAAGTTAATTTGCTATCAACTTAATATAGATTGGCATATATATAGGCTGAGATATATAAGCTTCATGGTAACAACAATGCTAAAACCTATAGTAAATACATAAAATTAAAGCAAAGCATGTTTATCATCTTTAGCCATCAGGGAGATTCAAATCAAAACCACATTGAGATATCACCTTACACCAGTTAGAATGGCCAAAATTAACAACACAGTAAACAACAAGTATTGGAAAGGATGTGGAGAAAGGGGAACCCTCTTACACTGTTGGTGGGAATGCAAGTTGGTGCAGCCACTTTGGAAAACAGTGTGGAGATTCCTTGAGAAATTAAAAATAGAGCTACCTATGACCCTGCAATTGCACTGCTGGGTATTTACCCCAAAGATACAGATGTAGTGAACAGAAAGGCCATCTGTACCCCAGTGTTCATAGCAGCAATGGCCACAGTCTCCAAATTGTGGAAAGAGCCAAGATGCCTTTCAACAGACGAATGGATAAAGAAGATGTGGTCCATATATACAATGGAGTATTATGCCCCCATCAGAAAGGATGAATACCCAACTTTTGTACCAACGTGGATAAGACTGGAGGAGATTATGCTGAGTGAAATAAGTCAAGCAGACAGAGTCAATTATCATATGGTTTCACTTACTTATGGAGCATAAGAAATAACACAGAGGACATTGTGTGAAGGAGAGGAGAAGGGAGTTGGGGGAACACGAGGGGGATACGAACCATGAGAGATTGTGGACTCTGAGAAACAAACTGGGGGTTTTGGAGGGGAGCAGGTGGGGGGTTGGCTGAGCCTGGTGGTGGGTATTAAGGAGGGCAGGTATTGTATGGAGCACTGGGTGTGGTGCATAAACAATGAATCTTGGAACACTAAAAAAAAATAAAAATTAAATTAAAAAAAAAAGCAAAACATCAAACCACAAGGGAAGAGTACAAGAGAAGACAAAAGGAAAAGAAAAAAAAACTGTAAAAATAACCAGAAAACAAATTACAAAATGACACTAAGTACATACCTATCTATAATTACTTTAAATGTAAATGCACTAAAGTCTTCCATCAAAAGACATAGAGTGGCTGGATGGATAAAAAAACAAGACACATATATATGCGCCTGTAAGAGACTCACCTCAGTTGTAAACACACACACAGACTAAAAATGAAGGGATGAGAAAAGATGTTTCATAAAACTGGAAACCAAGAGAAAGCTGGGTGGCTATACTTAAGTCAGACAAAACAGACTTTAAAACAAAGACTAATAAAAGACAATGAGCATTACATAATGATAAAGGGATCAATCCAGCAAGAAGATATAAATTTGTATTTATGCACCCAACCTAGAAGCATATAAATTAATAAAGCATATATTAGCAGATATAAAGGGAGAAATCGATAATGATACAATTACACTAGAGGACTGTAATACCTCACTTAAATCAATGATAGGTCACGCAGACAGAAATTCGAACATAAGCCTAAAATGATATATTAAACCAGATGGATATAATAGATATATATGTCAAGATCACAGCTAATGTTATACTGAGTGGTGAAAAGCTGAAAGCTTTTCCCCTAAGATCAAAAACAAGACAATGATGCCCACTCTTGCCACTTTTATTCAATACACAATTGAAGCAATTAGGCAAGAAAAGGAAATAAATGAAAAAAATAAAAAAAGCAAAACTGTCCTATTTGTAAAGGACATAATTTTATGTGTAAAAAACCCTAACGACTCCTCCAAAAAATTGCTGAAACCAATAAATTCAGTTAAATTGCAGGATACAAAATCAATATGCAAAACTATTTTGTGTTTTTATGCATTAACAACAAACTATCAGAAAAATAAAGAAAACAATTTCATTTCCAATTATACCAAAAGGAATATAGTATCTAGGAGTAAATTTAAGCAATGAAGTAAAAGACTTATACACTGAAAACTATAAGAAATTGGTGAGAGATAATGAAGAAGACACAAATAAATGGAAAGATATATCATGTTCATGGGCTGGAAGAATTAATATTATCCAAATATATTACCCAAAGCAATCTATAGATTGATACAATCCCTATCAAAATAGCAATGGCAATTTTCACGGAAATAGAACAATTCTAAAATTTACACGGAACCAGGAAAGATCCCAAATAGTCAAAGCAATCTGGAGTAAGAAGAACAAAACTGGACACATTATGCTCTCTGATTTCAAACTATATCACAAAGCTCTAGTAATCGAAACAGCATAGTACTGGCATAAAAACAGTCTAACAGAACAAAGAGCCCATCACCCAATTACCACCCCCCCACCTCCCTTTCCAAGGGCATGTGATGTGATGAAAACTGGGTATTATACTGATGAATCATTGAACATTATATGAAAAACCAATGATGTAATATACCTTGGCTAATTAAAAAAAAAAGCCCAGAAATTAACTCACACATATATGGTCAATAAATTTAAAACAAAGGAGGCAAATCAAAACCACAGTAAAATATCTCATACCTGTGAAAATGGCTATTATCAAAAAGACAAGAAATAAAAAGTGTTGGCAAGGATGTGGAAGAAAAGGAACCCTTGTGCACAGTTGGTGGCAATGTAAACTGGTGCAGCCACTGTGGCAAACAGTATGGAGGTTCCTAAACTAAAAATAGAACTATCATATGATCCAGCAGTTCCACTTCTGGGTACTTATCTACAGAAAATTAAAATACTGATTTGAGAAGACATATGCACCCCTATGTTTACTGTGGCACTATTTACATCAAGATATGGAAACAACCAAAGTGTATGACGGATGGACAAATAGATAAAGAAGATGTGGTATATAGATATACAATGGAATACTACTCAGTCATAAAAAAGAATGAAATTTTGGCATTTTTGTGACAACATGTGTAGACTAGAGGTTATTATGCTTATTGTAAATTAAGTCAGACAAACACCATATGATTTCACTTATACATAGAATCTAAAAAACAAAACAAATGAAAAAACAATACAAAACTCAGAAATGAAAAGAATAGATTGGTGGTTGCCAGCAGGGAGGGGGTTTTGAGGAAAGGTGAAATGGGAGGAGATCGAAAGATACACATTTCTGAGACAAGTCAGTCATGGGGATGTTATATACAGAATGGTGACTATAGTCAATAATATTGTATACTACATAACTTTATATGCTGACAGGAAGAAACTAGATTAACTGGGTTATCATTTTGCGGTATATACAAATATCAAACCATAATTAATACTATTATGTTAATTGTATCACAATAAAAAAATTATAAATTCAATATAAGCCAACATGCATGAAGTTTACAAAGATGCTAATTTGGTCTTAGGCTGTATACACAGAAGTGGAATATTAGCTGAATATTAGAATTCAGGGCCACCGGGACTACCACAGGGCTCCCTGACCATTTCTCATAGTTCATGGGTCTAGGAGCAGGCTAGCTGTTACCTCCAGACCAGTCCCTCCCTCCCCCCATCCATCCTTCTTTTTTTTTCTCCTTCCCTCTCTTCTCTTTCCTTCTTCCAACCTAGCAGTAATGAGGACCAGGGAATGAGAATTTGTTTATTCTATATTCCAAAAGAGCAAGAATTTGGAGAAGCTCCTTGAGGGAAAGGGATCTTGATGGAGAATAGTTTGTGAGACACACTCAGAGGAAGAGAATTCTTTCAACACTGCCTTTTCTTTGTAGTGTGATTTAGATGTTGTCCTGCCTGGAAGCAGGGAAATGGCCTAAATGGTCTTTTGGGTTCCCTTTGATACCCAAAATTCTACATAATTATCATCATTTGCAGTGCTAGGCAGGTGTTGTGAGTTAGTAGCCAGAAAAAAAGGAAAAGACTGAGATTTTTGTTTTGAAAATGTCTTTCTCTATCCAATTATGCGATTTTTCATTAGCAATGTGCCACACGAATTATGACTGAATTAAGGATAATGAACTCACTCACATGTTCATTATTAATCAAAACTGAATAAGGAACTCTTTTTTTTTTTTTTTTCCTGTTCTCAGATATTTAGGACAATAGTCAAGCAGCAATGACAACTCTATCCTTCCCACTCTTAACCTCCCAAATGATAAATATTTATAAATCTTTTCTAGAAAAGGCGTGCTGCTGCAGAGATGTGATGTAATTAGTAGGCTATTTTGGTTGTCAGGAAGCTGAGATACAGATATTTGTGTCATTAATGATTTAATACCCAGACCATACAACAAGGGGAAATTACAATCCTATTATAGTAGTCAGTCTGTTGCATAAGACTTTCAGATTTATAAACATAACCCTTTCCTTTTTTTTTTTTTTTAATAAATGAAGTTTCTTCAATTTATTTCAATGTTAGCTCTCAGTATTCCAGAATGAGTAGCTAATGTGTTTAGGTCTAATCTCAATGGTGCAGTTCTCATTTGCCTGGTGAACTAAAAATTGACAGCCCAATATTAGGAGGAGTAGATAAGAAAGACCCACTCACTACATATAAGTGTCTTCTATTTGCCCAGCATTGTGGTGATGATAACAAATAATGCATAATTCTTGCTGTAAGCAGGAAAATATGTTGATACACACATGAATTATTTACAGACCAATTAAGAGTTAGGGTCTATTATATTTCTTATAATCTTGATTTAACAAACACAGACCATTACCATGACCAGCATTGTACTAGTACTGAAAGGAATACAGGGAAAACAATGGTACATAAATTCTTGTTCTCAATAAACTGATGTTACTAATCAGGAAGCTAGGACTTAGACTCACAACACACATATCCAAGACTCACGGGAGTTAGAAGGTGACCAAACACCTTATCTCTTACAGTGATACAAACATATACATATATATGTATACACACACACACACACACACACCCCAGAACCCCAGATGTTGGGAGGAGGGGCAGGGCTGCAAAGGTGTAAGGCAAAGCAACAGCACCCTATCTGGAGTGAGGAACAATGGAGTCAGATGGTAGTCCCAACTCTGTCTCTCATTGCCAAGTCTCAGCTTCTTAACATCTCTCGTGCCCTACCTGCTTTGGCAGGTGTTATAAGAATCAAAGAAAGCATTATTTATTAATTACCATTTTCTTTGTTCAGTTTAAGAGAAATTGAGATTTAGAAACCCAAGCTGAGTGACTTCCTCAAGACCAGATAGATCTGGGTTGAGTTTTGTTCTCTTGATCCACGGCCCTCACAAATAATTTTGTAGCCTTCCCTGGAGCCATGATTAGGCCATGGACATGTCATTTGATGAATTCCTATGCTAGGATTGTAGTAGTGTGAACGAATGAGAAGAAAATGGTCCAATGAATAATCAAAGCCTTTGAAGTTTCCCAAACTCTTGGGAAAAGAGTATTTCCCAAAACTCTTCTCACAAAACATATGAGTCTCTGGGAGACAAAAACCTATCACTTTGGTTTCAGGTAACACAGTGTACATTCAAATTATATATGTATGTACATATATGTTTATAAATATGCATAATATAAAGAAATATATAATTACATTTTATGACCTTAAAATGTCAGACTTTCAAATGCAAATGGAAAAATTTAGTCATCTATTTAGGTATTTGAATTAACAGACTTTTAATGATGATAAAAGGGCCAGGTGAACCTAATACATTTTTGATATATAACTAATTCCACTTAAAGCTTATAACTGAGAACATTTAAAACATGAATAAAAATGCTTAAAAAGTCTATCATTCCTAATTTGTTTCTTAGTACATTCCAAATACATTGTGGAGCGTTATTTATTTTTTCTACGTATGCCACTTCTGTGTTCACAAGACAATGAAAAGCTCCTGGAGGGCAAGGATAATGGCTGACAGGACACATCATTAGTGTGGTACCTGGCACTGATGCAACAACGCATACTCACCATACTGCTTGTATTTGGTATATCCCGAAATCTGTCCAAAGTTTGAAATTTCTGATTCAGCTCCTGAAACAGTTCCATATGCCTCTTCCTTGTATGCATGACCTTCTGCAAAACAGAACAGAATGGCCCTCGTTTCTAATTTGATGTGTACATTTTTAAAAAGATATTTACTATTTTCACTTCAGCTAATAAAGAAAATCAAGTTTGGCAGGAATCAGGAAGTCCCAAAAGACACCAAAAATGCAAATAAGCTGCTAATCCTTGTTTCATAGTCAGCACTTCTTGAACATGAAGAATTGGCTTTATTTCCACTTACAAGATAACCAAAAAATAGTTTTCTCTTGAGAGTGCATTAAAAATGTAGCAGTCATTCCTGTGTAAGATTTTCATCATTCAAAGTTAAAGCTGTTTTACAAAAATTGTTATAATATAAGAAAATGTTTAAAAATGTGGACTTGTAAAGCACCCAAGTCTCTCAATGTTTGTCATGGGAAATACTACTTTTTTATGTATTATTTCCAAAAACACTAAAATCCTAGCTGGCTCTCCTAAAGGGGTAGCAAAATCCCAGGCACTGCCATTTAAAGCTGACTCAAAGCACTGAAGCATCTAAAATATACGTGAGATCTAAAATCTTACACTTTCCATGAATAATGATTGAGCTTTTCAGAAGGAAAATCTGACCTATAGGCTTCATATATTTATTTACGAGATGGTACAGAATCTTAACAATTAAGGCTCAGAGCATAAATTGTGTGGTTGATGAGCTTCTCAAATCACCAGTACAAATATATTAATCCTTTTTTCCCCCAAATATATTAATACTCTTTATCCTTGGTTATATCCTTTTCTCCCAACTTTATCATAACTCAACAAATAGAATCCTAAATAAAAATGACCCCAGGGTAAGTATCATGGGCTGAATCTTTTTCTATTACAGAACGTTTAACAGAGAAGATAATAAATCCCCTGTATTTACAAGTATTATTTTAAGGGAGAAAACACCTTCCTCAATTTTGATTTTTTTAAATGTTAAAAATCAGTATTTCAGTGATTGTTCCAAGATTGCGCCTCCATATTTGTGCAAGATTTTATAGTATTTTAAAGCATGTGCCTCATAAATCATGATTTGCTCATGTGGGCTTCATAGGTGTATTATATTCATGACTAAGCTTGGATTTCAACATTTGGCCTATTGTTTGAATTAACAAATATTTTCAAAAGTAAGGATTTGTTTTGGAATAGAAATACATCTTTGGGGAAGAAATATATACAATGCCTAATTTTCTTTTAAAAAGACACTTGAAGAGAACATGATCTCCTTGAGGGGGGAAAAAAAAGCAAAAGAGAAATGCAAATTAAATCTTTAACATATTTTTAAAAAGCCTTATTCTGTTATGCCAATTTAATTTCCTGTATTTAATGAATCTGTGTTTAGGTAATACTTTGTTTAGCTAGTTTCTTCTATTTTCATTAGCCTACGTTTATGAGAGAATTCTGACATTTTCAGTCGTGCTCTAACCAAATTATTTTCATCTGTGCTCCCTTAGTTCTAGGAGTTGGCTGTTAACAAATCAGGTGGTTGAGGATGAGAACATGGCAACATTACTCATGATGAGGACGTGAAACATAGCAAGCAATTACAGAGCGATTAACTTCCCATCAGTTTTGGGGAGAGTACAGGAAACAGATTTGCAGGATTTACAGAGAAACACCAGGCAAACATAATTTGACTAGCAATGGCTGATGGAGATTTATGAGAGGGAGGATTTGCATAAGCAACTCAGTAGAGGGATTTTGAGGACCACATGACTGGCAAACATAATGAAATACATTCTATCTCTGGGCACTCAAATATTCCCAGGCAGTACCAGAGCCTAAGACACTGATTAAAATACTGACTTGTGTTACAAGAAATACCTTAAAAACAACAACAACTATGGTCATCAGAATATGAACTCCGGCTCTAACTTTAGAATGGTGGTTTTCATAGTAATGAATCTTACCAGGTAGTTATTTTTTGCTGGGCTGCAGTAGGACTAAAGTCATGCTACTGTCATTTCTTTAAAGATACTTCACTCTTATCAGTTAATACATATTCATGAGCACCATATATTGTGCTAGATGCTGAAGTGACAATGGTGTGCAAAATCCAGTAGAGCTTCGCCCCTCTTACAGCTCAAGGCAGAATAGAGGACATAGGCATTAATCACATAAGAACTCAAATACACATTATGTTAGAACTGAGATAAATAAATGGTGTGTCTATGTGAGTAAGTGGTGGGGGAAGTCACTACGATAAATGCAAGTGAGGCAGATTTCTAAATTTTCACAAAGTCATTTTGAAGCTGAAAATTCCCAAATCCGTTATTCATCATCTTGTTTGTTCTCTCTCTTCCATTCTCTAAAATTCAGAGAATTCCTGGTATAATTCTTATTTTTGTGCCCTTTCTCAGTGAGATCATTCCTTTCCAAAGACAAGGAGCTCATTTTCTTGTAAGATAGTTGATGTTATTGGCACAGTTTCCTCATTTTAAGGTGGGCATGTGATGATTTTTGTCTGTGCAGTCTCCATTTGTCGTTTATCTTGTGACAAGGTCCTGACTTTGCCTTGGGGATTTATGCCTGCCAATGGTGGTGGAATTGTCAATGGAGGTCCCTACTGTCTACTGGCCAAAAGGTCAGCTTTTCCATATCCTTCCCAAAAGTTGTTTTTTGGTTGGTAGTCAAAGTCACTCTCTGTCTCATGCAACCAAATATTTCTGTTGGATAAAGCATGTTTAATGAAGCAAAGTGATAAACGTATCCCATGGCAATGAGGGTACGTTAATTGAAGTTTTTATCATCATATTCTGATTGAATAGGTAGCAGCTGATTCTGAACTGAGTGGATTTTATTTTGAGGACCTACATTGCTAGAACATACTAAGAAAAATATATATGCTAAATGCAAATGTTCTATAACCAAAAAACCTTCTGCAGTGTTCTACATAGGTTTATAAAAGCTACTCTGAGTAGCTCACGGACACCACAAAGAAGATGGAAAGAAATTAAAAATTGGGGTGCTGAAATCTCTTCCTAACCAGAAACATTACTTGCAAATCCATCTGCATGCCAGATAGTCATTCTAATTTGAAATTGTCACCTTGGCATAGCCAGAAATCACCATAGCAATGATGGCCTGATGGTTCCGACAGAAGTACCACATTAGAGCTGCCAATCAAGAGCGCACCTATCCGTCAGGGCTCAGTCTGATTTTCCATGCATGTTCACAGACTTAAGTACACCTTTCAGCTTTTTCAGTCGGGGAAGCTTCCACTGACACGGAAGCCAGCATTATGGTAAATAAACTGGAGAGTTTCCAATCTGGCAATGTTTTGGGATTTAAAAAAAAGAAGTTGTGGTTTTAGATCTCACAAATAAGTATGGTTTCCCTTTATCTATTTACTTGTCTAAGTAACTATTTGCAGCACTCATGCCTTTGATGGTCTTAACTATCTAATTACAAGTTTTTGTGCTTACTGGCCCATTTTAATCCTCTTTTTGGATTTTACTCACCTTAGGGTTTTATCTGTTTATCTTTTTCTTTCTTTTGTCACTGAAACATCCTGTGTCCCAAAGAAATTGACTTCTGTGAAAAACTCAATTTTCTAGAACCTTGGGAAGATGATAAAGCTATAACTCATGTAGATTTTCTTTATAAATAAACAAATATATTCTAATTGACACTATATATAGAATTCAGGTTGCCTGAGTTGTAACTCCTGTCAAATAACGTCGGCATCTTTTGCAATAAAGAGAAATGCTTAGTAATATTCCCTTCCACTCAGGTTATGATGACATCATTCTTTGAAGCTGCATAGGAACCCTCCATCCGGAGAGGACCAGCAACCTAACTGCACAAAAATATCTCCTGAAATAGCTTATTTCATACTCTTATCTGTCATTTTATATATTTATAACTCAAGGGAGGCTTTTAATTGTTGATATAAGAGAAAAAGTGATAGGTTTTATAATACTTTCATGACATGTCAGGTATTTGAGAGAAAATCAGGATGTGATTTTTTTGAGCATGTACTCTATCTCAGGCACTCTTCTAGATTAAATGCTTGAGACATGTCAAATCTAACAGCTCTGGGTCTGACAAACTTGGATTTAGATCTCAGTTCCATCACTTTCAAATTATGTGGTCAGAGGCACAAAATGTAATTCCCCTGTAGCTCCAGTTTCAGCATTCAGAGTAACCTTACAGGGTTGTTCTGAAGATTTCAAAAGGGATACAAGTCACTTATCACCGGAGGACACATGTAAGAGCCACTTAAGAAATGGTAGGCATTATTATCTTTCTCAGTTCTCACAATAACCCAGGGAGGTAGGAGTCATTATCTCACTTTGCTGATCAGGAGACGGAAGCTCAGGAGGCTGAGTAAATCTCCCAGGCTCCCATCAGTGGTGAGAGAGCTGGAATGCATTCTGAATCCAAAGCCAATTTTCTTTGCATGCTGCTATCTTGGATACGTCCCATATTCAGGGAGCACCCTCCTTTTGGTTACTCAAGCTTGTGATTATGCCCTATTCAGATGGAAAAGCTGATGAGAGAAACAAGGGTGGGTTAGTTGCCTTTTGTAGTAAGCCCATAACCTGGATATTGATCACCCTGCAACTATCCCATAGTACTGCCATTATGTTTTTTTTTCCTTTTTTTTTTTTTTGTACTCTTTTTTTTTTAATTTTTTTTAAACATATATAATATATATATATATACTTTTCCCCCCCAGTGGTACAGGTCTGTGAATCGCCAGGTTTACACACTTCAAAGCACTCACCATAGCACATACTCTCCCCAATGTCCATAATCCCACACCCCCTCTCCCAACCCCCCTTCCCCCATCAACCCTCAGTTTGTTTCGTGAGATTAAGAGTCATTTATGGTTTGTCTCCCTCCCAATCCCATCTTGTTTCATTTACTCTTCTCCTACCCCCTTAACCCCCCATGTTGCATATGATCTCCCTGATATGAGGGAGAGGAGATGCAACATGCCATTATGTTTTGAAGGGCTGGTCTCCACGTCTTGTCTCTGGACACCTTGTGGATAGTGACTTATCTTTGTATCCCTGACAGCTGGCACAATGGTTGATATTTAGCAGATGCTCAGTAAATGTGCATGGGATAAAAGAAATGACATATGTATATAGGCCAGGGAAGGTGCCTACAATGTGGAAGAGGCTCTCATAAATCTTGTCTTCTCTCCTATTTAAGGGGTCTCCCAGCTGAAGACGAGACTTCCTTAACTGGCCCCAGACAGGATCCCTATCTCCTATTCTGATCCTATTGTGCTCTCTTATTTTCCATACACGTGGCTCATAAAGGGCCTGCAGGTGGGTTTGAAACAGACTGCTTGGAAGTTTTCTTTTCTAAACTCATTAAGTGTGAATGACAGAGTTAGGATTTAAGTTGGAACTACAGATAAGGTAGGCATTACTATATGCAGATTTTTAGAAACAGAGAAACCTCTTAGAAAAAGTTGGAGAATCTCCCAGCTATAAATTTTAGATTATGGGGCCTGGAAATCATGTTGATAGACTTTAGAAAGCACTTTGCCTTAATTACCTTTTCTAGCTTTAGGAATATAGACACCTATGCTCTCCTTGTTCATATTTACCAGTATAAACCTATGCTTATTTTTCTTCTTTTTTGCATTGCATAGGAGTCCTCAATCCAGAGTGGGTTATTGAATACTAGTTTGAAGTGAACGAAAACTAATGTTAAGGAAGCAACACACACTGCAGGAATTAATCTTGATTCCTGAAGCTGTATTGTGAAAGGGAATGATTTGTGTACTTTCCTTGGCCAGAGTCCCAGAGTATCCCTAAGACAGAACTTGGAGCCCCATGGCCTGCCTGACATTACTAGTGCCTAGTTATGTTTCAAGTATGTTTCTATTTGAATAAATATATATCCAGGACTTAGACAAAGGGTCTAAAAAAAAAAAAACTGAATAAGGTATGTATTATTTTTTGTCACTGTCATCCCAGGATATATTTAGCTGCAAATATTTGCAATAGTTTAATTTAGTATTATAGAAAAGACAGATGTAGCATAGGACTGGATTGCTCAAATGTTTCCTCTCAAAGTGTACTGATTGCCTAACAGAGCTCACTTACTGTGGGGGATGGGGACAAATATGCTTTATATTTAGGAAGTAATAGAAATTTTATCTTCTTTGCCATAGCTTAGCTGTGTCCATAACAATATAAAATTAAGATATTTTATCTTATTTATATTACCCAAATATACTAAAAAGTCATGTCCCCACAAAGATGGGCATAATTATCCTGGATTGATGACTTCTTGTGCTCTCTGCTCACCATCACCCCTCCTCAGTTTGAAAAGCATGGGTTTACTGGATGTGTGGGGTTCATTAGGGCCTTCAAAGGAATGTTCTAAGGTGTTTTTAAGAGCTTACATCATTCCATAGAAGAAAGTGATAAGGTTTATCTCCATGTTTTTTCAAGAGAAGATAAAAATATCTCTCTAGACATACATTTTTTCTTAACACGAAATGGATAATATTGTCTATTGCAGTTTGAGATGTTTGTATTCCTGCATTTCTAAGAATTCCTTGAGATTTGTCCTCAATTCAAGAAAGCTAATTTAAACTACCTGCCTGATATCTCTGATTTAACATCCTATTAGGCACCTTAATCCCCAAAGTATTAAAATGCAACTTGGCTTAACTAGATGTCTGCTTGATTTTCCTAGATCTGTCAATGATACTACTAGAAATCCAGGCTCAGACCTGTAGGATCCTCTCCTATGTTTAGTTAAGGACCAAACTCCATAGATCTTGACTTTGCCATGTCCCTTCATTCCTAACCTTTCCTACCACTTCTTTTTTTCTTTTCTGGACTAGTCACTTCCAAATTTGTATTTCAACTTCTTCATTCACTCTACTCCAATCCTTCCTTCCTATTACTGCCACACTCGTCTTTCTAAATTCCAGGTCAGAGAAAATCATTCCTCATTAAAAAACAAACAGAATAAAATAGAACAGAATGTTTTAGCAGCTTTTAGTAACAAATTAGGTAAAAACTCCTTCCCTCGGGTGCAAGCTGTTCACTATATAGTTTCTAAATTCCTTCCTCTTTTTATCTATAGACCTCATGTTTCAGGGAATTTTAATTTGCTTCTGGTTTCTCAAACATGCCATAGCTTAGCCAACCTCCATACTTTTCCTCTTCCTGGAATCTCAACCTGCTATTCATCTCCTTACGTTGCATAGCATGTAAATATCTTTGATGTCCAGTACGGCTCTTTTTGAGGTGTTAACTCCCTAGTCCATTTTCTATACTGGTCTCTGCCCCAACTCATACATACTGTTTGATAACTTTTTATTAAAGCAAACTGGACTAATTTCAATTTTAAACCATCCTTTACAAAATAATTTATCAAATGCCTACTATTGTGAAAATGAATAAAAGAATCCTCATTCAAAATGGAGGAATCCATGAAGGGAGAGCTCTCATGCACTTCCACTCATCACAGTCTGCATAACCAGCAGGAAAAAGAAAGATTTTCTCTCAGCCTGGCAGCAGCAAGCTGCCTGCAGGCAATGAGAAGCTGCCACCACTTTGAACTCCTTTTTGCCTCCAATGAAATTTTGTTCCAAACCCCTTGCAACTTCCTCCTTTCCTCTACAAAAGGATGCTGTCCCTCTTTGTTATCTGGACTTGCCTACTGTTCGCCATAGTTTGCATGTGCCAAATTGCAGGTCCTCCGTTATTCCCAAATAAACTCATTTGCCGCTCAGTAATACTTGTTATTTGATTTTTAAGGTTGACATTATATGGTGTCAGAAATGGGACCTGAAGGCGATGAACCCGGATGAACTAACAACCCCAGGCATTGTGTATGGTAGTCACTTCAGCCTTGTGCATACTCTGTGAATCATCTTTTTTCATTTTGGCAAAGTAAGCCTCTTTTCAGAGTTAAGCTTCTTCTGTTTGGTTGAGTTCTCTGACTTTATTCTTGAAGGCATCAGCCTTTTGGTGACTGCTCATTTGTTTGCTCTGCCTCTGGTCTTAAAGTATGGGATTCACAATCCTCTAAATTCTTTACAAAGGACCCTCCTTCTGGGATCCTGGCCAGTTTTGTTTTCAAAACTATGACCCTTCTTCATGCACTTTCTTAACCAAGTGGACCAACTCAATCAAAGATAATATAGAATTCCGATGGTCACTGTGGAAAACTTTTGACCTCCCAAACTTGTTTTTCTCAGAATCAAACTGGAAGACCACAGCTCTAAAATTAAACAGAGTAAAAAGGATGCCTGTTTTAGTTGGTACCTGGAGTCTTCCAAATGTATCCAAGACTCTAAAATCACCTCTTTGCAAAATCAGGTTTTTAAATTACCCAAGACACACAAACAATTCAAAGCAGACAAAAGGGGCTCTGAGGCCACTTTTCCCCCTTCCCTATCCTCTTTGTCTTCATTACCAACTTCTTCTTTCCCTTCTGCACCACCCCCACCTCTTGTACACCCCCACTTCCTCATCTACCAAACTATGGACCATAATTAAAGAACTTATTAAACCCAGAGAAGATCCTCAAGTTTTTATAAATGGATTACCTACTGAGATTAGTAAATTAAAACAACAACAACAATGAAAAAAAACCTTCTGGTGTCTTCTGGGGTCCTTTTTTGCATCTCTGTGTGTGTCTATGAATGTCTATGTATGTCTATTATAGATATGGTATTTTTCTACTTCTGGGTAACTTGCCAAAGTTAATTTCTGAAAGGAGCCCTATTTAATTGGCTTGAAAATGAAGCATTTATAAATTAAGTTTTCAGAAATATTAATAGACACTCACCCAAACATTTTTCAGGTTTACATGATTTGGGAAAATATTTGATCTAAAAGCTAGTTTAAGATTGTTGGTTCAATGAAAATGAACCAACATTATAAAGTTCTCAGCATTAAATATAAAACTTTTGTTCTAGTGAGGTTTATTAAAGTGCAATCAGTTCATGTTATTTCTTTTACAAAATCTGTGAGCAAGAAAATAGCTTGGGCTGATGGCTAGTTGTCTAATATCTCATTAAGTTTTTGTGGATAATCTAAACATAATTTTAAGAATAAGTTAAATGTAAGTAAGATTAAAGGTTTTTAGGTAAACTTTTAGTTTCCCTAATACATTTTGGTGACCTTAAAGTTTTGCTAAGTTAAAGTAAATGATGGATATTCATACATCATTTCTAAATAAGGTAGAAGATGGACCTTATTAGATGAAACCTGTGTAGCCTAAGAACTGGAAATGCTGATAGACACATGTTACCACAGGCCCCCTTTTACTCCCTTCTTTAAAGCTATCTATGAAATACAGCAGTTTGGTAAAATATATCTTTGTAAACAAAGATGAAAAATTTACTTTTTCTCCCTACCTGATCCCTCCAGAATTTCAAAAACTCTTGAGGATTTTTTCACATGGCAATATAGTTATTTACATAAATTCAGTGAGAATCTATTCTTGTAATAACAATTGGAAATATTGGCTACTTTACCAAGGTTCTGGATTATTTTGAGAGAGATGTGCATAGACTCAGATTTGACAGGACAGGTTTTAAGAAATTAACACTACTGGGACACCTGGGTGGCTCAGTTGGTTAAGCAGCTGCCTTCAGCTCAGGTCATGATCCCAGTGTCCTGGGATCGAGTCCCACATCGGGCTCCTTGCTCGGCGGGGAGCCTGCTTCTCCCTCTGCCTCTGCCTGCCATTCTGTCTGCCTGTGCTCGCTCTCTCTCCCTCTCTCTCTGACAAATAAATAAAATCTTAAAAAAAAAAAAAAGAAAAGAAAAAAGAAATTAACGCTACTTTATGGAGCCAATAAAGCTCCTCAGAAAAATCAACTTGGCACCTTGCTTACAAAGTTCTAGCAAAGCAGTCTTTTTTTTTTTTTTAATATTTTCTGCTTTTTGTGTTTACTGAATGACTGCAATTCTTTTTTTTTTTAAATTTTTAAAAGATTTATTTGTCAGAGAGAGAGCACAAGCAGGCAGAGGCAGAGAGAGAAACAGGCTTCTCACTGAGCAAGGAGCCCAATGTGGGACTCAAACCCAGGACCCTAGAATCATGACCTGAGCCAAAGTCAGCAGCTTAACTGACTGAGCCACCCAAGCATCCCTCTAGCAAAGCAGTCTTAAAAAGAGCTTATATGGCCAATCACTATTCTTGCTACACTTGTGTAAGTACTCAGGCCAAGTTTAAGGCACACAAATTAGTTTTACTGTGATTATCTTTGATAAATATCAGGGTAAGTATAGAGAGAAAAATTATGTTTGAACCTCTCTCTATATTAGATTCTAATCCTGTATTCAACTGTACTAGATCCTGAATTCTTCTGTTTTTCTCAAATATCTGTCTACCACTCTCCAAACTAATATTTCCAGTTTTTTCCCATGCTTTTGATTTGGAACAAAGACTGTCCCTGAACCTCTTTGAGAGGAACTATACCAGCTCCTCCTCATTACCCAAATGACAGCCAGACTTCAGGGGTTTGAATTTTGGACATACATCCCACAGCTAAAGATGGCTGCACCTGACATCCTGTCTTGTACAAACCCTGGAGATTTTTCGATCAATGGAAAAGAAGTAGCAGACATCAAGGCAGACTACTTCCACTCAAGACACCACATCAAGACTTCATACTTTAAACATAAAGGTCTTTCCCTCCTTCTTTACTTTACCTTGGCATTGGCCTAGAAAAATAAAACCATCACTTGTATCTCCCAGGCTGTGGCTAAGGGGGATAAACTCTGGAATTTAAAACATTTTTTATTGTTTTGTCTTTTTTCGGGCTAAGAGAAAAAAAACCTAACTGATTCCTGATATCTCATCTATTTATAGCTCATTAGTTTCAGGTTTGGGCTTCTCATGTAGGACCATATATACAAACTAGATTTATTTGAGAGAGAGAGAGAGCGCGAGTGAATGAGAGAGAACAAAGGCAGGAGGAGGGAGAGGAACAAGCAGACCCCACAATGAGCATGGAGCCTGATGTGGGGCTCGTTCTCATAAACCGGGGATCATGACCTGAGCCGAGACAAAAACAAGAGTGGGATGCTTAGCCAACTGAGCCACCCAGGTGCCCCCATAAACTAGATTTATTATTCTGCCTCTCTTGTGTTGTATAATCATTTAAAAATTCTGTGCCTGTTGTCTGTCAAACATCTGCAGAAATAACCTATCCAATAGGGAGATGCTGTCTCAACCTTTCAAGATGATCTCTAATGCTTACACCCTCTTTAAGATATAGTCTTTAAGTGGGAAATGCCTGAGAGTTCTCCTTTCTATCCCTTGTTACTCAAATGTGGCCTTAAATGGTTTCCAATAACCATGCTCTTTCCTTGCACAGTGGGACATGACAACCAGGAAAGGTCCTTCCCGGCACCAACAGACAAAATCACTAAATACAGAAAACCTGACTCTTGATGGGCAATGCTTTCAAGGAATGTTTAAAACAGTACCTCCCAACTTCCCCTTTTCTTTTCCAGGCTTGCATGTCCTGAATTGCAATTCCCAAATTAACTCATTTGCTGCATGATAACCTTTGTTTCTAATTTGTTCCATTTTTGAGGTTGACACTAAATACTAGATCTCTGCTTGGAGCTGAGAATGCAAATCCAGTAAGGAGATAGAAGAGGAATAGAGGGATATCACTATAGTATTTTCTGTATACTCTCCCAAAAGTAAGAACTGATGTTACATCATTTTGACTAGTCAACACTTTGCTCTATTTATTCCTAAAAATGCAGTATTTTCTTGGAGATTGGCAACATAAAAGGACTTTTCCCCAGGTATAACATTTGCTGGCCAATGTTTTATGGATGTACGAGTCGAGAGAATATTGTTATTGTGTATAGACTTTGGGGAGTGTTTTGGCCCAAAGGGAAGATATCTTCAGGAGCCTAGGAAACAAATCTGCTTGTCAGTGGTAAAATGCCTACATTGGCTACTGTGTGGTAAAGCTTATGGGATGGGAATTGGGGGACTAGCAAGTAGTTTGATATAAACGAAATTTATCCAGCCTGATTTAAAGGAGAGGGAGGCAACTCTGACTCTTCTCCAAGGACCATCCACAAAGTACAAATATATCATATTAAAATTTATCATTTAAAGCTGGCAGTAATTTTTCTGAGCACCATCTGTAAGATATCTGCCACATACCTACAGCTGCGCACAGACTCAGGGGAGTGGTACTAAAAAGTTTGTAAAGAAAATGTAATATCTCAAAGTGTCCCCCTGCTCCCAACTCTGTACTTCTAGCAATCATGAGATAACTAGAGTCATTAAAGAGCTAACTACCCAGGCTTGTTGTGTTGCAACATCTTTCCATTACCAGTCAATATTTTGATAACACCACGGTTATATATTGGGATACTAAGCAGTGGGGGAAAAGCATCTGATTAAGGAATCTGCTACCAGTCTCTATAAAGAACACATGAAAAAGGAATAGTTTTTCTAATGCTCCAAGTGACCCAATATGATTAGATTTCTTTTCAGAGCTTATGATTACATACCTTTGGTTGGTTGCATTGAGACCTAATTTTAGATCTAGGCTTTTACTATATTTTGTCCCTGATACCTCATGGATTAATTACCACCTCCTTTTCTTTGTAGTAACACAACTTACTGCTTTTAGGACATAAAAGTAAATACACAATGATCCTCTATTTTTGGGTAATCAAAAGAATAGAAACAAATTATTTGTCCCTTACAAGGCAGTAAAAAGTGAAAACAAAAAAAAAAGATTGCCGAATGTTTTTTCTTTGTACCCTAAAACTTAGAATAGAATGAAGTTTTTATCCCATGCCAGGTTGCTACAACTGAGATGCATCAGTAGGAAATTTTGCCACATAATCATGGAGGTTACTTTATTGTTACTTTGTTTCTTGTACTCTGAAGCTTTACTAAAAAAGGCCAATTCTCCTTAGGATAAAATCAAAGTGTGTTCACCAATGCAGTAAATAAAAAGTTAAGTCTCACTTTTGATACCTGATGTATATTGCTGAGCTACAACATTCATCTACATACACAAAATGATTGATTTAGGAGCTTCCATATACTAAAAGCTTTCCATAATTTTAGGAATATCAACTAAAATTTTCAAGTTCTATGTAAGCATCAAAACAGTACAAATATGCTAGAGACATTTATAATGTATTATATCCAATTATGTCGGCGGGCTGTGAATCATATCCAATTATCAAGATGCATAAGTGCCTTTTATGTGACACTCAAACATCATTAATTTTGTGCTTAGCATAAGCTGCTCAAATGGTATGAATTCAGTAATTTCTAGCATCGATATTACAACATCAATATAAATTCAATGCAAATTGGAAAATGAACATCTTCATCTTGTTTATATCTGTGAAAAGGCATTTAAAAACACAGGAGCACACTGAACCAACACTTGCTATTGGAAAAAAGAATCTGGAATGTATCACAGAGAACCTAAATAATAGGAATCAGTACACAAGGCAATTCCAGAAAAAGTCTAGCTAACCAGCCAAAGCATTCTCAGAGGCTCTCTTTTCAGGTAGTTACTGAAGTAAAACCAATATAATCGCTGTAAATGTGAGAAATGAACAAAACAACATTCTTACCTCACAACAAACTGGATTGATCAAATTCAGTCCTTACCACAAATTGCCCATTTGTCTTAGTATTTATAAAATGGATTCCTTGTTTGGAATATCTCAGTTTAGCATACATCTAAGTCAATTAGAAGTTAAAATGCTTTTCTACAAGTAGTTTTACAGTATGAACTCTAATAAAAAATGTTTGACTTCTCATTTAATTTTTTAAAAAGTAGAGCTCCTACATACTGCAGAGTAATATGTTTAAGTAATTATATGTCAATCTCAAATTCAAGCAATTACAATTATTTTAAAAATCCATAGAAACTTACCTCAAAGTCAAGGTCTGAATATCGTGATTTTCTTCTCTGTAAGATTTTTTTAAAAAGAAGAAAAACCAATATAAAGTTATGTTTAGTCATTCAAATAAAATGAAAATTATTTTCAATAAAATGTCCTGCACATCTTTGTATTACAAGTTTTCCTTCACAGAAGAGTATGTTGAAATTTTTATGATTTCATCTCTTTCATCCAAATGATTTCATTCTTATTTTGAACTTCCTTTAAAATGGAAGAATATAAAAATACAGAGTACTTCTCATCTTGACCTCTTAACTTTAATTTTTCAGTAGGAATTTTTTAATATAAATTCACACAAAACATTCAATCTTGAAGGAGACTTTACATCTGTTATAGGAAAGCTATGTTTTTTACTTTAGAGACACAAAGGATTAAAAGCTATGTACAAAAAAATCATCTAGTCATCTCAAGACTTCTAGCAGCCTATCTCTAGGCTACCAAAATCTCTCTGGCCCTCTGAGTCCTAAAGTTCTGTATGTCTCAACCACAGATTTTTTGGTATTTGACAATTCTCCATGATAGGAAAGTCCTAACTGCTAGTTCTTAGAAACAGAAGTATTCTAATTTAATAAAAAAATAATGATGATTGTCCAACCCTAGAGAAACATAAATGTAGATGTCAATATCTCAGTGTTCCTCTATGCCTCTGACTCTGTTAAGCAGCTCCTAATTCTAGTTATAGATCAACATATATTAATAAAATAGGCAATAAACTTGATAAAATCAGGAAATATTACTTAAATGAAATTAAAGTGACTCTGAATATTAGTGTAGGAAAGGTACACTTAGCATATGCTCAGAGGGATTTGATATTGAAGGAGATATCTGGTAAATGTAGAAAAGATCTTCCAAATTTTTAGAGAACAAAAGCAAGTTTCCAATATGAGGCTTGTTTTTGTTTGTTTTTTTTTTAATTTGGATTTTTTGGGAGGAAGTGGGAGTGAAACAAAAAATAAATATTAAAAACAAGTAATATTTAGGTAGTTGAATATCATGTAAACCTTTAGACAAACTTTTTAAAATTTTTCTTTCTCTTCTATCCCAATACTTACCTTAATTTCAAAAACCTATCAGGGAATCCTACCCATGATAGTTGATTCTTGTAACTGCTAAATAGCAGAGAGAGACAGGCACTAACATAGTTTATTGAAAAACCTGTCTACATTTTTGCAGCTAGAGTTACAACATCACTGTAGAACCAGAGCGTCCCTATGCAACCAACTCCCCCAAGCATGCTTTACTAGACAGAAGGGGATATACTAAAAGAAAGATTTTGTTAAAAAAAAAAAAAAAAAGCCTAAAAGTTTTGAAATTATTTGATTTTGGTGGAGTTGGATTATAGAACCCAGGTTTCAAGTATGATGATGGAGAGCACTAGGAAGGAGATGGCTTTATTAAATGCAAATGGCACACTGATGTCACTTAGGTTCTTGTCTCCAGCATCACTGTAGCCTAGCTGTGGTGACATCCCAGAAGGAGAAAAGTGTGTAGGAGAGTGTTTAACCCAGGCCTCCTTTGCCATCTCCTGCCACTACTGTTCACTAACAGTGTTGTATAGAAAAAAAAAAAAAAAAAAAGCAGGCTCCAATGTAGCACATCACACTTTGCTGCTGTATGCTAGACTGAATGCCAGTGTTTCCATTCTGCTCTTGAATGCTTTGCCTTCTTGGCACTGTGACTCAGCAGGACGTTTTTGTAACTATACATTAAGCAAAATTCTTTCCTTAATACAGCAAAATGCAAACATGGGAACAGTTTTAAGCCGTTATTATAGAACATTAATCATGAGCTCTGCGTTCCACTTGAAAATTAAATGGTGAGATCCTATGGAAAAGGGTCCGCTAGCCAGCAAGTAAGAGGCCCTTCTGCTGCACGCACTGAGGGGTTCTCTGTTGCCAACGGTCATAACAACTGTACCTTGCTCTGTTTCTGAATGCAAAGCTGTGTAGCCTAAGAACTGGAAATGCTGATAGACACATGTTACCACAGGCCCCATATTTTAGGAACAAGAACAAGAGATGGGAACCTAGAAGAACACTGGAAAGAGATTCTGCTTCTGACAGCTGATGTCACCTATGCACCTATGTTGATATAAAATATGAAAAAGAAAATGGATATATTTTTATAAATACATTTCTCTCTCTTTTTTAAAAAAAGATTTTATTTATTTATTTGACAGACAGAAATCACAAGTAGGCAGAGAGGCAGGCAGAGGGAGAGGAAGGGAAGCAGGCTCCCCGCCGAGCAGAGAGCCTGATGCGGGGCTCAATCTCAGGACCCTGGGATCATGATCTGAGCCAAAGGCAGAGGCTTTAACCCACGAGTCACCCAGGCAACCCCCATTTCTCTGTTTTCTATCTAATTTTGTGAAAATTAAATTATAACATAAAGGTATATCATAACCAGCAGCCTTGAAGGATTAGAACAAGAAATAAACAAATGAAGCACACAGATTTCAATCAAAACAGCTTAAAGATGGTGGTGGTGGGAATAAGCAGTGAAGACTTAAAAATTAGAGAATGGGAAAAATGTGGCAGATTTTCAGAGCCCTGGGAGGTTAAAATTTGTGTCCTATTATTCATATCCCCACAATACTGACCAAGTGTACCAACCTTTCATAGTTTATAAAGTGCTTTCACATTTGCTACCTGCCCTGTGGGATGGTCAGGAAAGTATCATTTTTTAATATCTATTCTATGAATTAGGGACACTGAGGACCAGTGTAGTTAAAATGACTTGTCCACTTAAAAACTGGGTAGTAAGCAAATGAGCTGGGATTCACACTCAGGTCTTCTGACTCTAAACCCTGGGTTTTATCCACTGTCTCTCACTACTTGCTCAGGGGTAAAAGAGGTAATATTTTGTAGCGAAGATGCCTGTGATAATTTGTTGATTGTTACTAGAACTCAGCAAGAGTAACAATGGAGGAACCAGTCAATCCAAGGCTGACAGCAGTGGGACTGAGATGTTTTCTAGCCATAAAGTAAGTTCAAGCAGATTAACTTTTACTTGTCAATTATATTTAAAAGAGAAAAAAAAAAGCATTCAACATGTTACTTCTTGAGAGAAAATCTAATGGCAATATAAAAGAATTGTGTCAACTACAATAACATAAAAACCATTCGAACATGGGATACTTTATAAGCAATCATACAATAACACATAATAGCTGACCTCCACCTCCATGATGTGCCTCCCATTGCAAAATCTAGTTTATCTTAAAGAGGATATCTGGCACTGGGAAACCATGTTGTCACAAGAACCAGAATGTTCAGTTCTGTAATCCTTGGTATACACGCAATAAGTTGGAAAGTCTTTCAAAAAGTACTCAAGTTCATGGCAACTGTGACTGACTGACATGTTTATTCAAATGTCCCTCTGAGTTCGCTTGGAAGTTATTGTAAGGTACAAAAGTGGTTAGAAAAAGTGGTTATACATTTTAAAAATGAAAATCTAGGGGCGCCTGGGTGGCTCAGTGGGTCAAGCCTCTGCCTTCAGCTCAGGTCATGATCTCGGGGTCCTGGGATCGAGCCCCGCATCAGGCTCTCTGCTCAGCGGGGAGCCTGCTTCTCCCTCTCTCTCTGCCTGCCTCTCTGCCTACTTGTGATCTCTGTCAAATAAATAAAATAAAATCTTAAAAAAAAAAGTTAAAAAAAATAAAAATTAAAAAAATGAAAATCTATTAATAAAAGTGATCAAGTCATAACAATTTTTCTGATAAAGTTGACAACTGAAGGACTGCTGCATATAAATTTAAAATAAGCCAGGGTGGTGTTAAAATACTTTATGAAGACACAGATTCCCTCTGTCTCTGTTTCCTCAACTTCTCAAATAACTTAATACAAAGAATCTTTTTTGTCATAGTAGGGGATACAAAAATCTCTTCAGGTCTTCTATGTGGTTTCCTTTTCCTAATTTTCCACTTAGAACTCATTGTAATTTGTATTCTATCCTTAACATTTCATTCAAATTCTTCTTGTTAAAGTCTCTGATGAGCTCCATCTGGTCAATTTCCAAGGTCAACTTTCTGTCCTTAGCTTGCTGGACTCTCAGAAGCTTTTGAAATTTAATCACTTTCCCAATAAAACACATGATCTTAGCTTTTCCTTTTCCTCTTCCTATTTGCTGTAGCTCATTCTCAAGTGTGCTTTGCTGGCTCTCCCTTATCTCACTATCTTCTAAGTGTTGAGTTCCTGAATTCTCTTTTTTTCTCATCTTCTCTCCTAGATGATAGCATTCATCCCATGGTGGTAAATACCACTTTTAAGTTCCACTCTTTTCTTCTTCATGTCTTTCCCATCCAGAAAGTATCAGATATCTAGTTGGTCCAGTTAGAGGCTTAGGAGTCACCTTTCATTTTCCCCATCTCTCACGCTACATATCAAATTCACCAGCAAGTGGTGTCTGTTCCACCTCTGAAATCTCTCTTGATCCGTCCACTCTTCTCCATCTTCACTATCATGTCTGTGGTCAAATGCATTCTCCTGTCCTGTCTGGATAACTTCAGTAGCTCTCTAACTGTCCACCAGCTTTCTGCTCTATCTCCTCTCCTAATACCACTGAATCCTAATCTTTCCCTCCAAACCATGGATAGATGGATGGATGGATGGATGGATGGATAGATGGAGAAATCATGCCCATCTTTCACTTAACAGTCCTTGTTTGCTTCAATTGTTTTACAAGGCTCTCCCAAATCTGGCTTTTTTTCTTCCTATGCCAATGACATCTTAAGGAGCTCACCCGCTGTTACACAGGACTTCGAATCCTGTGAAAAGTATTCCAAACTCCTTCCTATCTCTGTATTACAGTTTCTTTTGCCTAAAACATCCCCTCAACCTCCAGACAGAGCCTCATAAGCCATATTCCTTCTTAACTTCACTCCATACAGCACTTTGGGAGTCGTCAACCCCCTTATCAAGTCTCTCCCTCACATTCCATGGTCCTGACCCAGCCTAGTACACTCTTACAGATTGTTCATTTGTTACCAGTTAATTATTTCTCTCTTCCATACGGTTTATCCACCACAGGGATACGATCCACATCTCTTGATCACATTTATATCCCTAGCATCTACCAAAGGGCCTGGCCCAATAATTCACAAAATTATTGATGAATAATTGGAGGAGGTACATGATGGCAGCTAAACAAGTCCAAAATGTGACTCATTTCTTTCGTTTTGTTGCTGTTTTTCTCATTCTTTGGGAGAATATGGGTAAGCAGGCAGACTAAATACACAAAGAAAACCATTATGAATGGATTGACAGCCAATTAAAAGACAATTGAGGGGAATGCAGGCTTATCACTAATGGAAGGGAAAAAGTTCAGGATGATTTAAGAGTAAAAAAGCACAAGAGTATGAGGCCACACAGAGGAATACTTAGCAAGTATAGGCACTGAGGCATCTCTCCATATCTAAATCCTCTAGAATAATGAATAGTTTCTCAGAGGGAATAATTCATTGTTTGTGTCACTTCAAATTAAACTGGACTAGAAATTAAACACTAGAAACAAATTAAACACTAGAAATTCACTGCAAGTAATAAATTGCAGTGATTAATAAATGGCAATATGACTGCTATTAAAAGTTTTATTATGGAGTGAGCCATGAACATACTCAAGGAGAAATCTTTGATACCAAATCCATTCAAAATATCTGTTAAAATAAAACCTGAGGATAATTAATTTTGAAAAATGACTTTTATTTCACCTAATTTTGTTTGCATGCCTTCATAAAAGACAAAATTCCCTAACCTAGGAGCAAAAACAAAACAGTTAAGAAGGGAGCATCTGGGTGGCTCAGTCGTTAACCTTCCGCTTGGGTCATGATTCCAGAGTCCTGGGATTGAGCCCCACATCAGGTCCCTGCTCCCCAGGAAGCCTGTTACTCCCTCTCCCGCTTCCCCAGCTTGTGTTCCCTCTCTCTCTGTCTCTCTCTGTCAAATAAGTAAATAAAATCTTTAAAAAAAACCACACACACACACACACAGTAAAGAAGGGCAAGCCTTCCTTTCAGCACAGCTTTGTGAGAAAAAAAAATGTAAAAAAAGAAAAAGTATCTTCTGTTCAAAGGTCAGTTTTATAATGGTATCTGTTAGTGACAGTCTCCCGGCTCCCAAGTGAGGCCGTAATATTTTGTCTAAAGCCGTAAATATTGATTTAATATAGCATTCAAGCTTCTTCACAGAAATTCGAGATATAATGGTAATGAAATAATAACACAACCTTACATCTGAAATGCTTCTTACAAGTTTCAAAGGGTTTGCACATCATTATCTAATTTGATCCTCACAAGAGCTTTATGGGAGGCAACTGTAATGTGACATTATAGCTAACGTGTTTTACCTTTAAAACCCATTATGGTGAGAGCTCTGTAATTCATGTCCAGAAAACTGGAGTATAAAAAGGGAGCCTAGAATGGCATTCCTTTCTACCCATTTATAAATTGAGGGAGACTTAACTGACAACGTTTGCAGATATATTGTTAAGTTTATACCGAAATGGTCAGAAAACCTGGAGTAGCAGAACTTTCTGGTCTTGATAAAATCGTGTTGTAATCTAACTCTGATTACTCATTAAGGGTTTCCTCAGGAATAAGAAAAATTAAGACACAATTTGTCAGGAGAATAAGAGGAACCACTCATGTATTTACATCTGAGCAAAGTGTTTCATAAGAATTCTAGTGATAGTGGAGCTGAGAAGCTACACATACAGGATCACGAGGTAACCCAGAGGTTAGCCAAAGTGAGTATGCCTCCAGGCTGGACAAAAGGAGATGGCACTGTCAACTAGGCTCAGGGGCTGAGGCCCCTGGCCAAAGCCAGAAACGTTAAGAAACTGTATCTAAAGCACAAGATGGTGTCCAAAGCAGAATGGATGAGAAAGGGAGAAATATTCTGGGATTCTCTCTTCTGCCCACCTCCAATCTCTCTCAGCCAGAAGCCCCGGAACCTGCACGGACCCTCAGTGACACTGGTGAAAAGGGTGCAGAATGGACCGTGTGCCAAACAGGCCCAGGACATACATACAAACTGAGAAGATTTCTAAGTAAGGAAGTCTTTATTATTTAAATCTAACAGCTACAGGCTGTGGAATAAATACTACTATTCCAAAGATTCAAAGTAAATTCTGGCCAATCTTACAATGACATTATCTAGAATCTTTAAAAAAATAAATAGAACCACAATCCAAAATTTAGACTATGTTTCATAGGCCTCAAAATGGCTTAAGAACTATATGATACCTTAATCTTTTCCCCACGTGCTCCATAGCACGTAGTGGTTACTTGCTTTATATAAACACCGAATATCAACACATTCTTTTCATTAATTGAAGGTGAATGACTTGAGTGCTGGAGACAGTTTCATTTTGCTTTTTTTTTTAATTGTTTTAAACACATTTGTTTATTTTAGAGGGGGCAGAAGGAGAGGGAGAGGGAATCCCAAGCAGACACTCTGCTGAGCACGGAGCCCAATGTGAGGTTCGATCTCATGACCCCAAGATCGTGACCTGGGCCAAAATCAAGATTCAGACCCTTAACTGACTGAGCCACCCAGACAGCCCTGACAGTTTTATTCTTCTTGACCTTAAACTGCTTAGAGGACATCGAGGGCTGGAGCCAAGGTGAGGATTTCTATCATATTAAAATTGCAATTATCCCATAGTTGTGGGAACTAAATCTTTCAGAAACTAAAATTCTCAGAATTGCTCATCAAGCCCATTCTGAGAATGGATACAGTTTGGAAGATGGAAGATAACACATTATAAGAAAAAAGAAGGTACTATGAGGCAGGGAGACAATCTGGATAAACTTTTACACCAAGAAACTTCATGCATTCATCAAACTTTTTTATACTCCGGAATTGGGAGTTAAACAAACTCCCCTGGAGGCTAGAGCCTTTTCAGCTGGCACTGCCTTCAGGGTTGGGGGGCCTCCGTCCTTTTTTGTTGCCTCCCGCTTATTTGAATAAACACTTCTACACACTCACCCACTCTGGCTTTCATTTTCTTCCCCTTAAATTGTGTTTCTCCCTGCCTTCTCTTCTCCTTACACATACCACATTCTGTGCTACAACTGGTGGCTTTCATCTTCTCCTCCTTCTTCCCCCAACCCCTCTTCCCACCATGGCAGTTTGTGAATACCCATTCCTCTGGAGGAAACTTCCTGAAATCACATGAACATCATTTTTATAATATTCTTGAAAGGACCCTAAGGCACCTGGCGGTCCTCTGCTGCTGCAGCTTCCCGGGCTGGGAGTTCCCGTGGCTGTGATCGTCCTTCTCACTCGGAACAGGAGACAACTCAAACTGATCCATGGTTTGGGCCTCATGTCATCTACATATTCACCCACTTGCATCTTCACATTGTCTTCTAAAAGACTCCAGGCACCTCCTGGTTACCGTTGATCCCCTCTTTACGGAGATAGTCATCTTCTGGTTCTTTCTCTAATGTCAGGATATCATCTTCCTCAGTGGTTGGCCCTGCAGATACAGTCTAGCAGAGCTGATAACTCAACCTGACAATGCACCGCTCTGCTCATCAGGAAAGCTGCATGACCAGCTTTATCTTCATGGGCCAAGGTCCTATCTCCAAAATCTTCTAGCTGTGTATACCTAAACTTTACTCCTGTCATGTCTTTATTCACTGTAAGACCACGTGTCTGTCAAGGGTTAAAACAAACTTTAAATTGCTCTCCTGCTAATGTCCAGACACATTACTGTCACTTTTAGACAGCACAAAATTGATCAGGACAGAAAGATTCTTTTCCTAGATGTGCTATGCACTTGCTCTGTAACCTTGAATAAATGACTTTACTTCATGGATTATAACAACTTATCCATTGCACAGAGGTGCTGTGAAGATTAATTAATTCATGTTTTTAAGGTGATTTGAGGATTGCTAATGAAAGATGCTATATAAATGCTAATTTTTATTATTCATTCCCACATCTATATATTCTCTTTCAGCTGTCTTCTAAAATGGTCACCATAAGCAATTACTATTAAACTCTTTCAAAGAATGAAAATGAGGAAGTGAATTTTCATTTTGAATCCTGAATTTTCTTCCTTTATAAGATGTAAGCCTTATGATCTCTAAGTCATTTAAATGCAGATCTCTTGGCTGAATCACAGTTACATATGATGCTTATACTTAATAATAAGGATATGGAGATTTGGAAAAATTACAAACTGAACAGAGCAACACTTGGAAATTTAGTCTATTGTTCAAGCACACATGACCTGTACAACATTAAACCCAGAGACGTTTTTAGGCTTTTAGATGTAAAGCATTTTTATAATAAGATATTTTAATGCAATTCCATTCTAACCCCTTGAGCACATTTTAAAGAGCCCCTTTATAGAAAGGACTCATATGGTCATTATGATTTTCAAGTAGTACATCAGAATTATGATTACTTATGTTATATTATTACATGCACACTCACTGAAAATCCTTTTGAAATGTTATGATTTTGCATACATATTGGGTAGTTTGTGCTCATGTGATTGTACTGGAGGTGACCTGCTAGTCTCTGGGATACACAAGTTAGAAAAAGAGAAATAGTAGCAAGTCTGCTAATTCAGAAGGACAGACCACTTTTGTCCCACGGTCACGGGAGCTCCTGCCCCTCTACAGTTAACTTGGCCTCACTGCCCCTATGCTTTTGGTTGTAAGGGATGATCCTTTTCAGAAACCCTAGTCTGTTTAAGATTGATCTAGAATCTAGGAGTTTATTCTAGGTCCCATCCACTTTTCCATTTTCCCCATCTAGATGTTCCTTGATCCAGCTGCGAAAAAAAATCTCAAAATCGCACCACTCATCAAGTTACTCTAGTCTCACAGGATCTCTTTTCCTGTTGACCTAGCAGAAGGAATGGCTTTGTGGGGAGAAGGGAGGGACAATTATCTCTCTGCACTTCTGAACACAAGAACATATGATGATCAGCATATTTCTGATGAAAAGGGTAAGTGACAAGTTATAGTGTCTTTCTCTTAGTGGTATCTTATGAAATGACCTATCATCTTAAAAACAATTGGCAATACAAGCAAAAGAGTACATGTATTGCATTGTATACTAAAATATGTAATACATCAGTAGTAGGTTTATAGCAAAATTTCAAGGTACGAGATAAAAAGTCACAGATAAAACAGTAACATGGTGCATATGAACAAAAAAAAAAGACACGTTCCTTAGGTCTTACTTGATTAATTGTAATATAAGATGAATGATATTGATAACAGTTGATTAGTCTGTATTTCATTTTATGAGTTGCAAAGAAGCTGAGGAGAATTTGCTTTTATAGAAAAGCCATGTGGTTGGACCTCAGAGTCCTATTCTTAATCTGATTAATGTACATCCCTCCTGAGAGCTCACAATTTAAGATAAAAAATTTTAGTGGTCATCATTCTACAAGAGTGGAGAGCAAAACACTTACTCTGAAAGATATCGATCTAACATAAAAATAGAGTTTATAATCAGTGTAATGGAAGACTCCACAGAAACATTCCATTTTTATTTTTAATGGATGCCCTCACACAGAAATTCCAGATTTTGGTTTAAGTTTGTAATGCCATCCATGAACTACTTTCACCACCAAAAGGATCTCTGGTACCTGAGAAACATCAGGAAGATTTTCTACTTTTTCCTTTATGAGTGCTCTATTTGTTTTCCATTATGAAAGAATTTTGATTCATATCCTTTTAAATATAGAGGGCTCCCCTTTCAAAACATGATCTTGAGAAAGAGCATTCTGAGTACTACTGGGGAAAAAAAAATATGTCTAGAATCTTAACCCCAACATGCCAAAAATTTTTGTATGGTACATAACTGGAAAAGGTAATACGACACTTCTCCCTCAATCCAGTGTCATATGAATCAATTTCTCAAATATCAAATTTTTCAAGTATCAAGGAAAGGCTTATTCCATTGCTTACCTCTAATGAACTCATTGATATCGTTGACCCAGTTTCACTTCTTGATAGTCCTGCATTATCATCCAACTCAGAGGCCATGAAATTCTTCACAGCTGTGCGAGGCTCAAAGGGCAAATTCTGCATGTGTTCCTGGGGTGCAAGGTGTTGATCTAAGTTCATATTGAACTGGTCCATTACAGGGGGATTCATGTTGAATTCGGGATTCACTTTGTAGTGCAATAACCTTTCATGTGGCAAGGTTTCCATGCCAATATTCATCTTGCTTTCCTCTTTCATTGATGGCTGAGTATTTACAGAACTTCTGGGCATCACGATATAGTCACTTTCCATCATTCTTTCTTGAGGATGGACCATGTCCATATCTGCTCCTCTCAAATTGTCATCTGTACATAAGTACACAGTTCTTCGCAATTCACTGTTCTCTTTTTTCAAACACTGATTGCCCAGCTCATTCATACTCATGGGCATGTGCATACCCGTGGGTTGCTGGATAATGACTTTGGAAATGACGTTTCCAGGCAGTGTGGAATAGCTTAGCCCTTCAGGGTTTGTTCCCTTTTCTTCTTCATCATCGTTGAGAGAAATCCTAGAGAGTGTTCCTGTTATTGTTGCTGCTCGGCAAGGACCGATATCCTTATGAAGAACTGTAAATTAGGAAACAAAAATTCACAGGAGAGAATTAGTGAGTTTTTAGCTTTTCGTTACTGCAGTCTGCCATCGCTCTATGAAACAATATCTTTAATCAAATTAAAAAATAATATTTAAAAAATTACATATCTATTGCTTGTGGATGGTCCAGATTACTCAATCACTCTTTATTGATTCTGATGTGCTTTTATAGATCTCCAGCAGTCTGCAGCTAAACACATCTGGAAGTTGATTAATGGACTTTCAAAAATCTCCATACCCTATTCTTAAACAACTCTGCATAGCTTTTCAGGGGAAAGGCAGACACCAGAGAAGTTTCTCCACCAGTCTTTTGTAAAGAGATTTATGAAATCATGGATATATTCACATAAATTTGACTTTTTCTCAAAGGCTCTTCCCCTAAGGAATTCTACAAGTTCTATTCATTAAAATACTTCTTGAAAGAGGTAATCAATGAGAATTTCATCATACTACATTAGAAATTCCTCCAAAATTATGCACGTTGAAAATTAATGAGCATTTATCTATGAAGTCCATATGGTCAAGGTAGATACAGGGTTCAAAAGTTTTTATCATCTTCAGTTCCATGTGGAGAAAAAAAAGAATTTCTTCACAATATCAATCCATATGCTTGAATGCCCTTGGGCTAGGGGTGGGGGGAGGGTGTTAAAATTGCTACTGACTTTAAGCAGGAAAAAACCATATGAGCCTCTGAAAACTCAGTTCAATTTTAAGCCTGCAAAATAATGACTTAGAAAAATGGAAAATGCAGGATGACTTGTAGTAAGAGAGGGGGAAGAAATGAAAACATAAACCAAACCAAACCAAAACAAACCAATGAAAGAATTCAGAATTTTTAATTAAAATGTATTTTATCATTTTTCTCCTGTCTCTATCTAAGAAGAAAGTCACATGCTATGGGTAATAGCAGCAGAATGACTTGAGGCATGCCTAGTTGTAAACAGATGTCAGTTTTGAGGTAGGAAAGAATGAAATTCTGAAAAATATTCTTGGTAATTTTGGTATTGAAAACATACAGAAGAGCACTGTAGGTTGGCTCAATGTGTGCACTTAATGTTGTTCTACCTACAAGGCAGAGCAATTGTCACTGAAAATCTCATTAGGCAGAGATGACTAAAATATTTGGTTCATTGTTTCCTCATGAAAAGTTGCAGATATATTGAAACTTACCCATTTTTATCCAATTTTCAAATAGCACCATAATGATTATTCATTAAAGCAGAGGTTAAAAACCAGAAGATTACGTCTTTCCTGACTACAAAGAAGAGAAGCCTTCAAAATTATTTCAAAACATGCATCATTCAAAAAAAACCACATCATTCATGGAATATCTTTTATCTTTAGAGATACTGTATTTAATTATTGTACTAGGTCTCTTTATTTCAGACACTAAAAATCACATTAAGTCTATATCTACATATAAATTTTTATTAATCCACATTTGGTTGTAAGTTTTTGTATTTATTATACAAAAAAGTAGAAAAATTCAGTTTAAAAAAGTTACTTCCCAACCTCAGATCAGTAATGAACTGTGGTTGCCAGGAAAAATTTACATAAAAACATTAAGGAGCAAAGTATGTTAAATTAATAGACTTAATGACACTTTAAATAAAATACTTTAAAAAAATCTCCAAATTCAGGGAAGAATATTTTTAATCTTTAACTGCATGTAAAAACTAATCCAAAATTTATAGCAGTACAATTTAAAGGCAAGTTATGGGAACTGGTCGGCATATATAGCTTTACACTTTTATGAATGTATTAGAAACTATAAAGGAAAGTTTTGTACAGAATATTGATTTTATAATCTGTATTTGTGCAAAATTCATTTAGCTTTGTATCAATTAATATGATTTGTAGTTATAGTTCCCATATTTTTATGACATGACACAGCCATCTTTACTGAAAAATTGTGTATCTTAAATATTTGAGGAAAGACAGTTCTTATGAAGTAGTGTCTACTCCATATGAGAGATATTTCTGCCTCTTAGACTTGCTTAAAATGGATATCCAAATTTCAAATGGAAAACTAAACAAATGCATACCACCTACACATTACAAACATGATGTTAAAGGGATGGGACTTTTACGAGAAATTAATTAAGTTGTAAAAGGCAAAACATACATACAGCACAGCAAAACAAAAAGCACCTCAGTATTTTGCATAATCAGATATGTATTCCAACCTTTGGGAAAGTGAATTTCAACAAAATTTAGAGGAAGATTACTTGGAGTCCATGAATTGAAACTTTAAAACTGAACTGAACAGGAACCTCTAAGGGAAAATTTGAGGCAAATTCCTGATGAGCTCAGTTAAAAGGGGCACAGACAAAAAGAAAAAAGAAAATTACAAGAATATTTTTCAACAAAATAATGGTTCAGGAACACTAAATCCCAGAATGCCACGAAGTCTGGGGAAAAAGGGTAACTTAACAAGAGAGCAAGATGAATACTGACGGATGAGACCACAGCTTGGGGAGGATGGTCCATTCCAGTACAGCGGTTTTCCGACATCAGCATGCATTAGAGTACCGGGACAGCTGGCAAGAACACGGATAACTGTACCCCACCCCACAGTAGATCTGGGGTAGGGCCTGAAAGTGCACACTTCGAACAGGTTCCCAGGTGATGCTAACAAGGTTGGTCTGGATAAAACTACTTTGTTCCTCTCCTGGTTCTCTATCAAGGACAACTATAAAGAGTATACCAGAAAAGGCTGAAAGGAAGCTAAACTAAATGTTGGAAAGTAGGAATAAATGAATAACTAATTATTTTAAAGAAACTCAGGCTTCTGGAACCCAGACAAATCACATCCATCTTAGAACGCAGATTTGAACCTGGCACCATAGCCAGTGATCTTTGAGAAATTATTGAGAGCAGACAGAGCAAGGGAAAATGTTTTATCAGTTGTCCAAAAACAGAAATGGCAGACTTTGGAAACCAAACAATAATGAGGCTGTTTCTTAGCAATATTTTGTTAGATATTCAATAAGAAAGAGTGATTCCTAATCTCCTACCCCCAGACCCAATGTGGGTTGCCAAGTTATGATAGTTATTCTACTGCTCTGCTATGACCATACTCTACACAGAGTATTTTCACTGAATTCAGAAATGAGACTATGAACTTAGTCTCTCATGTTCTTGTGATTATGACAACTCTATGATCTTACAACCTGCAAAGATGTTTCATGGTTATGAGGTCAATCTGAAAAGTATACTTAAAGGATGGTGGGAGGTGCCCTACTGAACACAGCAGGGTTCTACACCCATTCTCTTCCCATCCAATTCCCTGATTGACAGTTTGGATAAATTATTTAGAAGGTATTCTCATCAACCTTTCAATGGCCAAAAAATTTCAAATGGATAGAATGCTAACCTGAAACTAGCAAAATAGCAAACAGAGATAAATGCAAGGCCAGATTTTTCTTCAAGGAAAAACCCCAGAACTTTTACCTCATCCTCTACTGGTAAAGTCCTGACAACTACAAGAAGTCTTGACAAGTTGACAGTAGTAACAGTACCAGTTGTTATTAAATGAAATGCAAATGTAGATAACATTAATATAAGTAAAGAGCCAAGTGTGAGAAATGCTGAATAAGTGTGTACATTTGGGCACCATAATTTAAAATCTACTGACAGACTGGAGGCTCCATGGGCACCATGCCTGCCCGGGAGGATACTATGAGCAATGAATGAGGAACCATGGTTGGTTTAATCTGGAGAAAAAGGGCTTGGACTGGACTAAGTGGGATTTGCTTCCAAACATCTGGATATTTGGATAAAGTAGACAGCCACTCTGATTTTAGAAGGCAGCACTAAAGTCAATGAATACAATATAAAATAAGCTATATTATTATATCTCAATATACAGAAACATTTGCAACAACTGGAATTATCCAAAAAATGGAACATGTAATTTCCTTTGAAACTCTTGAGTCATTGACTCCTGGTGAAAATTTCGCCCCAGGCTGAGGATAACCATAAGGGACACCATCCATGGGACCCTAGCTCTCTAAAACAGAGAGCACTGCACGGTTTCTTCTGGGCTCTGCTAAGCAGGTAGCAATGGCAACAGCTAGGATACACACACACACACACACACACAATGTATTTCATCCTGGCAACAACCCATAGTCCACAGATGATGAAAGTGAGGTACACAGAGGCCAAACTGACTGGCCTTACCCCTGACAACCAGGGAGCAGTGGAATGGATGTCTTATGTCTCCAAGTCCGTGCTTTCCCTTTGTCACTGTGCTTCCTAAGAGCCATTCTTCATTTCTGTCAATCCTCATTCTCCCTTCAGCCCCCATCCCTCCCCCTCTACCACGTTCTGCTGTTACAATGCTTTCCCTTTGAAAGATTCTATTTATTCATCCACATGAATATGTGATGTGTAAACTGTGGCATTTTCATTAAAATCAAAATCATAAAAGTGATTTCACTTCCCTCATGATATTTTCAAAATCCAAATATTCTTACCTGATCGACAAGCAATGTCTACATCCTTTTCAAAGTCTGTCTGTAACAACAAATCATAAGGCATAGAATCAACCTTTAATGAAGACCTCGAGTGACTTTTACTAACTAGATTAAAGTTTACAGATACCTGACTAGGCAGTACTAGATTATTGTTCTGTGCAAAAGAAGTTTCTTGAGGAATAATCAAATTGTTTTCAAGCCTGTTTCTTAGAGACCAAATGTTGAATTAAAGCATACAATTTTAATAAAGCAATACACTACCCACTGTCATCTTCAGTCGGGAGACTGACACGTCTATAAAAGGATAGAGCTTCAAGATAATTTCTTAAACCACAAAAAAAATTAATGTGTATTATTATGAACATAGTTAAATAAATGTCTTTGTTTTTTATAAAGTACTCACTTTGAGTATATTATTTACAATGTAGTATCATATAATATAGCTTTGTCAAACCTTTAATAGTCAAACTAGGCTCTTCTAATGATCCATTTTCATTCAAATTGACAAAAGCCTTTGAGATTTAGGAATTAAAATTGAAAATTGAACAATACTAATCTGGTCTAGAACTTGCTAGAGTTCACTTTCATCCCTATATTACCCCCAAACAGATCAGTTAATTTTTTTAAATGACAAAATTAAATTAGCCTGTCTTAATTAAATTCTTCTAGTCATATACTGGAAGATATCATTTAGAATTTTTAAAATTTATTTTAATATTTTAAATTAGAAATTTCAGTATTTATCTATTTATTTTAATACAGAATTGGTAATTCCTTCCCAAGCCTTAGTTATTAGTATATCCTTTTGACTATTTTATGTTGTGTAATCCAAAAACACTCATAATAAATTGAATATATGATAAAAGAAGTCTCTATTTAAGCCCTATTTTTAATGAGTCATAGTTTACATCTTATCTCATTTCTAAAAGACATCAAAGTGCTTTTGCCTATGGGACCCCTTAATCTCAGCAGTCCAGCTCCTGTACAGTGACTGACCTTTAATTGGAATTGTGGCCACACCCTTCGGCCTTAGGGCAGTGGTTCTAATCTGAGGCTGCATATTGGAACCGCCAATACCTGGGGTTCCCCAGACATTCTGATTTCACTGGTCTGGAGTGTAGATTCTAACGCATAGACAAGGCTAAGAACCACTGCTTTATGACCAGAAGTGTAGGTCCATAGTGTTCTGGTCTGTAAACAAACATGTTCCTGTGGACAAACTGTTATCCCTTATTCTGTGCAGGGATGAAAATACTCTCTGGTGTTGCACAGAAACCCCACACTCAACACACCAGGACTCCTGAGCATTCCGGATGGAACACTTATCTGATAGCTCAAAATATGTTCATGAATTAAAGCCAAAGTTACTCGAAATGGACTTGGATACTATTTTAGTACTAAGAATATTTTGTTTATTCCTATCACAAATCATGAATTAATCAACAGTCAGAAGGAAAATGAAAGCTCACCATTATTTGAGCATGCCCATTAGGGAAAGAACTTGAAGAATCAGCATTGATCGGGTCCTGACAGTTTCTCAATCGGCATCTAAATGCATCCTGAACCTGTAGGGGGGAGCAGAAACCCATTAATTTTCTTCTCTCTTGGTAATGACCCGATATTGTCTATATTGGCAATCAACTGAGAAATGATAACTATCATTGTTTTATATCTAATACCCATTTTGCTTACTTCTTAATACATATCCTAGTATCCCTGGACTTTATGCCAACCACATCCATCACTTGCCATAATCTATAGGGGGAGGTGCTGGGAACTCCTCAGTTCTCACCAGGGCTGCGTCTGGCTGAAAAATCAGTAATTCTTGCCAGAAGGCAGATTTATTTTCAGTGTTACAAACAATGTGTATGTCTTTCAAGGGGGATTTCCTATTTGCTACGGCATAATCTTCGTAATAGCTTTAAACATCACAGAATTGAGATTACTCCATGATCTTTTGACTGGAACCGATTTGGGATTTTCCCTTTATGTCTCACAGAAAGGATCATATTGGGGCAACTATTTCTCGTCTTCCTTCAAGTACCACGTGCCCTGGTGTAAAAGCAAAACACAACGAAACAAAAAGTTAACGAAAGACTCTTTTCCTGGTCATCTTAAAAAAAATAAAAGAAAGAAGACCACTTTGCAAAGACAAATTTCCTTCATAAGCATTCACAATTGGATTCTGAGGAAAGAAACACATATCATAAGGAAACTTGAAGAACATTAAATCCTTTATTAAGTGAGTAAACATGAATCAATGAATAGCAAACACATAAATCAATGGGTAGTTATTCTGATCACATGATGCCGTCGCAGTAACGTGTCCTTCCTACTTCCTGTGGCTCATTAGGCTCCTAACAAGCTATTGATAGGCATTATCACAAGTAGCTTCTTATCCCAGTCAATGATAGTCATTTTCCTATTTTGTTGTTTTGACTTCACAAGACTGATATTCTCCGTCTAGTTTATTATGATCTGTTTTATTGGATTAAGAAACAAAGCAGACATGATGTTGCATATCCCCTGTTTTACCAAAGCGTCGTCACACAGACAACCAAAGTAAACACATAATGAACGGTCTTTTACTTCTGAAAAGCGTGGACATAAAATATCCTGTCACTGTTTTGCTGTGAGATGTATACAGTGTATGTATTGGCCAGAAGAAAACCGAGCCCCTCTCACCCATGTCCTAAGTTATCATTGCAAGATTTGGAAAGTGACGTGGGGTTTAGTCACTACCACAGAGCCCTGGCCAACCAGTACAGTAAGGAGACCTGAGTCTACTTCTTTTTCTCCACCTCAGGTTCTAATTCTGGTGATGTGGCCAGATACGGCTGTAAATTTAGGGAGTGGGGGATGGACTCGACACTCTCTCACCTCTTTTCTGTCCTCGGCTTCTAATATTTCTAAACCTGAGGTTTACTAGCAAAAAAGAGTGAGGAGTTGCCTGCTATTAATAGGCAAGATAATTTCTTCTTTCCTCCTTCAAAAACATGAATACAAGTATAGGTTCAGGGAAATCTAGTCTCATCATCTTTTCCTGAAGAACTAGATAAATATTTAGAACTAAACCTTCCAGCTTCTCACTTGAAGGACTCATGACATGGGAAAAGTTAGATTCTTTAGATGCAAATACTTTCAGGATCCTCCTTTTTAGGTTAAGAAGTAATAGCTGTAAGTCATGAGTGACACATTAATAATCAAAGATTGGTAATGAGTCTAGTGTTTGTCAGATGATCACTGTTTGCTACACAGAAATTTGCATTGGGGGAAAAACACTAAGAAAGAAAAAAGTCCAAAGAACTAACCTCAGAAAAATAGGTATGTGCTAATTTTCTGTTTGTGCCCCAAGGTGACTGATAAGAAACCTAATTTTTAAAGGTAGCTAAACCATATGTTAGAAATACTGCCTTCCAGGAGTTTGTCACATGAAAAATTTTTTTCAAATCTCTTTCTAAATACTAGCATATATAACATATGAAAGTGGCACTTGGTAATACCAAACATTAATTTAACTGGTCCACGCTAACCACTCTATTTTCAGACCTTCAGAGTCTAGCTGTCAGATATTTTTGTCTGACAATGAAATATGGAAAAGCAACTTCTGCTAAGTTTCTCTTCAAAATCTACTACCGTATCGCTTAAAGGAGACATAAAAGAAATCTCTTTTTCATAGCATACACACACAAAATCAATACTTCAAAATTACTAAATTCCCAAATATGACAATGGATTAAGGGCATTTCTACCCTGGAGAATGATGTCAGCTTTGTGAATCAGTCAATGCTATTCGGAAGAAACATAAAACAGAAAAGCATAAAAATTCTCCAGTAAATTCAAAGTCACTTTAATAGTCACATAAATGCCATAATTTAAGTGCTAGATTCTCTGACACTTTCAGTGCTTCTGTTACTTCTAATGCAGAAAGCTTTGCAGGAGAAATTCTACTTGATTCCGAATGCTCTGTTTGATTTTTACAAAACCTTAAAAATGCATTCAGGCAATCTAGATGAATTAGCCTTAAATATTTGTCCAACACAGTCAGGGAGGAATGATTAGGCTAGATTTCATAAGGCATATTCCTCATCACAGAAAAAAGGGTTTCGGGATAAACAGTACCTGGAAAATTTATCTGTAGCTATTTGGAAACATTTTGATAATTAATTGAATTTTCTATCAAGTAAACAAAAAGACTTATCTATCTTTGGTGAATCGATGTGAATTGTACTAGTGGAGAACAACTGGAATTTTTTAAAAAGCAAGTCTGCAAGGACCTTAATTCTAGACAAGAAGAAAGCATAAAAAACAAAGACAGAATCTATATTTGACTATCCCATCCTGATATTAAAATCTTCTGTGCCAATTGTCATATTTACACTGCAGGACAATAATAGTTTTGGTGTTTCTCGCCTTGTGGTTAAGATTGAAGAAAAACAGTTGTTAGAAGATTCACATATTTATCATTTAAACTCATTCACCTGATTTACTGTTTGTGGGGAACAAGTCACTTATTTTAGTTAACAATTTAATTAAAAAATTTTTATATAACTCCTGTAATATTTTTTTAAAAACTTACACAAGACCAGGAAATACAATTTTTATTTTATTTTTTTAAGATTTTTGTTTATGTGTCAGAGCGAGCACAAGCTAGGGGAGTGGTAGGCAGAGCAGAGGGAGAAGCTGGCTCCCTGTTGAGCAAGGAGCCCGATGGGGGACTCTATCCTAGGACTCTGGGATCATCATAACGTGAGCCAAAGGCAGACACCCAACTGGCGGAGCCACCCAGGCATCCCAGTAAATACAGTTTTTAATAAACTTGTCTTGAACAATTAAATGTCTGACATATGATGGCACAATTAAAATCTAGCCTCCAAAATGTCCTCTTTCTACAATACTCTTCCAGTAGGTCTTTAACCTTAACTGACAGCCGGACAAGGGTTAAAAAGTATTGGGGGAGTAGCAAAGAACAGGTATGTAAACAGTGTCTGAATATCTGGGGCACTTTAAGGAAATCTGATGTCATGTTGTGAAATTCAAAAAAGAATGTCAAAAACAAGGTGAGGGGAAAGGAATAAGGCATCAAGACTGTCTTCTGCAAGTATTCATCAGCGGCACCACCAAAGTTATCCCATCTAGGTCCTACCGGGGGGCTGCTCTAAAAACTCCTGCAAAGCAACACACCCTTTTATTGTGGATGGTTTCCTGGGTGAGGCATGAATTCAAAGTTGTTTGCCAGGGTGTGTCTCGCTTCCGTGTCCCCCCACCCCCCACAGAACAGCGGTCTGCATCCTCTCAGGAGCAGCAAGCCCAGAGCTTCTCTGTTGGTCCTCACTCTGAAGGCAGCTGGCAGAGTGTCACTGTGAAAGTTGGTGCCAGATTTAGAGATTGCTGGGGAAGAGCACCGAGCAATGCTTGGCAGCGTTGCAACTGAGAGAAATCTCACAGCAAGAGCTGCACTGTTTGAAATGGGCTCTGGATTTAGCGACCAAGCAGCTCAGACCCCAAATCTTTATCTTTTAAGAAGGCAGTTTTACCTCCAGTTCTTGATTTTCTATTCATGAGGATCATTTTAAGATAAGCAAAGAAATTAAGTTTCATCCTTATAATTATTTGAGATTGTTAGCTTGTTGGGGGGGCGTTTCTTATGCATTCTATTTTTTTCCTGGATCTAATGTCTACTATTGTTTTTATTGATTCATATGAAATAAATGACTCAGCTCTTTTTAATCATATTAAATTCCATATAATTTAATCATTAAGTGAACCAGGAAGATTATTCTCAATTTCATGTATATTATGCCAACTGACATAAATAACACAAATGACTTCACATTATGAAAGCATTACATGACTTCTCTGATAGCAAAGGAAATAAAAATGGTTTGTCCTTTGCTTTACATGGAAGGGAAAATAGGGACTTTACTCCTAAATTTCAGTCCTAATGACTTTCGTCTACTGGAATTTTTGAACACCTAAAGGATCTATCACTCTCAAAACTGTTGCAGCTTTTTACCTTGTTTTGTACCAGTTTTGGGGGTAACAGTAAGCTCCCCTAGAGGACATGTCACATATATGATCTGAAAAAATGGAGCACCGTTTCTTTAGCATGCAAATGAGAAAAGGAGGAAGGGAAGTTCTATGTCAGACACCCCCACTAAGGTCTTCACAGAAGATACTTAATTTTAGTCTCATGCCACCCATTTCAAGGTAGAAAATGAAAACTTAATTCTGACCTCTATTCTTATATTTATTTTAAACCTCTATTCCAGACACATTCAACTTTCTGCCACTAGTTTAACAATGTTGCAAGGTGGGATCCCAGGGAACCCAGAGGAGTGGGGAGTGGGATTTGCCTATCCTTGTGGCCAGATACTCGGAAGAATTTTAAGTAAAGCAAGCCCAGGTTGGATGCCACCTGGCAGACATGCCTGAGTCTGCCAATCTCTGCCATGCACTCTGTGTCTCAATTTGTTCACTGATGCCACTTTACTCATCTGATTTCATGCTCTGGTTAAAGCTCCTAGATCTCTGCCTGGGTTTGGAGAACCACAGGTGCAGATTAAGACTGATGAAAATATTCATAATATAATTGTGATTATGCTCAGGTCAGGAAAGCCTAATCTGAAGGGAGAGGTAGGATTTATAAGAAATGGAATAAGGGGGCGCCTGGGTGGCTCAGTGGGTTAAAGCTTCTGCCTTTGGCTCAGGTCATGATCTCAGGGTCCTGGGATCAAGTCCCACATCGGGCTCTCTGCTCAGCAGGGAGCCTGCTTCCCTTTCTTTCTCTCTGCCTGCCTCTCTGCCTACTTGTGATCTCTCTCTGTCAAATAAATAAATAAAATCTTAAAAAAAAAAAAAAAGAAACGGAATAAGGGAGGCTGGTGATTTCTGGGAGTAAGTACATAGGAATAGAAGCATACGATCCTTGCTCATGTATGTCACATCCATGTTCCTATTTAAAGGCACTCTTCATGCTTTCCATTCTCTGTTCTGATAAAATTCAGCTTCATTGCAGTACCATGAGCCATTCTCCCATTCCCAGAAAACAAACACAAGAAACAAAATGATCTTTAAATGTATTTCTTCTTGAACTTTCAATTTAGCCTGACAAAGAAAAGGCTCTTAGCAACCCACTCCCTTTTCCCTTAAATCTTTATCCTTCTGAGCAACTGAGAATCTTAGAATCAGTGGCACCCTGAGCCTCCCACCCTGGACCACTCACTAACTCTACGAAATCTATTGAACTTCTTCATGACATGACACACAGTGGCCTCTTAGCATGGCCACTGAACAGCCAAGCTCTAAAAACATCACTTAATCAATGCTATGCACTCAAATGTTGTCAGTACTGTCTTTCTCTTGGGGTTGCAGTTATAAACTTTTTTTTTTAATCACTCTAGTATGTAGGATCACATCACTTGCTTCATGCCTCCATGTATCCCAGATGGCCTCAGAGAGGACTATTCTATATTCACCACAGGCTCCATTCCATGGAAACCTCATGCCTAATAATCTCTCTCCATCTTCCCTTACATGAAACTTTCACTTCCTTAATCCTCTGGCTCAATTTTTCTGCTCAGGACCCATTGCATTCTGAAGTCTCCTATCACGCACTACCTCCTCTCCAGAGGCCAACTGAAACTCCTGCCCTCCCTCATTAAGGGCGTGCACAGATTGGCGCTTCCATAAGCACTTCCGTAATGATGAGTCATACCTAATTTCCCTGTAAATAGTCAGGCTTGGAGACTCATGCGACTCTCAATCTGAACTATATTACATGCAGTATGACCTCTTTTCCAACTGCTCTCTAGTTATTTCACTGCTATTGTCTTCATTTTTTTTTTTTTTAATGATTTGGGGGAGAACATTCGTTTTAGATGAGATCGGTAAGGATGCTCGTCTGTTTTATATATTCATAGTCATGTACTTGTAAATCATTTTGTTTAGCTGTATTCTTTATGGAAATAAGACCAAATTGGAAATTGGAAGGTAAAAAAAAAAGAGGCAGAGGGGAATGAGAGGAAGAGAGAAAGAGGGAAAGAAAGAAAGAGAAAGCTGTTCATGTTTATTTCAAGCACTTTGTTACAAAATTGCTTCCTGGGTTTGGATGAAGATTCTGGGACCTCATCTGGTGCAGCCTAGACCTCCTGCCTGTGCTGGGGAAAGAGAAAAGAGGAGCTTGGCCCTTCTACTGCCACTACAGAGCAGCCATGGACCCTCACACACTGATACAACAAAGTCATCTATTTAAGCACTTGCCTCTTTCCTTCCATTTAGTGAAAGGGTTTTATTGTAGCTTATTTTGTATCACAATCTTGTTATTTTCCCCCTCTGACATTAAGCTGTAAGATTGTCTTAGAGCCAGGCACAGCCAGAGACAGGAGAGATGAGAAGAATGTGCAGGCACCAAGAAAGTGGTTTCCTAGCAACAGTAACTATTTCAAAGGTTTCATAACTTGTGTAGTTTGAATTTCCATAGCAATGTGGAGAATAGTAAATAGTAGATGTCGTTATGTGTTTAATGCAAATGAATTCTAATCAAGGAATGATGAATAAATGAAGAAAGCATCTATATTTATTCTATTAGATTCTGTCTTATTAGGTATTACACATATTAGCTTCCAAGATCTATGTTTTGTTGATGCAAGTGATGTGTGATAAATCATTTTTTTTTCTTATTCCCTCTTTTTGTTTTCTCTTTTGTCAGAAGCATCTACCAAAGCAATTCAATAGACAGAGTTGCTCCAGAAGACAAAATTGTATTTTCAAGAATACAAATTTTATGAAATTTATATATTAAGATGTCAATCTGGAGGTTGCAACAAATTGTTATGCAAATAATCAATTTGCTTTTTTTTTTTTAATGTGGAATATAATTGAGTTGCCAGAACCAAAGTGATCATTTTTCTCTTCCCTTCTGACATGAAATGATTTGGTTTTAAAATTGGATCCACTAAAAGCAAAGGCACATTTAGAATAAATCAAGCCCTATACACATCACATTTAAAATGCCCGTTATACTATTTTGTTTCTTTTCTCTTTCTTCAACTGCAAGGCCATATTCCTCCCTTGTGCACACCCACCTCCTTCGCAGGAAGATTACAAAAGTAAATATAGGAAAAGGCTTTGAATTCATATTGGAAGAATCATTAAAGACTATAAATGACCAAATTATGTTACTGCAAGTCAAAAATACACAGGAAAAAAAAAGTGTATCTGTATCCAGTTGCTCTCTAAATTGAAGGAAATATTTCTTAAACGGCTTATACATTTTTAATGAAGAAAAATCCATTCAAATCATCCTGAGTTATTGTAAAAAATATTTTAAAGTGAAAAAGGCAGTAGAGGTGAAATTGTATTCCTAAAATCTCCTATGGGATTATCAGGTAGTTTGATAGGCGTCATTACCCAGTATTTATAGGTAGCTATCTAGACCATTTGCTTTGGTGTATTATTATGGAACTTCTGTTCAGAGGCAACATTGAGGATATGGGAAGATGCTCCTATTCTCCTGGACTGTGCTTAAAGTTAGCACAGTGTGATCACAGGTAATATGAGACAGACTTATTGCTGGTGTGTTAGGCCATACGCCGTTAGAAGGTCAAGATGAGTTTCTCTGAACCCAGTGAGGCCTTCTTTTGATGTTGTCCTTGGGATTTGCAAAACCTTTTTAAACAAGGTTCTTTTGTTTTTTTCAGTAAAAACATTCTTTGAGAAATTCTGAAAGAGATTTGCCCTATAACTGACATCTGCTCTGTGTACTTACAGCAGCGTTACAGGGTATTTTTAAGGTCAATGCGAAAATAATGGACATGTGATTCTTCATTTCAGTTTTTGGAAATGAGAGTGATGACACATTGCCATTAATTTATCAGCTATGAAACTATTCAATTTGAATTAATCATTGAAAATGCAATAATAACAGGGCCAATATTCATACTTTTACTCCCTATTAAAACAGGAAACATATATTTATAGATATCTACTTAGCAGAAGCTTTTATTATAGGATTTGATTTAATTACCCTTAAATCATGTTTTTGATGGTTATTAGTCCAATTAGCAACTATGGAAAAGTTCTGATGGAAATAAATTTGTATGCCAAATTTTTTTCTTCATGTAAGGAGCAAAAATTTGATAATAAACCATCAAAATATCTGTCATTTTAAAACCTGAATATTTTTAACATAGCCTAGGGCTATCTCCAAAGCATATTTCTGAAGAAAAAGAGAGGCTTATTTAGAGATAGGATACTTTTCTCCTCTTTAACACCTACAGTGTTATTATCGTCTGAAAACTGCATAAATGTATTATGTATCTTGCTTCAAACCCGCAACTGTTCATCCTTAATTGTCAATCAAAAATGCATCCTGTGTCTCTTTGCTTAGAACAGTTTTGTTACATAAACACATCACAGATAATGCAGAAGACCCACAAGGCAGCTATCGTTGGAGAATTACACAGCCCTAAATTATTTAATTTCCCCTTAACTTTTACTTAATTTGGGTCTACAAAGGATTGAATACTTGCAAGATTTTTAATGCTGATATTCTAGGTAGAAATTTGTGACGAGGGAATTAAAGGGCTTGGCAACTATAAGCTAAATCATATTTTTAGATGATGAAATATTGCCTCCTTTGTAATGTGAAGTCACTCTTCTTTTCATCATATAATGTTCTTGGAAAACACATGTGGGTTTATTGCTGACATCTATCCCTTACTGAAGCAGCTCAGAAATATTGTTCTCCCCATCTGGTAAATCAGGTTAAAAACCTTCGGTTACCTTCACATATCACTGTAAAAACTGTGTGGTGTGCAGTCATACACACATGAGTCTTTCTGCAACGTGCACATCATAATAAAGTTTTCAAACAAGCTGGATAATGAGAAATGACAGTGTAGGCCATTTCCTCAAAATTACTGGCATGGCACTGTGTCATTGTGTTTTAGTTGCCACTGTCCCCAGAGTAAACACAAAAATGACTCATAAACCTTGTAAACACTGTGTCAGTGCTTGCAAGCACTCAGCATAATTTTTGCACTGGTTGGAAAACAATATTTTCTCGCAAAACAAATCACGTCCGACATCTATCACTGCTCAGTGGATTCGGTGCAGGTTAGTGTCTCAACTCATGAAGGAGGACTTGTTTTCCTCACTGCTGACAATAAACCTCAAGCATGACCTGGAGAAATGCTGTGATTTTAGATCTATAGTTCCTGGGGACAATTACCACCTTTTGTGTTGCATTGTGTACATTTTTTTTTTGTATTTTTAAAGTATAAACATCCATCTCAAAATCATGCACCTTTAACAACCTTAATTTAGTATAGAGACACAAAAACCATTCAGTAATCCTCAACATTTTCTATTTAAAATGTAATAAGTTAAGTATGAAGGAATGGGGATATGCTGTGTGCAGAAGCAGCTGGGAATGGGTTTAAGAGATATCATTGTATTACGTTTATGAACTATGCCTCTTAAAAATATGCCACCCCACTCCCCCACCTACCAGTGTCTCTTACAGACTTCTCTCCATCCTATCACCTCTCTTGACTCTACTCTCCCTGGTGTCTGGGACCCCTGGAAGCATCTTCTCTTGCACAGTCCCATCTGTTTTAACTGTCACTTTCAGGGTCCAAAGAACCCTCTTGAACTTTGCCTTACAGCTTCTCCTTTAGCTTTGACTTTCCAAATGATTGCCTTTAGAAGAGATGATTTTAATCCCAAGGTATTAAAATGAATGATCCTATTTGTTAACAAGGAAAATATTCATCTAACCATCATCTCTCTCTGCCAGAGGAATTCTCTTTCTTACCTCTCTCCGAAGAATGCAGTGAACCATGACTATCACAAAACCTTGCAAAGAATCAAACACGGCAAAAAGTATTTGAAACAATATGGAGCGTTTGTCTGTCATGGCCAGAACTGCAGACATCCACGTCAGAGCCAGAAGGGGCAGCACCACGCAGGAACTCCAAAGGGACGCCCTGTTGAGAGACAGAGAGAGCAACATTACGTAGCTGCGTGTCACGCCCCAGGCAATAACCAAACCCCCGTTCAACAAAGCATTCTTGGATGTGGTACCAAGACCATTAACTTGGAAACCATAAAGCAGATAACACTGGATAGTTTTATTTATTTTTTATAGCCAATCCCACAATAGTTATAAAGGCAGTTGCCAATTATATATATTTAAGTATGCTCTTAGCTCCAATATTAGCAAACACAACTTTTTTTTTTCCACAATAGCATTTTCTCACATGCACTGTAAAAGATTTGTAACAAGAAGATGTAAATGATTGGGACTAACATGGCGTTACTGGCGGTGGTGGCTGACAAAGCTGTTGTTGAAACTACTCCACACTTGGCACATTTGAGCGTCAAACCGCTATGAGGCTCACTCATCTGACTGCAAACAAACAGAACACCCACAAAAAGAACAAAATATTGAATTGTCACCAAAAAAAAAGACGTTGCTGCTGCAAGTTAGCTTTTAAATACGATTTCATGCAGAAAAGTTTATTTATCAAAGATGAATGCTCTGGGTTGTTTTAAAGATGCATTTACACTACACATTATTTTTGTAACATTTACCTTTTAATAAGATGGGCCTTTGTTGCATGCAAAGCGTATTTCCATCAATTACATCATAAATGGCCCGGTGTCTACAGTTCAAAATTGTCCAATACACTGAGTTAAACATAAGCATGTGTTTGTGTAGACATACAGTGAAAACCCTTTATTCAGACCCCTGATTATCAAACACATCAGGGCTCCCAGCTTCAAAGATTTTCATTGTCATTTGCAGAAGGTACATGATATCAGTTAAAACCTTCTGAAATGTAAACATGTATATCAGAAGTCCAGTAAAGAAGATATATATTTTAGGGCTTTAATCATTTGTGGGCGATGTAGCCTTTATCCCAACAGATTCATATTTTTAAATTTCTCACAGCATCAATGTATTATCCACATTTTAGGATGATCTGAATATAGGGGCTGATGAAATTTGATGAAATATTAGTTTATAATAAAAAGGGTGATAGTTTAATAAAACACATTTAACATTAAGTTCAAAATAGTCTTTTGAACATTTTTTCATAAACTCCAATCCAACAGCATTTAAATGGTCTATTCTAATCCGGAGGATTTCGCAGGCAAATTCAGATTCAAATAATTCAGATTTAACCTCTTATATCATAGAAGCAAAGTCATGCTATCCAGAAAAGCTTTGTACACATTTTACATTAGAAAAGAGTGCCTTGAAAATGACTGGTTTATTAGAACATAATGCTCTCATGAAAAACCAAAAAGAAATTACTTGAAGTTCAAAACATCTTGAAATGATTTTCTGTGGTATACTTCTCTTGTCTATTCTCTTGTGGTGCTAATGTCTAAAATATATGTTTTCTCAGTAGGTTTTTTTCAAAATAATATTTAGTGGACAGGTATGTAATAAAAGTGGCAGGATAGAAAAAAATCCTAAGATCATCATACTTCAGACTATCTCATTTCTCTTAAAGAAGTGAACTCATTTTGAATAGTGCTTGGATGAGATAATAAATCTGAAAGCTATTAAATAAGTAGACTGATTGACCAGTAGACCCCAGGAGAAAAATCAAAGCTTTTAGAATTAGATGTGAGGGTGGGAAATAGGGGACTACATCATTCATCTTACAGATTCAACTCAGGACCTATGTCCTGGCACATGAGAACAAACTTTTCACAATAACAAGTAAACAATGGTCTGTCCAGTTGAATCACTAGCGCCTCAAGGGGCACGCGAGTGTGTTTGAAACGACTGCCAAAGGAGTACCTATCTACAGCAGTGTTCTCCACAGTGATACCACCTCAGATATATATACCCAACACCAAAGACTCCAGTTCAGTGGGGCTTAGGCATCTGTGTTTTTTCTTTCTTTTTAAAAGATATTTATTTATTTATTTGAAAAAGAGAAAGAGAGGGAGAATTGCAGGGGAAGGGTAAAGGGGTAGGGAGAGGGCAAGAGAATCTCAAGCAGACTCCACTGGAGCCCACCGTGGGGCTCAATCTTCCCTCCCTGGGATCATGACCTGAGCTGAAACCAAGAGTTGGATGCTTAACTGACTGAGTCACGCAGGTACCCGGGGCACCTGTGTTTCTTGAAGCCCCAGAGATTATTCTGATGAAAAGCAGGAATGCACACAACTGTCCTAACTATATATCTGAGTTATCTTCAGTTTTATTAAGCTCCATCAGATTAATATTAAAAAGCCATGACTGATCTACAGTTTCCTTTATCAGAGAAGATATGCTATTTGGTATTTGTGCTTTGAACACAAATGTGGCTACCTTCCTCAATTTAAGGGCACTGTCTCTAGGCTCCAAAGCAAGACTGAAAAGCCAAAGATGACTAAAACTAATTTTAGTTTAGTACACAATATAAACAAGTATTTTAGCCCTAAGAAAAACTAACTGATCTAGGTATGGGCTTTCCTGAAAGTCAGTATTAAGCCAGTATTTGAAATGCTTATTTCTCTTTGAGATTGATTTGTAATTGACCAAAAGGCCTATGCCCTTAGTCAGAGCTAACAACTGTTGAAAACTAAGCTTGATGTTAACTGGTTGGACACTTTTGGAATTCTATTATTATATGTTTATGGGGCAGAGGAGAGATAGGTTACCCAGGGAGATAGGATATCTTCCCCTAGTTTGTACGACCACTACAGAAATTAATATAGTATGAAGAATACATAGTCTAAATGCTAAACAGGTTTGCTGCAAGGGAAATAAAATTTTATTTCTTTGTTAAGGGGAAATGATATATCTATAAAATAAAAAGTGCTAACAGTTAAAAAAAAATTGAATTTCCCATAAGTTCAAATGTTACCATATCTACCAGGGTATCAGGTTATTCCTGCAGGGTCTTGAGTCTACAAGCTTCCCTTCTCGATTTTCTTTTTCTTTTGCTTAGGAAAAAAACAAGAATAAAAACAAAACAACAACAACAAAAACCTGTCTGATTGGTTCATTACTGATACTACATAAAACTCCTTGGGGAAAAAAAATACTCCCTTTCCCTTTGGAAAAAATCTCATGATATTTGTATAAGACCCTGGTAGTTTCCTTAACTTCATTCAGGTAGATGAGATAAAGCAATTTAAAATAGTAGATAAGAAAGTTCCATTGCAAAAGAGAGGAAAAAATGAAATATTCTGCTTGAGATATTTGTTAACAAGGAAAATATTCATATTTGAATAATTTCATCTTTTCATTCTTCTCAATTATTTTGTATAAAATGTATTAATTGCAATCAATCCCTCCTTTGTAAATATATTTCATGTATTAGGAAAAATATAATTTGGATATTATATACTTGTCAAGCTACTATGTTATTTCTTAAACATTCATTCATTCTGTAATAAATATTGATTGAATAAACTATTGCTTGGCAGTTTCTAATAATTATAAAAAGGAGGAAACGAACAAAAAACGGTAAGGGGAACATGTTGATTCTAAATAATAAACAATGTTCTAAAAACATTTGATACCTAGATATTTTCAACCTGAAATATTTATGATGAGCGTCAACTTTTGAATTAATTAGCTTCTTGCTCACTGTTTCTTTAGTTAAATCTGATTATTTATTGTTCACTGAAATCTTTATGACTGTTCTCATGGATTCTCTGTGAACTAAAATCTTCTACAAATTTCCTTCAATCAAACTTAGAAATAGTAAATTTCAATCTACACATACCTAGGCAAAAATTGTATTTTATATTATAGAAAATTTCTTAAAGCCCAGAATCATTAACTTGTTGATAATTCTTTTCTGCTTTGAATTGTAACCACCATTCTGCTTTTATAACACATTATTAACAACATTTCTATTTCTCTGACGGATGCCTTCGAGCTGGAAAAATACAGATTCTGTTTTGCCAGTAAAATGCAGAAGTAACTTCTAATAATTTTTTCATAAATAGATGTTTTAAAGTTAATGTGTAGATTGAAGTGGAAATTTCTAAATTCATAATGTGACAATTTTGTCATTTCTCTTAAACATATGTTATGTAAATCAAACTGGATACAACATATAAAATGATTAAATGAGAAAAAAAATACTGACTATAAATTTAATAAATCCTTAGCATTATACTCATTCTGATGATCTCATCTTTCTCTCTTTTTTTTTTTTTTTGACCTCAATGTCATGAATGGCAGAATCACAGATGCTTGACTGATAGAAGTCAGGGTCACTTGAAAACAATCTATTTTCTTCTTTTAATGTGTCATAACAATAGTCACCATTTGTTGAATGAGTGTTTGCTATTTGCTATTCTAATGAATCCTCTGTATACATTATATTTCATATACTCTATTATGAGGTAAAATTATTATCCCCATTTTATAGGTTAGAAGGCTGAACTCCAGAATAACTAAGTAACATGCCCAAAGACACACATAGCCAGTAAGTGCGGAGCTAGATATTGAATATGGCTTTGTTCAAAAATATTTACTTCAAGGCTTTATCCTAACCACTAAACTCCCAGCCCCCAATTAAAAAATAATGTGTGTGTGTGTGTGTGTGTGTGTGTGTACGCAGACACACGTTTATGCCACTAGAGGCAGAACCCAGTTTCTATACCCCATATTCAGTATAATCAATTTATACTTACATGATTAATCTGGGCGGAAATACTGAAGCTCTTGTTCCAATTCCAATCATACATGGCGGACCAACAAGAGCAATAGTGTGAAAGCCTCAAGTTCAAATGGTATAGAAAGTTCAGTGTGCAAGTTCAAGTTTACCTATTTAAGGATGCTGTGAAGACTCATCTGAAGTGAAAAAAGTTTCTAAGTGGTAAGTGACGCCCCCCTTTGAAGGAACCTCCAATGATGTTTTTATTATACCATTGCAGTTCTAAAGCTTGATACGAAGGATATAAAGTTTTTGTATTCAAAGCATTTTACTAGTCTTCTACTAGGGGGAACAATACCTAGATTACCATACCATATAAATCATTACATAGATTATAGAAACATAAAGCACTCAAAATTCTCACTGATCAGTGATCAAGTTTTGTGACTATTAAATAATAACGTAAGTTATTAAAGAAATAACAACCGTAGGGTAAGTTTTGAATCAAAGTACAGTTAAATAGAAAGGAGAAAGATATAAAATTTTTCAAGAAGAGATAGAAAGGGAAATTCAAAGCATTACTATTTCATTCAAATTTTTACAAATGTATATGATGAGGTAATCATGTAACCTTACAAGGCACTATCAACCCGCTTATGAAATGTTATGAGTCATTAAATGTGGTGATATCATAGTGACAGTAAAATCAAAGGAGATGCTTTTCTAAATTTTGTAAGTGGTTAAAATGTGCAAGTGAAAATTATGAATAAATCTTCCTAGCAAGTTATAGTCAAAACATCATAAAGAATGAAAACAAATGACAAAAATAGTGTTTCATAAGTGATTATTTCATGTGAAGAAATTTTGTGAAATATACAATTAATCAAAGAAAATGTACTATTTTTGCCCTAGTATGGTTTGCTTGTCTCGAGCTGTGTCACACACTGACATTATGTTCAGTACCCTCCTGTCCTTTGTGACCCAAACTAGCTGGCCTTGCTCACCTAAGAAGAAGTATTATCATTCTGCTTCAAAGGGGCACATGCACCCAATGTTAAAAGCAGCATTATCAACAACAGCCAAATTGTGCAAAGAGTCCAAATGTCCATCAACCAATGAATGGATAAAGAAGATACACACAGATACACACAGTGGAATACTACTCAGCCATAAAAAAGAAATTCACTCTTGATATTTGCAACAGCATGGATGGAGCTAGAGAGTATTATGCTTAGTGAACTAAGTTAGTCAGAGAAAGACAAATACCAATTCACTCATATGTGGAATTTAAGAAACAAAACAAATGGACACAGGGAAAGGAGAAAAAAAAAGTGAGAGAGAGAGAGGCAAACCCTAAGAGACTCTTAAGTATTGAGAACAAACTGAGGGTTGCTAGAGGGCAGTGGATGGGGGGATGGGCTAGGTGGGTGATGGGCATTAAGGAAGGCACTTGTTGTGATGAGCACTGGGTGTTGCATGTTAAATGATAAATTACTAAATTCTACTCCTGAAACCAATATTACACTGTATGTTAACCAACTAGAATTTAGATGAAAGCTTGAAAAAAAAAATAACAAGTGTGTAAAGTCCAGCCTTAACATTTAATCTTCTTATCTTACAAACAGGCAATATGCACAAAGAAATCCAGACTTTCTTAATGCTCTTTCAAATTATTTTTAGATATTTGGCACATTACTTCAGAATAGCACATTGAAAACTTGAATGGCAGAATCTACCAAACACACCGGTTCATCAGGAACAAAATTCAAGACACAGTCAAAATGCAGTCAATGACGATCTGGAATTGGAGTATGGGATTCACTGGTAAAGAACCTTCAAAATCCACCAATTGCAGCTTACCCGGCTCTGTGTTTGAGCTTTTTATCTAGGATCCCATCTCTGGAAACAAGTTTATTAAATACCAAAATGCCAATCACCATGTTGACCTGTCAAACAGAAACAAAGGTTGACCTCTCAATGATATTGAAGGGAATCAGGTCCCCCTTTCTCCTGAAAACCCTCTTTTATTAACTTATAACCACTTCCGAATTCTGAACTCACAATAGCGGTGATAAAAATCACCTATCAAATATTTCATAATGTATATTGGAACAGAACAATTTAACAGGTGCTGTGTTACTTTAAAGTTTTAAAGTACGTTAAGTACATTTCATTTCCATGCTTTGCAGTTAACACTAAGGAAATAACCATTTAATTGTGTAACGTAAAAGGTGCCATACTATGCCAGTCTGGCATTCTAGGTCACTCCTGATTAAAATCAATTGGCCAAGTTGAGTTTTACCCTGTGAGAGTCAAAAGATTTTCAGTCTCACAGTGTGAGACTAGGTTGAGCCCTGGCAGTCAAACGTGTTAAGGATTCATCATTGTCCCCAGCAAGGAGAACAGAAGGCCTGCATTCCTCAGGAGGTGTGGCCATTCCTCCTGGGTGGAGCACATTTTCATATACTATGCTTTTCTAGAAAAAGGGGGAAAGCCTATTCAACTCACCAGAATCCTTTAAGAGATGGACACTAAGACCAATTCTTATAATGTGCTCTACTGAACACTTCTCAGCATTTTCTAAGACTCTCTTACTCTCACTTAAAAGGTCTTTTGCATAATACATCTGAAATGAAATCACACATATTTTTCTTTCTCAAGTAAAATTGTAAAAAGCTGTAGAGATCGCTGTGATCTATTTGTAGCAGCTTGTTATGACGAGCACCCACAATTCTCTAACCTACCAGCGCTTCCTGATAAAAGGAATCCAGTCCAACGCTGAAACCAAGATAGTCAAAGAAAAATATTTTCTTCGTTTTGCCTTGCTGCCCCTTACCCTCCATGATCAACAGAATCTCCGTGCATCCCCCAATGCAGATGGTGAAGTCCTTAACATTAAAACTAGCAGTTCACAAAAATCTGTTTTAAATTAAACAGGATGACTAATTTGAAAGAAAGAAAGAAATAGAAAGAAAGAAAGATAGAAAGAAAAAAAGAAAGAAAGAAAGATAGGTTGATTCCATTTCCCTAGCACATTGGCCTGACGAAACATAAAGCTGAAATCTAACTGCTGGTATAAGGAAGATCCAAAATAACTCTTAGGTAAGGTCTTAGGAGTTGTCACTCGTCATACCTTCCCTGGCAAGACAACCCTTGGATCAAAAGAAAGACTTACTCATCTTCACATTTCTCATTACATGAACTAAGAGAAAAAAGTGTATCCCGTGGATTCCATTAATTTACAATTTAATCATGAGGGAATCCATCACTACTCCAAAGACCAAACTTTTTGGTTTTTCAATTATACACATACTCTTTGTTTCTCCATTTTAGGGTTATATGTATATTAACTTAGTAGCTTAGGGAAATAATTCAATTGATTAAATAACAATTCAATGCAGCAGACAAAAATGTGTCTAATAGTTTCAATTTCCCTATGCTCTTCTCTAACATTCATGTCTAGATTTTTTTTCTTGTGAATCACACACAGTTTCTGCTCCCTGTTGTAGTTTAGAGGAAGGAGAACAAACTTTAAAGAAAGGAAAAGTCATACAGAGTTATTAAGAAAGATATGGCTAGCTTCTAATATACTGAATGAATCGTTCAAGAAACCAAAGGGTAATTTTCAATTAGAACTCTAACTGCACAGCAATGTGGATCTTCGTATTTAATTCAGACCATTTCCCCCCTTACATTTTCATTTTTATTAGACAAGAAGAATTTGTAATCAATAATATCAGAGTGAGGGAAAGAAAGGCAAATTGGTAGAAAATTTTCATGTTTGCAAGATTCCAAAAAGAAACAATTTAAATCCTTATGCATAAAATATGGCAGGGGCTCTCAACTGGGGGTGATTTTTGTCCACAGGGAATTTTGGGAAACGTCTGGAAACATTTTTGATTTTTACTGACTTGACATTCCTACTGGTATCTAGTAGGTAGAGCCCAGGGTTGCCACTAAACATCTTAAAATATAGAGGACAGCCTCACGACCAAGAAATACCTTGTCCAAAATGTCTGTAGCACTGAGGCTGAGAAAGTCTAACATCTGGATAGGTATTTTCTTGTTGATATTTGACAGCAGGCAGCAGTTACCAAAATTAAGAGATCTTAACAACGATGTAGATCATACAGAATAGTATAAGGTGGTATGATAATAAATGATGAAATTCGGTACACAAATGAGGAAGAATTTATTGAAACTTACTCAAACTTCTTCACAAATGTGAAATTACTGTAAGAGAAATCCCACACTCCCACGTTTAATAGTCTTCAGTCTTCAAGATAAGAATATTTTAGAGTAATAAGGGACTAAATAGCAGTTGATATTCAAATTTAAGTAATAACTGATAATTAAGGAATAATACATTGAACTTTGAAATTTCTACAAAACAAATACAAAACCATCACTCTAACTGAAGCAAAGCAGGCTTTCTTGGCTAAGAAAACAGAGGAAGTTGACTTTGATGTTTACCAGGACAACAGCGGCTGCAGGTCCAACAAAAGCGTAGAGAAGTCCTCCTTCAAGAGACAGCCAGCAGCTAAAAATAACATCAGATAGAAACTAACAGAAATTAGTGATAAGTGTTAAACCATGAAGTATGATACAAATTACTTGAATTATGTACTTAGCATTCAAATTTTGGCACATTTCAAAGGCTTGTAATTAAACAAAATGCATTAGGAGATATGGAAAAAAGCTAAAATTAGAGCATTTCGTGTGTGAGAAATATTATATACCTTTCACAGAAAAGAAACTTTTACTATAAGGCCTTACTTTCAGGCAGTTAAAACATTTGAGACAAATTAGTCTTGCAGTGAGATTTTTATATTGACTTTCAGTACAAAGGTGACTATTACATAAGTTGCGTAAAATGCTGCTTTATAACCATTATGAAAATTTTCAAATACTAAGAACAGCATGCTTTCAGAGTCTTGCATATGTCATTTATAGGTTCTTCCTTGAGGCCATTGGGATATTAGGAGAAATTGGTTTAAAAGCCATCATTGCAGGGAATGGATAATCTATATTTTCTATGCTTTTTTTTTTTTACCTCTGATTTTACTTTTACCCCAGCCTACTAAGCAAATTCACTAAAGATAAGCTTTTGAATAAAAATAAGTGCAGCTGTGTTTATTTCGATTACTCAATTCACCAAGAGATGCAGGTTTACATTGCTAGAGACATGGTGGAGACACGGTAACCCATTTGAGTGAGAACGTTTGTTTTCTCAGAGCAGAGGGCCATGAAGAAAACATGGGGTGCAAGTTGGGCTTGCAAGGTGGCCCATGTGCATGTGCAGAGTCCAAGAGAGTCAATATAAGGAAAACACCAGGAAATGTTTTATCTCTGCTGCTGCAATGGGTCATGCCCATTATTTCATGCACCTGTTTTGACATGCGACCCTGTCAATATTACTTCTAGCTCCGCAGAATGAACATGCTGCCTCCAAAATTAAGAATCATTAACAATAACAGTCCTATATCTGTTCTAAGAATAAACTTTTCAATATTAGTTGTGGTGGTTACCTGACTTAAGCATTTATTAAAGCTCACAGAACTATAATTGAACAGGGTGAATGTTACTGTGCATAAATTATACTTTAATTAAAAACTTTAACCTAGTAATTCTATAAATAAAAATATATATGTGTGTGTTTATATATACATATATATTTATTTATATTTATATATTTACCCATGCATAGATGCCAATACATGTATCGATGTATACATAACACAAATGTGTCTGTCTGTATGTATTCAAAGTCTGCATGTACTTATTTCTCCTCACCACAGGAATGGACATATAAAATTCTACTTTCCCACTTTGGGAGTGATAATTGAAATATCCTTTTTTTTTTTTTTTAAATAAAATAACTGGAGAAAAAGCCTTTAGTTTGATGCAACACTGTAGTCAGTGTCTCTCAGACTGCCACTACATTACTACTATATTTTTGTGCAAGGTAATCTTCAAACTGATACATTATTCATTATATTGTATTCTGTCTGAATCACAAACTCCTTGAAAGTTGGAACCATATAATCTATAATCCTATCTCTTTCTATATCCCCAATACAGTGCCTTCCAAATACTGGGTTTATTCCAAAAGAGTCATACTGTTGTAAAAAGTAATGTCTTAAAGGTAATTACGCTGCAGTAAGCACTACCCTACAACAGACAATCAGGGAGTTTTGCCTGTTTGTGTGTTTATAATACAGATTGCAGAAGAAAACAAGTGTTCTAATGACATGAGTTCTTTAAATTCTTCGGAAATTTCTTTTAGATGGGCAGGTGACATGATGCCTTTTGGCACAATCTCCATTTGGATGAATCCACCAGAAGGTCTAATTAGCAGTAATTCCTACCTCAAACCTGAAGATGAACAGAAAATCTCACTTTAAAAATTTGTGCTTCTAATAAGATGTGCCCATCTCTTTCTCCATTTCTCAACTGCTTCCTCAGCTTGAAAGAGCAGATGAAGGAAAATACGAAAGTGTATTGTTTTACATTTTAAGTGTTAAAAATAAACCTTACTTATACATTCTCTCATATAATTTATCAGTATTATAGCTGTGATTAGGATGGGTTGATACCATGCCCTATTTCTTCCCTCTAATTTCTCCCATAGCCTAGGCATTTTCTAACTTGTATTGTACTGGTTCCCCTGATCTGTAAGTTTTAGTATTACCTTAACATAGCAACAACAAAAACAACAACAAAAAAACATAGCAACAAAACTTGAACTAACACAACACAACTTGGTTGATACCAATATATATTACCATCAGTGAAATCAGAAGCTCAGATCAGAATCTTATGCTAAAAGGTAAACCACCAAGGTTTATTCAGTTCCCCAAAAAATGTATTTGAGATTAAACACACAAAATAAATACTGAAACATCTTGAAATGCACTGGTCTTATGAGACAGTGGGAAACTTAAACAAGGATTCTGCACAGGGCTTCAGCATTTACTTTCTAAGCTCTGTGCATTTAAGCTACCTTACATCATTCCACACTAATGCGATTTCTACCCTAGTTAATGATTCGGTGACAAAATGCAAGCCATCAGCAGTGCCAACCAAGAGTAATGAAGCATAGATGATGATTTACTTAATGATAAACATGATGTATCACTGTGGATGGACTTACTAGTGATCAGTGCCATATCCTTTCGTCCTTGTGAAGCCTACTGATGTGGCCACTACTAATGCTGGTAAACCTGCAAGAGAAGCATTGTCACACTTCACATTCAGCTGTAACCACTGTGCACTCTGGCTCAAGAAAGCTAGGACAGACTCAAAATGCTTACACTGGAGGAACTACCATTGCTTTAATTCTTTCGTGAAGTATGTTTCCATTACAAAATTTCTTTCAAGTACAAAAATATGAGAGCGACAGCTGGTCTTTTAACTCAGTGCACTTTTCTAATGTTGCTAGGTTACCACCACATTTGACATGGGTTTAAAGGAAATTAATAACAGAGATTTAGTCTATCTTTTAAGTTATTTTTTTCCCTAGGGGTTTACACTGTTATAAAGGAAATTTATAGTTATAAAATCAGAAAGGCAAAAAACGGATATTGTGCTGTGATGGAATATCACAGAAGTGGAACATTCAGTTGGCCCCGTATTGATCCACATCAGGTTGTACTTACAATAAGAGAAAAAATAAATCCTAGCACATAATTCTTTACAATTTACTTATTACAACGAGAATGTAGGATCAAGGTTAAGGGCTCTAAGGAATTAATTTTGGGGCCTCCTGATTATCCTCCTTTTAACAATCCTGAACAAAGTTCAGAACATATGTAACGGTTTCTCTTCATGGACTTCTTGGTAGGTATCTCTCCACACATCACTCAGTCCCTCTTGGAATTCAATTGCCTGCATAGTTGTGCCAATACTGACCTAACATCTTTTAGTTTACATTTATATGAATCACACTCTCATTACCCAAGTTCAGTGGCATGCCCTTGTGTTTCGGTGAACAGAGTTCAGTCTAATCTATGCTATTTACCTTTTCTTTCTTTCTTTCTTTCTTTCTTTCTTTCTTTCTTCCTTTTTCTTTTTTTTTTTTTTTTTTTTCATTTTGATCATGACTTCTTTTCAGGAAGATGATGTTTGCCTTTTCAGGCAGAAAAATCCATCATCTAATCACCTTCTGCCCATCTTCTTTCTTCCTATCATTTCCTCTCCTTCCTGCTATTCTCTTCTATGAGTCTTTTTAAGTGACATCACTTTCCTTCGTGAGGTTTAATGACCAAAAACCATGAGGAACATCCCGGAGGGAACACATCATAGTTTTAAACAGATATACATCTTCCTCCACCCTGTATCCACACATGCGCGTGCACGTGTGTGTGTGTGTGTGTGTGTGTGCGCGCGCGTGCGTGTGTGTATGTACACATATATATGACTTTTTGATTGACTAGACCAAGTTCTGTAGAATATATTCTCTCCTGGGTCATAGCTAGAGCATTAATAATCTTCATTTTGTACAATTTACTTTTTTCTAAATTAATTATATTGTACTTTGCTATAATGAAATTGGTATGCCACTAATCTTCCAACTCAGACTTCCTGATAGTCTAGCACCATCCACTTAGCTTTTTTGCTACTCAGAGTAGTAGCAATATTATCTGTAAACTTGGAGACCAGCTGTGAGCTCTCTCCTCAAGATCTTTGGTAAAGATATTATTAAATAAGCTAGTTACCAATCCAGAAAATTGCCACTCTTTAAGGGAAGTCACTTACCTGGATTCTATATTTCTTGGATCTATGACATTAATTCATGATAAAAGTGCTCTCTGATTCAATACCAGTCTAACTTTAGAAGGTCTTTGACATAAAATCCAGACAAAAGTTTTATGAAAACTGCAAGTAGAATACATTCTCCAATTTCTTCTTAATGGCTTTCCCATTTGCTTGCACAAAGAACCCTCATATGTTAATCACATATGACAGCACCTTGCTGAAACCTGATGGATAATCTTTAAATAATCTGTATCCTAATTTTTCCAGTATGAATTATTCTGCTATTGTAATAAGTCTGCTTACTTGTAATTTTTCAGACTCCATCAAGCATCCTATTCTCTAGTCTACCGGTATAGTAGGTATTTGCTGTATATTTGGCCCCAAATTCCCCATTTTTTTAGTTCAAGTCTTTCGACACACAAAGGCAAATGAGAAAGTCCCAAGGTTTTCTGAAACTAGATTCTTAATTTAATTCTAATTAAACTAAGCTAATTAATTAATTCCAATTAAGCATTATAACTGGCCTTATGAAAAACACAAATCTTCAAGATGTCCATTTCATAAGGCAATTTGAGGGAAACTTTTCCTGATAAAGATAAGCAAAAAAATTAATTAATTCTCAGTCTGTCAACAATTCTTTTTCTCCTCTGAGGACTCCCCTGACTAGCTGTGAGGCTTCATTCATTCTCTACATGACTTTCTTCCTGTGACATGAATAGCTATAGTCCTTACTTGCTTTGAGCTCTCTTGGAAAGGACTTCTCAAAGTTTTCTTATGAAGAGTACATGACTAGTGACTATAATGTGTACCTGTCTTGAGCCCCGAATGTTTTAGAACATTTTGTGTTTTCAGGACATATTAGTGGAGAACACTTTGCTCTTCTGCCTAGAGCTATCCCAGGACTCCTGTTACACCACTGCTTCACTGACTGGCTACGTGGTCATCCAATATTTACTCCTTTTTAAAGCTCCAAATGCCCAATGTTCAAAACTGACCAGTTTCATATATTTCCACTTCCACGTATCAAATTGGACACAAAGAAAAGAAGCCTGGGGATAATCACACTCTACTGCTTCAATATGTCTTCAAAGTCATTTTAATGAGAGCATGAAAGGATATATTAATATGCTTACCCCATCCAAGGCACAAAAAACGTTTCCTTATAAGCCGTGTCCTAATTTTTCCAGTTACAGCCATATATGACTGCCACGCCTCAGTCAAAACCCAACAGAATGAAGCCAGGAAGAAAAAGTGCAAAAATGCAGTGGTAGTTGTACAGATGCTCTGTGGAAACAAAAAAGACTCACACTGAATATGGTGGGGGAGAATCATGTGTCCTCCAGGGGATCATTAATCTTCAACTCATTGCTTTTATCTCAAATATCTACCTCTCCTGTGTGACAGTGTAATTATTTACAGAAATTAGAAACCCTGCAGTCTTTATGCTGTATACAATATCTATGACAGAAAAAAAAAGTCCTAATTCCATTTGCATGTTCAATTTTTTATGAGGAAAAGGCGGAATGTAAATTAAAACCCAAGGGAGATTACCATTACTACTTTACTTGAAGTTTTTTTCCTTGAAATGTAATTATGGGAATGGTCCTATCTTTGGTTTAATTTAAGTTACAGACATCTTGCATAATTCTTTTGGCTACATTCTTTATCCTTTCAGTCTAGCTGATAATTCTTTGTTTTGTTTTTTTATCTGTATTGATGTTAAGATTACATCCCAACAGCTATCCAAAAGGAAAAATTGCTTTTATACAAGTGTGATATTCCTGGTGTAAGAGCAAAGTATAAAATGAGATTGGCTAAAGCCTAGTACAAAAATAACATATGCATTTTATTTTTTATTTTTTTTAATAGAGTTTTTTTTTTTTAAAGATTTTTTTATTTATTCATTTGACAGATAGAGATCACAAGTAGGTAGAGAGACAGGCAGAGAGAGAGGAGGAAGCAGGCCCCCCGCTGAGCAGAGAGCCCGATGTGGGGCTCGATCCCAGGACCCTGGGATCATGACCTGAGCCGAAGGCAGAGGCTTTAACCCACTGAGCCACCCAGGCGCCCCAACATATGCATTTTAAAGTCCTTAATGCATTGTTCTGTACTATTACATTACAATGTGTGTCCTAATCAAATCATTTTGAAAAGTTAATTGAGTCAGTGGCAGTACACAGCCATGATTTCACAGATAGTTTACTTTACTACTGCCTAGCAATAGTTACTTGTGACTCATCTGCAAAGGTGAGCAGGTTCATTTTGGTAAGGGCTGCTACTTGTTTCACTACTGGCACAATATCTTTGTGTAAGTCTTATTCAAATCCAAGTCTTCATCAAGCAGAACCAGTAACTAAACTACTCTCTTCTCTGTCAGTTTCCATCTTGCTATTCCCAGAAACTGAAAAGAGCAAACATAGAACTAGAAAAAAATAATAATAAACTCGTTAACAGAGAAATAAAAGTACAACCCTCATCTTCCCACCTCCACTCCAGTATACTGCTAAAGCAGAACAGCTTTTTAGACTTCTGGCCCAAACTAATCCTATTATTTGTTTATTCTATTAAAATTCACCAGATGTTAATTCAGCTTTTTAGTTCTTTCCATCCTATAAAAAGAACTTTACCATGTTTATCTCACCAGGTTTTTTTTTTTTTTTTAATGTTCAGAGATAATATCCAGAAGCTGAGTAGCACTGTGCTAGGCATATAGCCTGTGGTTGAACTGATTATGACCACAATCATCATCATTTTGCAAATGGTACTAAAACAAGCATTACTAGTTTTTTGGCCTGTGATTCCTTGTTTCATGTGGCACTTAAATATACTTAATTACTTAGACTTATTTTCATAAAGATGTCAATTTGCTGTATGACAAAGTCATGGATTTCCCAGACCCTCTTCCTCAGACCTTTATTCCTGCTTCAGGCATAACGTAGTAGCTGTAACCAACTGTGCTCCCTCCCATACTTGAGACATTGAGACTTTTCTTCCAAGCTAAGGTTTGAATCTCTACAGCTGACTACTTTGCTCACTCCTGATCTGCAGTTCCTGATCCCAATTTGAATTTCAAAGATAATTCTTCCCTTTAATACCTGAAGACTAGCTACACTTTCTAATTCACCTGTCACTTCCTTCCACCAGTTTGTCTCATCTCAATTGTTTGTGCTAGCAAAATTATTCCTTCTCCGTTTTTAAACTATCAGTATAAGGTTATATAAAACAATGTAAAAATGTTGAAATGTTAAATGCTAAGTACTGGAAGCACTGTGATTTTGTAAGAAATAAGAAAACGCTCAATATGTCAATACAGAGACTTTTAATTTGCTCTTTCTTTATTATGTTTGTCGCCTTGGGACTTTCTGATATGTACTTCGATTCTAATACAAATTGAAATACATGTAATTTGGGGCTACTGACATTTATTGCAATAATTCATGTCTCTCTGGATAAGAATATGGGCCACAATGTGTAGAAAAAAAGGTATAGACTCTAGAGAAGTAAGAACCATTTCTATGACCAATAGCATTCTAATATGATCAGCTGTACATTCATATATATCTAGCAAGTTCTCTAGCTATGAAGGAAAGTTGTCTCAACTTAAAGAATGTATATATATGGACTAAAATGTCTAAGGACACAAAAATAATCATACATGAAAAGTATAACAAAATATATGTTCCTGAGAAATAAAGAAAGGGGAATACACTTTGCCTCATTATCATATGAAGAATCAGTATAAAATCAGATACTCTACATAATGAAACATACATTTTTTCTACTGATACATTTGCTAAGCTGTCTTTTAAAAATACAACTTTTAGGGGCGCCTGGGTGGCTCAGTGGGTTAAAGCCTCTGCCTTCGGCTCAGGTCATGATCCCAGGGTCCTGGGATCGAGCCCCGCATCGGGCTCTCTGCTCAGCGGGGAGCCTGCTTCCTCCTCTCTCTCTGCCTGTCTCTCTGCCTACTTGTGATCTCTCTCTCTCTGTCAAATAAATAAATAAAATCTTTAAAAAAAATACAACTTTTATAATAGCAATTTTCAAATAAATGCTTTTATTTCCCACATTTGTCATCTCAGTTTTCATAGGGTGGCCATTCTAATGTTCAGGGCTCAAGATTCTTTGATTTTTTTCTCCCACATAATCTAAATCCCATGTCAGTAACCCACGAAGATCAACCATTCCTTGGATCCCCTCAGTACTAGAGATTTTTAGACTTATAAATCTCAAACTCCCAAGTCACTTTGTCTATATAAATAGGTTTACACCTTGTCATATGTTCAATCTGTCGACTACTGGATCCACTGTCACTGTCCAGATCTATAGCTTCTCCTTATTCATGTGTGTGTCTATTTTTGACTCCCACAATAGCTGAGTTTTTGTTTGTTTGTTTTGTTTTTGTGTGTGTGAGAGAGAGAGAGAGAGAGAGTGAGCACAAACAGGCTCCCTGCTGAGGAAGAAGCCTGATGCAAGACTTGATCCTAGAACTCTGGGTTCATGACCTGAGTAGAAGGCAGATGCTTAACTGACTGAGCCACCCAGGCATCCCAAAACAACAGCTGAGTCTTGAGAGCTTGTCATTTCAAACCTGAGACTCACCAGTACCTCAAGCACATCACTCGATTCTGCTACACCTGCTCTACTGAATCTCAATTGGGTCCTTTACAACTGATGAGTGTTGTTGTTGAAAAATATTACAAAACATGAGAGGGCATTAAATTGGCAAACTGAACACTGTTCATACCTGTCACCCTCATGTATACCATTCACCTCAAGTCCTTAGGGACAACAGAAAAAGATTTCATGAAATAACTGGACAGAAAAGAAGTATAAACTGTGGTAGATTAGAGTCTGTGAGAAATGCCTAAAAACCAAAACAGATGAGTGCAGACTGAAGGAATCCCCAACTCAAAGCAAGATATTAGAAGCAGAGATGAAGACATGGACATAGCGGATTAAGATACACAGATGACACACAGTTCTTACATCTGTTTGAAACTACTTTTGGAAGGAAAAAATAGAGAAATTTTCAAGGAAGGCAGCATTTAAAGAAAGATTATGGAAAAGCTTCTCAGAACTTCAAAGATCCTCTGGGCTGAAAGATAAATTGAAGATAACAGACGTGCGCGCGCGCACAAACACACACCTCGATACGTTGTGATGAAATTTGTGAACATCAAGAATAAAGAGAAAATCTTAAAAGCTGTCAGAGTCAAAAGAAAGATTACTTACAAAAGAAGAAGCATCAAATTGACATCAGATTCCTGTGAGCAACCCAGGATACAAGAAGACAGAGAATAGTATCTTGAGCACTCTAAGGGAAAATAACTTTGAAGATCGAATTCTACACCCACCAAAGCTATTATTCAAGTGAGAGGCAGAAATAAAGATATTTTTAGAATTAAAGGAACTTTGAAGCTTACTACTTCAGGATTCTCTCTGAAAGAACTGCTAGACAATATAAACCAATAATAAGAAGAAATCCAGGAGGAAGGAATGAGATTAAAGACATAAAGGGTAGCAAAGAGGGTAATAAAATATACTAAGTTTACACAAATGTTTATTTAAAAGCTTAAATGTACACATTTTAATTTTTAAAATACAACCACTTAAATATAAAATTTAAAAATAATGTAAGTGAAGCTTAATAAGTAAGGGAAATGAAAGTTACAAAGGATTAGGAAAAAATAAAAGTATGCTAAGCCTTTTGGCTGTTGTTGTTCTCAGGAATATTAGAGATACTAATTAGCTCTAGATGTTAGAAGAACATGTTTGAATATGTACATTAATGATGTTAAGGTAACCACAAAAGTTAGAAACAAATAATGTATTTATAAAATAGTAGAGGAAAAATAGAACTAAAGAAAAAATTCATTAGCCTAACTAAAGGCAGGCAAAGGGACAAAATAAACTAGAAAATATGATAAGTGAAAAAAATCCCAAAATAATTCCAAACATATCAGAAATTATAGAAATGGGAATTTTTTAAATTCATTAGTTAAAAGTTAAGAACTTTTATATTGAATTAAAAAAAACCCCCAAATCTAGTAATGCTTTTATGCGATATACCTCAAACCCAATGACACAGGCAAATTAGGAATAAAGAGATGAAAAGAGGTACATGTTAAGCAAATGCTAACATGCAAAAATCAGGTGTCACAATGTTAATATTGAAAAAAAAAGCATTAAAAGAGATGAAGGACTTTTCATGCTGATAAATAAGCAGGTCATAAAGACGTTTCCAAAGGAACATGTCTCTATGAAACTAGTAAGAATTTTTCAAAATATGTGAAACAAAAACTGATAAAACTACAAGAATAAACTGTCAAAACGAAGTTTATAATGAAAGACTTAATATGCAGCTCTCAGAAATTCATAGGAAATTTGGGCTCTTTCCATAGTTTGGCTGTTATTGATAATGCTACTATAACTTTCTGGGAGCATGTACCCCTCTAAATTAGTACTTTTGTATCCTTTAGGTAAATTCCTAGTAGGGCAATTGATTGATCCCAAATGTCCACTGACATGGGATGAATGGATAAAGAGGAAAGGGTATATAGTGGAATATTACTCAGCCATGAAAAAGAATAAAATCTTGCCATTTGCAAGGACATGGATGGAGCTGAAGAGTACCACACTAAGTGAAACAAGTCAGTCAGAGAAAGACAAATATCATATGATTTCACTTACATGTGGACTTTAAGAAACAAAACAAATGATCATGGGGGAAAAAAAGAGAGGCAAACCAAGAAACAAACACTAAACTATAGAGAACAAAGTGATGGTTACCAGAGAATTGGGTGGGGGGTTAAATAGGTGATGGGGATTAAAGCGTGCACTTTTTGCGATGAGTACTGGGTGTTATATGTAAATTTTGTACCCGAAACTAATACTACCCCGTATGCTAACTTGAATTTAAATAAAACCTTAGAAAAAAATGAAATATATCTCATTAGAAAACCCAAGAGTATCTATTTTTAAATTGTTAGAAATAATAATGAGAGTCAACAAAGTGGCTAGATACAAGATAAATGCATAAAAATTATATTTCCTGTACACTGAGATCAATATATAAAATTTATTTTTTATACACCATCAATATCCATTTGAAAATGTAATAGAAGATTTATAATTAATTATGACAACTTTATCTCTCTTTTCCCTTCCAAACCATCTTAACATTACCAAATTATTAAGCCACAGGAAAAAGAACAGGCAGTAGACAACAGTGAACTCAAGATGCGTCAGTTCAGATGTTGAGAAAGGAAGGCATAACTGACTTAGAGTGACAAAGAATGTTACCACCTAAGTGCTTATAGAGTGTGGGAGGTGGTAATGGAAATATTGATGGTAATGGACCCAACTGACTCTGCAGCCCTTCAAAAGGTTTTAATAGTTTTAATACCTGGAGACAGTAGGGACCAGAAACATAAGAAAGACTTTGCATGGGGCTGAAAGAGAGAGAGAGAGGCTGGTTGAAAATCTATATACATAATAGCTGAAACTCTGTGTTTCCTCTCCAACTCAGTGAAGTCCTGTACTGTAAGAGGGAGGTCTAGTCTCTGCAAAATTGAATGGGTTGTGTTCTGAACTCAAGTGTCAGTCTCATTAATAGGTAGGTGTACAAGGCAGATACAAATGTAAATATTAACTCTTAAGCACCCTCGTCTCATTTTCTCCTTACTTCTGCTCCCAGAATGCTAGCAGGTCAGAAATTAAAATCACCCCCAAGGGGGAAGAAATCTTCAGATGCTGGCTCATCCTTCACTAAGATACTGTGAAATCTTTCATTAAGTCCATCTACCCATATAGAACTTTAAGTCACTTTTTAGGGCCTTGCTTTTATACATGAATACACAACCAGTGATATTCAAATAATTGAAAAAATCTTCCAACATGGAAAAAAGAAAAAAGGTCAAGAACAGAAAAAGTGGGGGAGTGAGGAGAGACTATGGTGGTAACAGAAAAATAAAAACTTCAAAAGCAGTCTAAGTCCTTCAGAAACTGAGAAAATGAATTGCACCTACAAAACAAAACCACTAGGGAAAGATTATCAGATGAAAGAAAAGGTCCTATTCATAATGACAATAGAAACTATAAAACAACTCAAATACATTTAACAGGAGCTTCATGTAGAAAATTACAACATTTAATTAAAGGGCACAAAACAAGACACGATTAAATAGGAAAACATATTATATATGTGAATTGGAGAATCAGGGTCATATAAATGTCAATCTTTCCCCAACTGATATATTCAATCTAATTCCCATCAAATTTTAATTTTCTTCTTTTAGTTTGGCAAACCAATTCTAAATCATAGAGAAAATCAAATACAAAGAATAACCCAGAAAGTCTAAAAAAATTTAAAAAAAAAGAAGAAAGAAAAGAAAGAAGCATACAGGGTTTTCCCAATGACATAAAACAGAATAATACGTAGTCATATGATCACCATCCCTATTTTGCACATGTGGGTTTGGAGAGACTAAGTTACTTGGCCAATGTCTCATGGTTAATGAGTTAGGAGGAGGAGTTAAAACATGGTCTCTGACTCCAGGGCTTGTGCATTTCCTTAATTCCGTCACACTGCTTTCTGACAATTTTTTTTTTTTTTTTTGCACATCCATAGTCTAATCCTCACAACATTTTATATCCTCTCAATGTTCCTTCTTATTCCTAAATCAGATAAACTTGCCTTCAACATTACAGATGAGACATACACTATCCATATTATTGATATCTTCATATTCCCTATACTCTTTACCCCCTTCCTCCTTTCCAAGTCAGGTCCTTCCCCTTCCAGGAGGTGGTGTAATAGAGTTAAGAGATAGACCCTGGAATGGCATTGTGGGTTCACACACTGACTGCTGCATTTACTGGTTGTTACTTAAAATCTGTGAGCCTCTCTTTTCTCATTAAAAAAAATGAGGATAATTACAGCTTCTACCTCATAAGACTTTTGTAAAGATTAAAGAGCATGATGCATATAAGTTTGATGCATAGTAACCATGCTTGACCCTATATTTGGTAAACTATATACTCGTCTCCTTTAGTTAGTTCCTGTATACCTATATACATAATTTCTTAGCCTACAAATCTGTTGAAATCTCTATCTCCAAATAACCAACCAATCAACCTTCTTTTTATTGGTTTATTCACAATGGCTCTCATTGGGTTGTTCTCTCTCTTTCCAACTGTGGTCAAATTTCTTGAAAGGTTAAGCTCTTCATCAGCTTCTTTACTACATGTTTACACATTTTCTTTCCCTCTAGCATCTCCCCTCAGTTTCCCTCTCACAGGAATCACCTATGACTTTCTAATTTCCAAATCTAACAAATGGAACTTTTTTTTAAGTCTCCCACAAAGACTTTGGACCTCAACATTCTCATAGGATCTTTAAAGTTTTCCCTAGCTCTAAAATTCTACAATAGCATGAATACTGTCTAATTAAAAGTCTAACGGGGCTATTCATTTCTTGAATTAATTTTGGCAATTTATATTTGACCACAAATTATCCATTTCATTTATATTTTCCAATGTCTTACTATGTGATTGTAGATAATGTTCTCATAAATTTTAAGAAATACTATTTTTTTGCCTCTAAGGTTGCTTATATATGTTTCCTATTTCTTGGTCAAAGATGCCTGCTTTACTAATTTATTTCAAATCTTAATGATTCCTTAAGTCCAACTTTCTAGAAAAATATTATTACATTAATACCAAGATGAATTTCTTAAAGTGTAAAATACAATTATTTATTCTTTTCATTTGGCAGACTTTCAAGGAGTCTAAGGAAAAAAACAAACTATGTTTACCTTATTCCCAGCATTCAAATAAATCAAAGGGTGTTAGCATTTAAAAATAAGCAATCATTGACACCAATTATGTAACTATTTCAAAAAGCAAAAGAGAAAATGCTTTTGAGGAGAGATATAGGATATTAAAAAAACAAAAAACAAAAACAAACTTCCAAGGAATAGAGAATGCAGAGAAACTTGTTTTTGCTAGAAATATGAAAAACAGAATTTTGAGATGAAACACTTAAGTAGAATATTTATAAACTCTCAAACAGTATCAATATCCGCATACTTCAATTGCAGTATTTATGGGGAAATCAAGAATTACTGAAGTTACTGCAAAATTTAACAATTTCAGATGAGCTGGAATCATTCCTCCATATGAAGCAATTCTTATTTGAATTATTTAGATAATTTCCTCCACTCTCACACTAGTTTGTCTATAATAAATAAATAGACAACATGATGACTATAGTTAACACTGCTGTTTGACATATAGGAAAGTTGAGGGTAAGTCCTAAGAGTTCTCATCACAAGGAGAAATTTTTTCTTGTTTTCTTTCTTTTCTTTTCACTGTGACTATATGAAAAGATGGATGATGTTGGCTGAACCCATTGTGATCACTTCACAGTATGTGTAAATCAAGCCATTATGCTGAATGCCGTATACTTATACAGTGATTTATATCAGTTATTTATTAATAAAACTGGAAAAATTATGGATACGGATATCTTGATATTCACATGGAATAGAACATGTTCAAGACACATAACTTTTTAATTCTGAGATGCACCTGTAACTCCTTACAAGTGAATGATGTTATGGGAAGAAATTCTGGTTCATCACTATAGTGATTTCAAAGACAGTCCTTAAAAGGTTGCACTAATAACTACTTACAGTGTTCAAAAAAGAGGTTTTTACAGACTAAAAATAAATTACTGTGTGAAATAAGTTAATGGATAAAAAGCACTTGCACAAAGATAACACAAAACTCCATGTATAGTAAGTGCCCAGTAAATAATAGCTGTTAATAATGTCATAATTAAAAGCATAATTAATTAATCCATAATTAAAATACATGGATTAATTTTTATTTGGCATAACAAACGTAACTGAAAATGTTTGAGACTACATTTTAAAGGATGATAAAAAACTAACTTATCAAGCACCTACTCTGTCTTAAACATCAACTTTAACAATGCCGTAAGGTAAATATTTCTATATGAGATGATGAAGGTCAGAGAGGTTAAGTAACCTGTCTGAAGTTACACATGTAGCAAATGAAGGAGCAAATGTTCTTTTCATTACCACATGTTGCCCTTTGCTGACATATTTTTATTTCTATGGTTATACTATATTATTTCAAGTATAATATATATAATATAATATAGTAATATAATATAATAATATAGTAAATACTATATTATTTATACAAACAAAAAATGACATTAAGTTATTAGTCTTTTTTTTCCAAATCACAACCAAAAGAAGAATGCATCACTGGCTAACTAAACATGATGATGATGATAATAATAAAAGGATGCATCATTTAAAAGTATAGTTTTGCAGGGCGCCTGGGTGGCTCAGTGGGTCAAGCCTCTGCTTGAGGTCATGATCCTAGGTTCCTGGGATCGAGCCCCACATCGGGCTCTCTGCTCACCGGGGAGCCTGCTTCCCCCTTTCTCTCTCTGCCTGCCTCTCTGCCTACTTGTGATATCTGTGTCAAATAAATAAATAAAATATTAAAATAAATAAATAAATAAAAGTATAGTTTTGGTTATGAAGAGCCCATCAACACATGTGCAAACATAGTTTGAGGTTATCTGGACAGAGCAAATCCCAATGAGATGTCCAGTGGGAACTGTGACTACAAGCTTCATCATTTTATAATTAAAGGTTTAATGGTATTAATTCCATCAAAACCTTCTGTTAATGTCACTTCATTCAACTTCCTTCATTCCATAGCTGCTATGACATGCTATATCAACAGCTATGTCATTTGTAGATAACAGACAAATGTCTCTCATAGATCCAAATACTTAGCTGCTGCATTCCTCCTCTTAGATATAGTGAAAAATATCAATAGAAGAGATTTTATAGGATTTAGTTTTCTCTTGAAAACTCTTGTTTCACTACTAAAAAGTTGCAATACCTCCTTAAAAACTATGGCACAAAGCTATGATAAAGAAACATTATTATCTCTCTGATCCATCTTTTTGGGAAAAAAAACACTTTGGAAAACAGAAGAAATTGCTAATATAAAGTCATGTATGATATGAAATAATGAATGAATGAAGAAACACAGGCAGTTGCTAAATATGAGAAGCTCAAACAATAACAATTCTTATTTGCTAGGCTTTTATAATTTCATATTAAAATGAAGCAGTACTATTAAAAAGGAAAGAAATGCTAGATAGATGTCAATAGAGATAAAAATCTGTTTCACAGATGTCAAAAATATGTATCTTGCAGAAAACATGTTCATATTTTGAAGACCTTGGAAAGTTTGTCACACATAACAGGAAAATCTGAGTCTTTGAAATGTGTCCTTTGGGAGACTAAACATTTGTACATCGTACACAGCAGATGCTTCATTATACACTGTTATCTCCAGGCTTAGAAAATGACAATTTTATTCAAAATGAAATATAATTAAGTCACTTGCTAAATAAGGCCAAGAGTTCAGCTAAAGCTTTACTAATAATTTAGAAATTTTATAAAATGTGTTATAAGCTCTAAGATATCTCTCAGAATTGATTTACGCTGTGTTCTATAACGGAAGAGAAAAATCAATTGTGAGTGGAATTATACCCTCCAATGTAATGAAGCACCATATAGGGTCACTCCAAAAAGGATGATAGTAATAGAAGTACAAAGTTGCCTTCAACTTGTATCGAGCAAAGAAAACAAAACTTTGTAGCTTTGTTGTTGAGGTTTCTAGACAAAACGTTTCTCTGAGGATTGCGAAGGCAAAGGAAAGTAACTTTTTTATATCAAAAAGACATTTGTTTATTCCATTTATCAAGTTTAATCACCAGTCTGACGTGGTGTCACAAAACTATTTCAATATGGAATGCAAATAGTTTTTGATTCAGGGGCGCCTCGGTGGCTCAGTGGGTTAAGCCTCTGCCTTTGGCTCAGGTCATGATCTCAGGGTCCTGGGATCGAGTCCCATATCAGGCTCTCTGCTTGGCAGGGAGACTGCTTCCCTCTCTCTCTGCCTGCCTCTCTGCCTACTTGTGATCTCTCTCTGTCAAATAAATAAATAAAATCTTTTAAAAAAATTAAAAAAATAGTTTTTGTTTTTTTTTTAAAGATTTTATTTATTTTATTTTACAGACAGAGATTACAAGTAGGCAGAGAGGCAGGCAGAGAGAGAGAGGAGGAAGCAGGCTCCCTGCTGAACAGAGAGTCTGATGCGGGGCTCGATCCCAGGACCCTGGGATCATGACCTGAGCCGAAGGCAGAGGCTTTAACCCACTGAGCCACGCAGGTGCCCCTAAAAAATAGTTTTTGATTCAGAGGTGGCATAGTATGAAAATGTCCTAGTCTGAAGAGGCAGGCTAGTATTTCTCAGCCTTGGTTGTGCCATAGGATCACCTGGGGGGCTCTAAAAATGAAGAACTATTAATGCTATCCCCTAAGATTCTGATCTAGTCAGTCTAGGGCTGAGCTTCAGCATCAGGATTGCTAAGGCTCCCCAGGTGATTCTAATGGGCAGCCAGTGCTCACAATTAGCAACTAGAACAATCATAGACTGACTCCTAGCCATGGAAGCTACCAAATGTGTGACCCTGCACAAACTATTCACGTCTCTTGGCCTCAAAGTCTTGGATCTGTTGGATGAGAGTTAAAGTATTTACTACATTGGGTTATTTTAAGATTACACATAATAAATGTAAAGTGCTTAGTTCTCAGGGGGTTCTAAAAAGTATTAAAGAGTAATGACCATTCATGCAAATTCTCAACCCTTCAGAGAACTTACCTCATCTTAGGCAGTTCCTAAAGTTCTGGAAAGAGTAATGAAAATGGAGTCCTAGGCTATGTATTTATATTTGAACTTAGAATGACCTTAAGAACAGATAGACTTCTTTATAGATTCTGCTATGAAAATAGAGTCCAAGAGCTAACAATGCAGGGTGTGGGGGGGAAAAAGAGCACAAAAGAGTAAGGCTAGTCTGAAATTATGCTAAATGTGATCATTGGGCCAGTTTTAGGACTCTGGGCATGTTGATTTAGGGAGATCTCAAAGAACTTCTACTCCAAGGTACCAACGTCAGCCCTGAGTTTGGATAGTTCCATTTGTGTTTACCTTTCAAATTCCTAATTGCTTATCTCTGAGCCATCCAACCCCAGATATTTCAAACCTGATATGTCTAAAAATTAACTTTTCACCCTCCTGTTAAGCTAGATTCTCCTTTTGTGTATGGACTTCACTGACCTCTCTATTTCTGTGAACTTAGATGGGGCCATCACTCACTCTCTCCGAAGTATTAGTGACAGAGGGAGATTTCTGTGAGGAGAGCACCCTTCTATTGGTCCTACTTCCTTCGGCAAGAATGAAGTGAAGCTCCAGACCTAAGTATGACAAAATGTTCCTATTCTTTCCCCTCTACAAGTTAAAAAAAAGAAAGGTCTTAGAATATATCTGCCATATACTAAGTCCTAAATAAATATGACTCGTAGTTACCAGTATTTTAATAATTACTCCAAGGGGAACTGAATATAAGATTTATTTCTACAATGAGAAATACTAAAGTATGTTTAAATGTTAAGTGAAGAATCAAATAAAGAAACTGTACAAGGACAAGAGAAATCTGATAAAAATGAAATTTCAAGCACATGAGAAGAACTAGCCTTTGATAAGAAGAAAGTCCTCTCTTGATTTAAAGCATGCAGGAAGGAACAAAGATGAGGAGAAAATGTAGATAAGATAGCATACTGATGATGGGAAGGTGACATGATGGCTACCAAATTCTTTTCGAAGTAGAAGTTGAGTCTGTTGTTAAAGCTAGAGGTGTAGAAAGGAGATCAGTGGTTTGAATATGTTTGAACAAATCAGAAATTCTCTTGAGAACTGGAAAACCAGGTAACATGGAATCGCCAGGCAGCATTGAAGCTACCTTGAGCTGAGTAATCACGCATTTTTCAGCTCCAAAACCAAAGACTATACAGCCCAGACCTCCCTCTGCCCACCTCTGAAATCAAGAATTCTAGTCCCCTGCAAAAGTAAAGAAATACTAGTTTTGCTATTTTTCTGGAGGGGTTTTCTCTGGGTTCCTGTTTTAATGGACCATCTGGTATATGGTTCCATTTTCTTCCCCCTTTGACTACACATGATGCACTCCTTACTATTATGTCCAAGAAGATACAAACCAGCTCTTTGGAAACAATGGAAGCTAGCTACTACCAAGAACAAATCAAGATTTTAGTCCATTGGTTGGGAAATGCTGAAATCACAATGTAACAAATCTCTTACACTGAAGCAAAATTGAAGAAGTGTCTCAAGCTTCTTATCTTTTGATAAACAACTACCTTTGAAAGTTTAGATACCTACCAGGCTAGATTCTCAGTTTCTCAGCAGGTGGAACTGATGACTACATTCAGAGTACTATAATCCAGATTGGACAAAAATAACAGATGGCAAAACACACTATTTCTAGTACCATTACTTTTACAAGCAATGGCTATAAATACCTTTTTGGAAGACATTCATTTATTGGAAAAGAACAGTTTAGTGCACACAAAACCCCAAGTGATCTTTCCCTTTACCATGTCTTAAAAGATTTTATCATTGAAGGATTTAGCATCAAAATAGTTACTGAGTACCCAGTGCATAAAAAATCCGGCATGAGGCAAGTTTTAAACATTTTACACAAAACCATAAAAATTACATATGTGTAAAAACACGCTTGTAAGCATTTATGACATATGCATGTGTTTAAGTTGGATTACTGTAATGAGTAAAGTCAAGAAGATAAGGATACTTCATATTCTGAATTTACTTTTTTGATAAGACAGATTCCTAAAATTGTTTGATTTCTTTTATCACTATGAAGCAGAACTGAATTTTATTAGTATAGTTCACTTTTAAATCCAGAGTCTAGTCAAGACTAGCAAAAAGTTGGTTGAAAGGAGGAAGGAAGTACATTCAAAAAAAATTTTTTTATTTGGGGAAGGGGGTGCCATGGGAGGTGGAGAGGGAGAGAGTCTTTAAGCAGGCTCTCTGCTGAATGAGGAGCCCCTGACATGGGGCTCGATCTCACAACCCCGAGATCAATGAGCTGGGTCAAAATCAAGAGTCAGATGCTCAACCGACTAAACTACCCAGACGTCCCAGGAAGTACAGCATTATTTTACTTTATTTTCACAACATTAAAAAATTAGTAATGTATTATGCAATACCCTCAAACTTTGTTTAGAAATGGTGACAGCTGGATCACAATGTTTCTTGGTTGAGCCCAAGCTTTGTTACGAAGCTCCTCTGGTTTCAGTATGACATGTCTTGCTTTATACCATTTCCTCTTATCATATTTAAGATTTTTATTACAACCAAGTAAAGAGTGTCAAGAGGAAAATAGAAGCAAAATCCCAAAGACCATTATGTCAAAAATAGATTTTACCAAATATTTTAAGTATAGTGTTCTATTCTTATATCATGACTTTAAATTACACAGTTTAAAGTAATGTGGATGAGCTGAGAAACTCCCTCCATTTTTACTCACAACTATAACAGTAGTGTAGGGAGAGAAAAAGAGATCTGGGCCCAAGGTTGACGGGGAGAGGGTGAGGAGGGGAGGAGAAAGAGTTGAAATGTGTTCCCAGTCTTCTCTAAAGAGCTATAATTTCATTCTCCTCATTTTAAGAGGGTGAAAACTGCTCCTCTCACCCCACCTCCAACCTTGCCTCCTTCTATTCTTCTCCATACATTTTTGCCTTCTGAGGAGAGGCGTGGCAGTAGTCAAAGTTAGTATTGGAGCAGGAAAGAGAGAAGAAAGAGAATCCAATTACATCTAACAACTTGTCCTCCTACTTTGACCACAATGTCTTAATGCCAGGATTCCACAAGGAAGAGAGCTTTGTGCAGAATTGACTTGATTCAAATGAACCAAATACAGTACTTTATAAATAACTGAATCATTTCAAATCAAGCTAATATTATATAAATAATATCTGTCTTTTCTAAGTACCTACTTATTTATCTTCTTCAGTTCAATATGAATATGCCAAGCGTGTATTTCTAAAAGGAATCAGATTATGATTCATATTCAGTTCTCAATTACAGCCTCTCAATGCATAAAATATTCTCTTGTAGTAAATGAAGCACTTTGAGAAGAATACACATTCTTTCAGGTTTCTAGGATCCTGTTTAATGCAGGACTATAGCATATAATGATTGTATCTCTGAATAATACAACACCATTTTTCGCTCCCTGAATTCAAAATCACTTTCTCTTATATTATTCTATTATTTGTTGGAAACTTCTATTCTTATGCTTATTTCATTGATTATAGCTTCCTAAGGTCAGGTTTGTTTTCCTTTTATTAAATCCAGTGGAATACCTAGCACATTAAGTTTTATCCAGTAAATATTTATTGTATGAAAAAAATTAAGAAAATAACTCTGTTATTAATACTTTCAAAGGAGATTTTGGTCTGAATATCTATGTTCTTGCTTAGTGATAATTATGTGTGAGGAATTCTTCATCACTGTTGTAGAAAAGACCAGCTTCCTCAATCCTTGTTTGGTCCTTGCCCACATGGCAGAATATTAAAAAAAAAAAAAAGAAAGTAATCTCTGAGCACATGGGGATCCAGAATAAAAACTGAACTTCCCAGCCTTTCTTTTAATGTCATATAAATAGATTCTTGCCAATAGAAGATTGACAAGAGTATGGGAAACTTTGGAAAGTATCTTTTTCTTCTTTCCCTGTTTGCCTTTGTTATCAGATGGAATATTTACATGACAGCTGGAGCTAGTTACAGTAATCTTGGACACTGAGGTGGAAATTTCAAGTCAGAATAAGGTCAGGAGGAAATGGGCCCCTTGTGACCAGGGAGCTGCCTACATTTATGTGAGCATGAAATAAACTTTTATCTTTTCTATATCACTCTTGTTTTGGGGTTTTCCCATAATTCAGTTGAGCCTAATTGTTACATTTGGTATCAATACATAAAAGACAGACATGTTTCATCATGCTCTCTCTTGATAAAATATTATATACTACGCTTAAATAAATGTGACCTATGAACCAACTGGAATAAATTAATACTTATTTCCTAAGCTCTAAAATCAATCCAAATATTCACACCTCATTTAATAGGCTCTGAACCATTTATTCCTCAACTCTACTAAATCCCCTTCACTTAGGAATAATATCTGTGAAGTGCAATAAGTTTTTAAAAAACACCTTAATACTCTCTAACTCAGAATGCCTGGGTGGCTCAGTGGGTTAAGCCTGCCTTCAGCTCAGGTCATGACCTCAGGGTTTTGGGATTGAGCCCAGAATGGGGCTCCCTGCCCAGTGGGGGAGTCTGCTTTTCCCTCTGCCTCTGCTGCTCCCCACGCTTGTGCTCTCTCCCCCTCTCTCTGACAAATAAATAAATAAATAAAATTCTATCTCGTATGATCCTTATATCTAACAGGAAAAGTAGATATAATCACTGTAATTCTAATTTTATGGATGAACAAAACAAACCCAGTGAAGCTGAGAGACTTTCCTAAAGTCACACAGTAAGGATCCAAAGTCATGTCTTTTGATTTATTTCAGGTCTCATTTACTTTCCACCAAATGATCTTAGTGGATCTGTTTGAATTAGAAATGACCTATATCATCTAAAATTATACTAGAGCAGATCTTCTCACAAAACATGTAAAACTTTTCACTAAACAAAATTCTTACCTTTTACCTTCCTGACTTTCTAGTACGTGCATGTCAAGATTCCTGTGTTTCATATTGTCCTAAATGTGATATTGCCACCAGAATTTACACTTGAGTTTAAAATTTAATACATAACATGGAATGAACCACCTCACACCCTTATTTGGGATTGGGCGCTCTGTGGCAAAGAAAGATTTAACATGTGTGCCAGCTACACATCCCAAAATTTCCTCCATCAGCAGGACCACTTCCCCTAGTTCTTCCACTAGGATGTCCAGTTGGCCCGTGATGAATGAGGACTACTAGGTATGTGATCCTTCTGGTATCGTTTACTATAGATCTTGAACCCAGAAACTGACAGGGCTTAGGAGAAAAAATATTCCACCTGTTTCAGTAAATAAAGGCAGAAGTAGGTCAAGCACAGCACTTGAAAAGTGTCTGAGAAAGGTTTAGAAGAATCTAGGAGATATGGCAATAACGTAATATCCACTTAACTATTTTAAATAGGATGTTGCAGGAACTCAAAATACACCAACATTAAAAACAAAAACAAAAACAAAAACAAAAAAACAAAAAAACCACCCTCACTTTTTTTTTAACCTGACTTATTTTTAATGTGGATCACTCAAGAATGAAGACAACTTTTAGCCTTGTTTAATATGCAGCACTTGGCACAAGTGTGATTGTGAAATCCCTGAGAAATGCAGCTGTATTTTGTAATGATGGATTCTTTAGTATTCTAACTTTATAAAGAATAATGACATTAAGATAAATTGTTGGAATCAAATACATGCCGATAAAAAGCAGTCATTACCGAGAATGCAATGCAGCTCTGCTTCATACTCTACTTTGAAACTAGGGTAGGAGCCTAATTAGGGAAGCAAGAATGTTGTTGGTGACAAAAGAGGCTATTTTTACAAACATAACTAATACAGTGTCTTGAGAAAGAAACAGAGAGGAGAATGAGGTTTCAGTCAACTAAACCACAAACTGCAGTGCAGTGTGATAGGGTCTATTGTAAGAAGCTTTTATCTCCAGGTGAGTGTGAAAAACCCCATGGGACACTCTGGGAGATCTTGCTTGGCCTCTAAAGTCTGCGATACACCCTCATACTTCCACTGGTCCCTGTCCTACTGGATCAGCACCATAAGCTCGTTTCACATTGCATTATTATAGTTTATTTGTTTGTCTCTACACTCCTCCCCTTTCCCCCGCCTTGACACACGCATACACAATAGGATTGAAGTATCAAGGAGGGAGCTTCTGTTCGCTTTAATTTTGTTGGTGTCATTGTATAACCCCAAAACTGAGTACTGAGCCTGACCTGTGTTAAGAAATAAAAAAACTCATGTGCTGAATGAATGAGTGATGAGAGAATTAGACTGAATTAAGGAGCAGCTTCTGTCTTTGCATGGCTGTATTAACGTGCCTCGTTATCTCCCTGAATGTAAGCTTCCTAAAGCAGTTCTATTTTCAGTTCACCTCTCTATATGTTACTTTGCCCAGCACATGGGTTATCGATGATTCACAAATGAAAAGATGTTCTTGTTTTTCCCGTGAGTAAAAAGAGGCAACATATTATATTTTGACATGATGGAGGCTAGAGACTTCAGATAAAATCAAAACAAAAGATAAATCTTAGTGATCTTGCTTTATAAAGAAATTATGTGTTGGATGATAATATACCAAGACATCACTGGGCTTGGGTAGATAGTATTATGATGGTTCTAGATGACTCATGACATATTCTGAATTTCTATGGTGTGAAAGAAAGTTCACATTAATTTACTAATCCCCACAATAACATGAACGTATATTTAGAGTCAATGATAAAAGACTATATAGGGGCTTGAAGAGTAAGAGAAAGCTCTGTGGTCAAAGAGACAGCCTGATGATTATTTACCTGAGCTTAAGTCGGGATGGCCTACTTAAGCCAGATCTTGACAAATGTGACCACGCCCTGGGGCTGGTGCCTATTGAGCTAGTTGGTTTCACCCTGTTTTTCTCTCCTCCTATCCCGCCCATCACAAATTCTGACACACTCATGTTCATTGGCCCCAGAGTAACCCTGAAGGCACTTACATGCAGAAAGACATAAATCTGACCCTTAATACTAAAAAAAGGATTAAAGTGAGTTAGGAGCATCTCGTTCATAGCAGAAAGGCAGCAACTTATTATAAATGAAAGATAATCTCACAGTTTTAGTCAGGAAGTAACTCATGTTCTACCAATCTCTATTGACCAGAAAAAGTAAACTTTGTGAAAACAGTAATAATTGCTGTAATAATGGCTTGTGGAACTGTCACAACTTGAACATTTTGTGATCAATAATCTGAGAGAGATTAAGTAATGTTCCTTTGTTTTAGGAACAAATATATTTAGGATAAGTATAATTTAGGAAATTGTATTTTTAATGACCATTAAAATTCCTTTTCGGGGGATACCTGGATGGCTCAGTTGGTTGAGCATCTGCCTTCAGCTCAGGTCATGATCTCATGGTCCTGGGATCGAGCCTCACATCGGGCTACCTGCTCAGCAGGGAGTCTGCTTCTCCCTCTTCCTCTGCCTCTGCCTCTCCCCTTGCTTGAGTGCACTCTCATATTCTCTCTCTCTCTCTTAGATAAATAAATAAAAAATAAATAAAATTCCTTTTTTTTTGTTTTGTTTTGTTTTGTTTCTATTTGAATGGCTACTATGTGCCAAGTACAGAACTAAGTGGTTAGGTGCATTAACTCTTAACATTTATAACAGTCCTTCCAGAAAGTATTATCATTGATTATTATAACCATATACAAATAAGGAAAATGAGGCTCCAACAGATTAAGCAAGAAGATCAAAGTCCCCTAAAATATAATGAGCTATGCTGGGATTCAAATCTAGACTCCCTGAACTCCTCAGCCCATGCTCTTACATGACTCCATATTTCCTCTTAAGTATTTGAAAACTACAGATTCACACCTGATCCACAACAGACTTGGTGACTTACACATGCTATTAGCTACAATCCGTCATTTGCAAACCATTTTTTAAAAATATTTTATTTATTTATTTGACAGACAAAGATCACAAGTAGGCAGAGAGGCAGGAAGAGAGGGGCCTCGGAAGCAGGTTCCCTGCTGAACCAAGAGTCTGATGCGGGACTCAATTTCAGGACCCTCAGATTATGACCTGAGCTGAGGGCAGAGGCTTAACCCACTGAGCCACCCAAGCGCCCTGCAAACCATTTTTTAAAAATAGAAAGACTAGCACATACCTTCAAAGTTGAAAATGTCGATAGACCTAACTAGCCTGCCTAGAGGAGATAAACTGAGGAAAAATAAAGAAATATGATGCCTCTGAAGACAGGAGTCAAGTGGGAGTCAAGAATATAATTCATTACCGACTTCTGAAGAGTTAAGTGCCGCATTCCGTCTGATCAAAGCGAAACAGTAGAAGACACAATTGGACACATAGCTTTTACATACAAAGACTGACAAAATAGAACTACCAAAGAAGCAAAAACGTTAACTTTTACTTGAGTTTAAGGTACCTAAGAGTCCAAATCAATATAGCTAAAAACATAAAGATGACAAAGAGTTGCAGCATCTAAGATATCTAGTTTCATTTTTATTAACATCCAGTAGCTATTTTTATCACACTCCCACTGCTAGTAGGAAAAGAATCTAAGAAACATATTATCCAGGAGAGGAAAGAACATTTTAACTTTTTCTTTTAAAATCTTTTTCTTTTTGAAAAAGTCTTTGAAGTCCCAGAATCAGGAGTTTAAACTTCTTTAATATATTCAGGTTCTGTGCATGTTATATATCTGTTTTGATTCAAAGTCTGGAGAAAAGGGATTTTCCATTATGATTTAATTATTCATGAAATGTAATTTTTAAGGAGAAAACCTACAACATCAACAACCCAAGTTTTAAAATGGTCAACTTGCTTTGCTCTTCAGTTATTAGCCAAGAGTGTTAAAATTTTGGTTCAACTTGGCTATTAGAAAATAAACATACAACCTCATTTTTAAAAAATTTATGATTTGGTGGAAATTTTTGCTTCAAAAATTATTGAAAGAAGAACAAAACAGAAAGAAAAGTCAAAAGGAGATAAAAGTATAGGTGGGTCCCAAACAGAGGCAGAGCCATGAGAGCATTTGCAGAGTGGGGGGAGCACTCTGAGGTCAAGGACAGCAGCTTTGATAGGAGAGTCATAATTCATAGGAGACCGTTATTATTGAGAAGATGATGGGGTTCTACTTTGTGACTAAACCAAACCCTAAACTCTAGAAATGTAAAAGCTACTTTCTCCAGGCCTCTCATTACACAAAAAAGCCCTTCAGAGATAGATTAGTTTTATGTGAAATTAAAACAAAACAAAACAAAAAAACACCAGTGTCTCTTATTGTGTAGGAGAGAATATTTAGGGTGAAAATGAGCATAAAAAGCAAGCAGAGCTTGAGATGAGATGGCCTCCAAAAAGGATCAGATGATATGAGAAGAAGTGAATATAGGACAGAACTTCGTAAGAAGGGATGTGTTGAGTGAGGAACTACAGGACATAACGGGTGAGAAGGGCAACCTGCCTAACTTCAGAGAGGCTTCTTCCTGAAGCAAGGCCACCTCCCTTTCCTTAGAGTATTGACTTGAAAAAGCTTGGAATTATAAACTTTCTCTGGGCCACTTTGAGATGTAAATCTTTTACAGCCCAAAATCATCTTTTTTTTTTTTTTAACAATTTTATTTATTTGAGAGAGGGAGTTAGAGAGAGAGAGAGAGAACGTGGGTGAGCACAAGCAGGGGGAGGGGCAGAAGGCGAGGGAGAAGCAGACTCCCTGCTGAGCAGGGAGCCCAATCCCAGAACTCTGAGATCATGACCTGAGCTGAAGGCAAACAAAGCAGATGCTTAAATGAATGGGCCACCCAGGTGCCCCTAGGAACATCTTTCTTAAGAACCTAAAAACTCTCTCTTTGAAATGTACTCATCAAAAAGATGGTGTCCCTGTCTCCCCATCCCTGCAGAAGGGTAAGAGCCAAATTTTTGGATAAGCAACCATGTGCAAACATGGGTGGCCTAATCACATTGACCAGCTTTCCCCCATCACCGTCTGGTACTTCCCATTCGTCGGCCCCAGAGTTTAATGATCCTCCCTCATTTTGTTTCGGCAGAGTTGAGTTCAATCTCTTTGCCCTATTGTAATTGTCTTTCTTCTCTGCTACAATAAAAAGTCTTGTCATTTTTCTAAACCATTTTTAACAAGTGTCCAGTGTAACTTTTCTTTTACAAGAGGAATAAGCTTAGGGCCACTGAGTGCCTACGTGAGTGATCCTACATGCCTCTCATAATAATGGTGTGAGGACACAAGTTCCAAGAGGTCAAGCAACCAAAGTAAATACTTAGTAAGTGGAAGAATAGGAATTCACACTATGAGCTCCTTCTCAGTAAGGCCAAGTTCTTCTTACTTTTTATGTAAAAGAAAAAGCTAAAAACACAAATGATACATGTAAAAAAAGAAATTTGACAGAATTTGAATATATTTTTCTTACTAAAATCATACATCAAAACAAAACTAAAATGTCTATTTTGAGTGCAACTCGAAATAGTACCTTTTAGTGTTCATTTGCTTGGCTGCTTCTCCCATTATAAGGTGTTCCTTAAATTATCAAATGAGACCCTTCTTTCTGAGTTCATCTTGTACAATTTGTGAACCATCCTCTGGAGATGTTTTGTTCTCCTTTCATTCAAGGCCTCTGAAAACTGACATTCCCCCTCCCTTCATACCAGGTTTAGTAAGCTGACTGCTGAGGGAGAAAGTTCAGAGTTACCTCCTTTGCCTCCCTTGTATCTTAATGATAGGAAATGAGAGTACTTTAGAGGTGGCTTTTCTTGAAGTAGAGGTTTCCTTAATCTGTAATGGAATTAATGAAAAGCAGAAAGATGACAGAGTGGGATCTCCCCAGCCTTTGTTGGATTGGCATGTTTTGGTTCTTTGGACTTCAATACATCAACAAGCTCCACTGGAAAAAACCATGACCTCCACTATCCACTATCAACACCGCAACAAAATTCAGAGGACCAAGGCTTGTTGACCAAACTCCTGAAGTTTCTGCCATTGATGCACAGATGCGGTTTTGCATCAGTTAAGCTGCACTGATTACTGAGTGAAAATCTGAGAAAGACAGGAGCCAGGCTACCGGCTGCTTTACTGTGGCAAGATGACAACAGAAGCCTACGATACAGCCAAACTCTGCTTTTACCCTATTGGTATCCTCAATCTTTTTTTTTAAAAAGACTTTATTTAACAGAGAGAGAGAGATCACAAGCAGGCAGAGAGGCGGTCAAAGAGAGAGAGAAGAGGAAGCAGGCTCCCTGCTGAGCAGAGAGCCTGATACGGGGCTTGATCCCAGGACCCTGAGATCATAACCTGAGCCGAAGGCAGAGGCTTAACCCACTGAGCCACCCAGGCACCCCGGTATCCTCAATCTTTTAAACAGGCAGCAGCAGATTTCTCAGGAAGAACAATGTCTACAAATGGATCAGTCATATTCCTAGCACGGAGCCCAATGAGCCATACGATCCCTGGAAGGCGATGATAAGTTCGGAGTCTGGGTTCAGACTTCTCTGCTGAGGGCTCCATAAAGCATCATGGCTTGGTCTCTAGGTCCCTCATAGAAATGGTCTAAGGATAATATGACATAATTCAAGTGAATGTATTTTGAAATAAAAGCTTGGTAAGTTAGGAGAATTATTTTTATTACTAAGAGAGTGGCCATCTGTTTCTGAAGAACTCAAGTGAGAACATGACTCTTTGCTTTATATGGAGTAATTTTCAGATAATACGTTTTCACTGCCTCCTGCGCTTGGAACATTACTTGAGCTGAAAGATACTCTGTCTCATAATTCTCTGACATGTGTAGCACTCTAATTATTTTTAAGGAAGACATCAATTCATATTAACTGCTGATAAGTACAGCCATGTCCCAAAATGTGCACTTGGGAGATGGGAAAAGTAAGATAAGCAAGCAAGGATAACGTAAGTGAATAAATAATGAAGAGACCGGAAACACTGTGGAGTCTCTCATTTGTAACTTGTTATTTCAGGAAATAACCATCCACACTGGCTATTTACCATGATTAACCTTCATACATCTATTTAATTCCTTAAATTTTTAGTGCAATTCTCTCAATTGTACTTACTACCTCTATTAACAATAATAATCCTATCTCACTTTGGACATCCATCATTTGAGTTCATATGGAAAATAGAACAAAACGTTCTATGTTTGGTGGGAGTCACCAACAAAGTGCAATTTTATGTTTGGCTTAAATGTCAACAGAAGCAGCGAGGATAACACAACTCCTCAGGCTAGCTGTAAAATATTATAAGCCATTTTACATATGTAAACACAATGCTACTAGTCTAAGAAGTAGGAAATATTTTCTCGAATTGTTCCCCAAGCCAATGAAATTTTCTGATTCACAGACGTATTCTAGTTTGGCCTGGACACGTGACTGAGGAGACTATGCCAACATTTGGAACAGAACAAACAACTGAAGGCAATGAACATTAACAGTCGACCCCTCATGGCACTATGGTTGATTATACAGTTTGCAGATTATTGACTTTCTTTCTTTGACTCCATTAAGAATGGTAGCTACAATCCAAAAGAAACATGGAATGCTGCACCTCTTTGACCGGTCAGGTGCAAGTGTTAGGGGCTACTGTGTTCCCTGCATGGGTGTTTGCATGAGAGTGCACCTTTTCCTAGGATGGAGGAATTACCACAGGGACACCTGCAGTCACCCTCACCCCTGTCTTTCTGTTGGGTGGTTCAAAGTGTGAAACACTATTGTTCCAGGTAGTATGGCCTTTTTCTCAGCCTTTGGAGCACCTGCCACTCTCCCTGAACGCACTAGATTGTGGTCCTTTGGTGAGAAGCCTCAGTTCTCCAGCTGCTCTTCCTGCATCCTTCTGGGAAAGGAAGTTCAGCGTGGAGTTGGGGGAGGCCGGGGAGAAAGGGAGCAGGAGGCCCGTTTACCTGAAGAGGAAGTTCCTTAGTCCAGCCCCACTAGCTGCAGTCCTGACCTAAGGCTTGGTCTGCTTCTCAATGGGAAGGTAGTGCAATGACAGGCAGAGATTCTGACTGAAAAACACAGGGAGAGGCTGCCACCGTTGATCAAATGAAGCTCCGCTGGTGTGTTTCTGTTGTTGCTTTGTTATTTATAGATTAGGTCTTCATTTCAAAGATCCTTGCATCTACTGACATAGATAATTGAAAATTGGCTGCAGTTTTTTAGTAACATCAGGCAGTAAAGTTGATTACTTTCCTTTTTCCCCTCTACTGCCAAATCTTGGCACTGCCTGCCAGGTCAGTCAGAGCGGGTTTGCCGCAGTGAGAGAGCTACAAGCAAAGGTAGAGAAGCCAGGAGTGACAAAACATCACTGAACAGATCCTCGATTTTTCTTTTCTCAGTAATTACGTTTTCAGTGTTAAACTGGACAAGATGATATACAGAATGTACAACGTACTGAAGTATTAGCACCACAATAAAATTTTTTTTAAAAAATTGTTAGAAAAAAAATCTTATTTGTTAGTAAACAAAAAGGAGTGTGTGTGTGGGGTGGGGGGATCAATGTCAAATTATGTCAAATTCCTGTGCCTTCCAGGAACGAGAAAAACGGCTAACCTAGGAACTGAATCATTACATAATCCAGGCAGTATCTCTCCTGAAGCGTTATCAAGAGCCCAAATGTGAACATTTCCAGCCCCACTGCACAGGTTTTATCTTCATTATGTAAGTACCATATGTGTAAGTCTTATTTTAAGAGCTAGCACTGCACTGTCCCTAGTAGAATGACACGTGAAAAAGATTCAATGTGGGAAGTGTCGAAGTGGATTGTAGAGAACCCAAAGGCTGCAGCTTGCCATCAAAGGCTCTATATTAGGTAAGAGACAGCATTTAGTCAAATCACTATCACTTTCCTGTCCCTCTGCTTGGCATGTTGAAATATTCCACTTCTATTTTTCTCCATCTGTCCTATTTACCTTGTAACTCCACATGCAAAATTAGGTACCGCTAAATATACAATATGCCTTTTGAAATATGACTTATGAAATGTGCATGTGTTAGAAAAAGATTCAGCTTTTCAGAAAACATTTGATACCTCCAAGTCAATCTTGGAAACAGGGCCTATTCTCTTTAGTTCAGATGAATACACTGAATGACCAATCGGGCCCTGCCATCTTACTGCTTTTAAAAAAGGTTTTAAACAAGCTACATCAATCACGGAGCAGTCAGGGAAACAGAAAGCATTCTAGGTGTTTCAAGAAGAGTAAATTTAACACAGAGAATGGGTTAAAATAGGGAGAGGACTGCTGGGAGGACGGGGATGTAACCTGGAGATAGGCGATGTAGCAAGATGGCACCACCACCGTGTTTGGGGAGGTAACCTTAGATCTGGACAAGACGAAACCCTGCTCTGGGCTCTCCACTTCAAGGTCCCGCTGTGTTGCTCCCCAGCTATGTTCCTTCCTAGCTGGGAAGAACTTTCCTTCCAGGGAAAAGAAACCTCTGAATCAAGAGGACATATATACTCAGGTTCCATGCCCTGCCCCCTTTCAGACGACACTCTGGATATACAAATCCCTGGCTTTCCCTACCCAGGTGGAAGAAGTCTATCTCCCAGGGCCTGACAGGACCTTTCCCTTGAATCTATCCACCTGTGGGCAGCACAGATCCCTAGAATCCAGAGGAGACCAAAGTCATTTGCAAAAAGGGTTGGGTAGTAGTGGCAGATAGAGCTTAGGTGTGGTCTAGAGTCTCCAAATGGGTGCACCCAGTTCCTTAGAGTATGGAAAGGAGACAAGAAAAAAAGAGAGGAGGGGTGTGCCACAAGTCTGAGTCCTGAGGGTCTGACAATCCTAAATTTGAGCATGGCCCTCCAGGCTTAGTTTCCTTTGAGGAACTTAAAGGGTCAACACCAAGTAGGTGGCGAGGTAAGGGAAACAGTGGGCAGAGAATCCTTGGCTTAGACTGGCTGGAGTCATAGGATTCGCAGAGTTCTAGACAGTGGGAAGAGAAAAGATTGATAGGTAGATGAGCAGATTAGCCTTGGGTGTGGGAAATGAGAGCTACTGAGTAAGAAAATATGGGTAGATAAATACCCTGTGGATTCCCAAACAAGTGATTTCTTTTTCCTTTTAATTTGTCATCACGAAGGTATTTTTGTCTAAATAGAAAAATGGAAAATACTTTAACTGTCTGTATTTGACGGATAACTTTTAAATATCGGACACAAATATGTGGGCCTTCTTTTGTCCCTTCACCCTGGGTTCTACAAATAGGACAGGCTGGACAAAGCCCAACTACTAGAACCTTCCAGTGTGGGCTGGACTCCTGGTGGGGAGCCGCTGAGTGGGTCATGGGACAGTCCAACAGGAACCAGAGTCTGAGAGAGGTGCAGTCTCGGTACGTAGAGAAATACCATGACTTCTCACCACCTCCTCTCTCCAGTCCTCCTCCACAGCATCCCACTGGCAGAGCCAGCCCAGAAGCCTGAAGGCAGTGGAGTGTGACAAATATAATTCCCTGGGATTTGGAGCACAGCAGAGCAGCGAAAGGGGCCGGGAATAGAAATAAGAGCAGACAGAAGAAGGATGTCACACAAAACAAATAAATAAAGAAGGCATTCTGTTGCAGAATGAGGACATTCTCAAAGGTTGCATACCGTTGTCCTCCCCTCTCTGGGGTTTCACTATTCACAGTTTCAGGCATCCACTGGGGGTCTTGGAATGTGTCGCCTGTGGATAAGGGGGGAGTTCTCCACTTATCTGGTTCAGAAACTCTGAGAGAAAAAAATGCATACTGTACCTGTCTTTGTCTTATAGATCAATTGCTTTCTAAATAAGGGACAAAGAATTGGGGTGACCTGGGGGACAATTTGCAACTTCTATGATGTTTTTTGATAATAATTACTCATCCCACTATCTCTAGAAAATGTTTGCCAAGAGGTCAGGGGCTGCTACAGGCTTACTCACTGAAGAAGCCACAATCTACGTTAAGTTTGACAGCTTCTGTAAACTGAGCTTCAGGTTAAGAAATACAGAAAATACTGTTATGCGTAACTCCATTCCGAATCTTAAAAACAATGCGGTTACTTAATGTTAACGGTATTAAGGACGTTGGGATTCATAATAATAATTATGAAAACCTTGGTTAAGCAGCAGCAGAGTATTTGGAGAAAACAAAATTTCTACATCAGAATCTCAGTTTGGCTGTTTATGAGTGGTTATTGTATTTCTTTCAGTGAAATTCTTGAGCTCTATTGCCTGGTTCTCACTTCTTTCAAAGAGGGATGATAGTATCAACCTTTTTAGTTATAAGTTTTAACTCATAGGTGTGAATACCCTAGCAGATGTCTGTCATCCAGCAGATGCTTTCGGTAGTGCTTAATAAGAATCGTGATGATGATAATCACAGGTATAGTGAGTAAGCGTTGATGGAAGGAGGAGGCTTATCCGAGGGAGGACACAAAACCACAGGGCTAACATAGCCCTCATTTCTATTTTCCTGAAAGCCAAATGAAGACATTCTCAAAAAAATTAAATGCAAGAAACATTAAGAAGAGGATGACAAAGCTGCCTTTAGAAACCCATTTCCAGTGTTAAATATTTTATTCCTCACTGCTAACCTTCATGCTTTTGCCAATATTTTTTCTGTCTAAATAATCAGATATGACTCAAAGTGAAAGCTGAACACAAACGAATATCAGATATTCTTCTGGTAAAGATAATAAACTTTGGCTTAGAATTTTCATAAGACAAAAGAATGCTTGAGGTTCAGGAAACTTCTTTTGAGTAAAGGTCAATCTTATGTTCTTGTTGTAGGTATTTTCGTATTAACTTAGACTTTAACGTAGCTTTAAAAAATTCTTAATTTCTTAAGTAGTTTCATAAGATTCTGCCTGGGGCACGGTTGTATATGGTAGACTCTTAGGGCTAGAAAATTCATTATCTAGGGTTTTAGACTTTTACTATGACATTCATTTACTTATTCGTTTGAAATAAAGACTCTGCTTTTATTATAGCATTTAAAGCTTGCTAGAGAATAACAATGAGATTGAACTGCATAAGTATGTTTGAACATCACACATTTTGAATTTAAGGAGCTTTAGTCATACGTCGACAAATATAATTAAAGACTTCAAATCTGACTCGGGTAAATAAGCAGTCAGACTTCATTACTGCCCTATCAGGAGAACATGAACTGAAACCACAAGTGACCTTGGCTGGGCTGGGGGAGGGGTGGGTGGAGGCGGGGCGGAAAGCTGTATGGCTGTCTCTCTCTCTCCTCTCATCATCCCCTACCTCCAGCCAAGCCAACGAGGGTTAATGTCTGACAACTCCACCATCAGCCCTTGTTACTAATGACTTCAGAACTCTGCTCTAGCAACTTCTGCTCTGCGCGACTGCTGCTTCCTGTTGCTGTCACTCCCTTCTGTAATTAACCTTGCTATTTTTAGCTACAAAGCACAGATCTCGTGCCAGCCTTCTCTGGGATTCTATTTTATATTTCAGTGGCCGGTTACTAACTGATTTTTCTCCTGGGAAAGGGTCTATAATCACTCACTCACATTAATGATGAGGACGACTCAACCCTTCCCCACCATCCCCCTTTCATTCTGATCATACCCAGCACAATTAATCCTCCGAGTTTAGCCAGTGCCACTGAAATCGTTTACTCTGGGCCAGACCCACCCCCACTGTGGTCCCGAGGTGTGTAAATATCTGTCACCGGCAGAAGTAAACTAAGAAAATCCAGTCGGGCTGCGTGCGCTGGCAAGATGACAAAGGGATTCTCGGAATGGCTGTGCCCTGCACAGTCGCACACCACCCCAGCTGCCCACCGTGTGACATGGCAGCAAGTGAGATGAGCAAGCTGCAGGTCCACTAGCCAGTGGCCGACACCCTGGGAAGGCATAGCCAGGAGCCAGAGGGACTGCTCTCCCGCCTCAGGCTGCTCAGGCCCCTGTTTGTAGCCAGGGTGAGAGTGCACGGCGGAGGGAGAGGAGGTTTACGGGGACAGGAAAGCACACCTCCATTCGCCACCACCCCAAACACCCCAGGGCCTGGCATGTCCTAGCTGCAAAACCTAGCCAAAGCTCACGTCACAAAAGCAAAGAACAGGGCCGGAGAACTGAGTGTGCTGGGTGTGAAAGCTGTGGCTGCAGAGGAAAGTCTGGGCTGAACTCTAAGCTTTGAAAGGAAATCAGTTCCTACAGGATTATGAAGGGGGAGGGGCAATGAACAATACCTGCCCTTCATTTTTTTTTTTTTCTTTGTTGTTGTTGTTTTGGGGGTTTTGTTTTTGCTTTTGTGTCAGAGATCCACTAAAAGGGCTACACTGAGATTTTGGTTATTTTGACAAAATGAGCCTTTACCGAGGCCCGCATCTTTTCCAGTGAGTGAAAGCTGTGTTAGGGCCTCTGGTGTGTGCAGGTATCACTTCAGTGGTTTTCTCAGAGATGTGATGTGTAAGGCAGTTCCAGGCTCTATAACTCCAAAATGATCTCTTTATTCCATGCTAGGCTGCCTACCTCCTTTGTGATTTGTTTCAATGCATATCATTAGTGACACTCTCTTGGGTGGAAAAGCTGGACACTCTTTTGAGAGGTCACCTCTGAAATGTCCTTGGGTTATGCAGGGATTCCCCAGACAGGGCCCTCCTCTCCAGTTTTGTTTGTTTTGTTAAGTAAACTCTGTGCCCAGCATAGGCCTCGAACTCACAACCCCTGAGATCAAGAATCGCACGCTCTACTGACTGAGCCAGGCGCCCCTCTCCAAGTATTTTCATATTTCATTAGCTAGCTCCCTTTTTCTTTCTTCTTATTTGAAGGAGGAGGGGGAGACAAATCGACCACAAAAAAGGGAATGAACATAAGATGGAAACATTTCACTTAGAGGGGTAGGGGATGTGTTTGTATACGGAATGTTGTGGAGAAGGTAGTGTGGAGTACAAAGAGGGACTCGGCTTGTAAAAATAATGCTACTTTGACGTATAAAGAAAACTTGACAGAAATGATTTTTTTAAACTATTTCTCATACAGCGATGTCATTATTATCAACAGAAATTGTGCACCAGCCCTGAAGGTAAAGTCTTTAATTAAAAACAAATAAATAAACAACTTCATCGTGAGAGTTAAAACCAAACACTTATCCAGAACGTATACTAGAGTTTAAAGCTAATGACTCCCTTGGGGGAGACATATCTGTAAGAATTGCCATTGGATTGTTGAACCTGAAACCAATCTATCAAGATGTAACAATATAAAAAGATCTGAGTGAAAATTCATTTGCTGGAGAATGGTTAAGCAATGGACTTGGAGGAAAGAAGAAGGTTTCAATTGCAATATAAAAAGTACTGTCAGAAACGAAATTTTACGGCTACTGTAAGTTTTAGCCACCCAAGCAACAGAACACACTGAGACTTCAAATCTCCACCTCTTATTTTTCTTCAAGCAAGTTTCTGAGAGTTCCTCTGTGCTTTAAACATACCTTCCCTTAACAATAGAAAATAAGAATCAGGGACGCCTGGGTGGCTCAGTGGGTTAAGCCGCTGCCTTGGGCTCAGGTCATGATCCCAGCGTCCTGGGATCGAGTCCCACATCGAGCTCCTTGCTCAGCAGGGAGCCTGCTTCTCCCTCTGCCTCTGCCTGCCACTCTACCTGCTTGTGCTCACTCTCGTGCTCTCTCTCTCTGACAAATAAATAAATAAAATCTTTAAAAAAAAAAAAAAAAGAAAATAAGAATCACTGCATTGAAAATCCCTGAGAGGACATATATTAACTGGAATTTCTCAGTTATAGAAAAGATTGAAACAAAAAAAAAAAAAAAGATTGAAACAGATAGTTAGGCAATCATATAAATCACTTTCATCCACAAGAACAGTTTGGTTTATTAGAGAAGAAATTGACAGAAGTTTGTATTTGAAGAGGTATATACATGAAAAAGAGTTTGGGATCTGGAGTCTGGGGCAGCTGGCCTTAAATCTTGACTCTATCATACATCTCTGTGACCTAGACCTTTGTGAGCCTCAGCTTTCTCAAAAGTAAAATAAAAAGGGGGGGGGGTGGGCAATTACACGGTCCCTGGGCTGTTGTCAAATTTCAGTAAATCAACATTTGTGAAGGTACCTGGCTTGATCCCTGCTACATGATAGGCTCTGTTTTTGTTTTTTGGGTTTTTTTTTTTTCCCTACTGCAATAGTTTCTTCCACGAGAAATGGTGTTGAATGCTGAATAATTAATTTCATTTTTAAAACAGAATCCATATTTTAGAAGTTTTCCCATTATTTCCTCAACCCAGAGGAAACCTTAATTCATTTGGGGACTGAAGGGGTGCTGCCAACCCTTTTCACTTAGCTGTCATTCTCCACTCTGCAGGTAAGTGTTAAAAATCCAGGCACAAAGTCCTCTCAGAAACTGAAAAACAAGCAGCATAACCTTGAAGGGAAGAGGTAAGACAGGCATGCATGTCTATCATATGTACTGCACACATGTCCTCAAACAACTAACTAGAGCATACTAGCTATCTTCACTTTTTCCTTAGATCTACTTCATGTTTTGAACAAAACATGGGGACAAAATATTGTATCATGTGAGTACAGGATATCTAGAGCTGTAACCTTGACATGGATGCTCAGTGTGAAACGGTTCAACACACTCTATAGAAAGCTGTGCCTTAGATGGGGCTGGTAAATATTAAGTTAGAATCAGCAGTGTGTTGTCATGCTAATAGTAGTCTCATCAGAGACGCTAACATGCTTGGTCATAAACGTGCTATGCATTTAATAGCAATAGATATTACATAGTCATTTAATTCCTGAAGAGAATGTGATGATTTTACAGAACTTGATTCTACCTCCTTTTTTCTTTTTTTAAGAGTAGAATTGTGATTCTCTTTCCTTATGATAAGCTGCTCCCAAATCAAGAGTTGGATGGGTTTCTACTGTGGATTTAAACATGGGGGATTTTTACACATAGTATTTATACAGGTTTCCAGTTTTTTAAAACGCTTCAGTTTCGTCCTGGTCTAATATTTGTGATGGCAACATTCTCTACTTGGATCCCAAGTTATTTTCTTGGCAGGACTTCCTCTGGATCTGTGGATGTGCTGCTCATGCTAGCCTCATTTGACAGTCTGGTCTCACTGCACCTGGGATGTCTGGCACACACAGCTTTTGGTGATAAGACAATTAAAAAGGGACAGGTAAATAGCATCTCCTTTGTAACTTGGAGCTCCTACAATGCTGTCAGAATGAGTACTTGAAACTAGGAAGCAAGAGGCTCCAGAATTAATGTGGGAGGAAGTAGGATACATACGTAACAGAGGAAGATAAAAAAATAATAATAATAAAACAAAAAAGGATTATGAGAAGAGAAGAGGGGTGCCTGGGTGACTCAGTCAGTTAGGCATCTGCCTTCGGCTAGGTCATGATCTCAGGGTCCTTGGATCGAGCCCCGCATGGGCTCCCTGCTCAGCATGGGAGTCTGCTTTTCCCTATCCCCCTTCCCCTGCTTCTGTGCTCTCTCTCTCTCACTCACTCTCTCAGATAAATAAATAAATAAAATCTTTTAAAAAGAGAGAGAGAGAAGGGAAGGAAGGGCCAAATCATAATTTCTAGAACCACAAAAGGAAAAGAAAAGAACGATTAAGAACGAACTGTCAAGAAAAGTTATCTAATGCTAGCCTTTCCCTAGGCTAATCGTTTCTTGTTTATTCATCCTTAATTGTTTCTGTTGTTTTTTTAGCAGGCTGTTTTTTAGAAGCAGGAACGGAACAAGAATGAGCCAAGGTACCAAGGAGGCCCAAATTTCAGAACTGAGACACCATATTAGGCAGAAGCCATATCGGGCAGCAGGGGCAGGATTCCTTTGCTTCCTTCCTTTATTTGGGGAAGCGTTTAATTAAATATCTTGTTTTACCAAACCCTAGGTAGACCTATGCTGGTTTGCCTGGAGGTAACAGATAAGAAGAAAGAGAGGCCAGACTCCACTAGGTCAGAGTGGGAAAGAGTCTGAGCTAAGGATGGAAGGGGTAAGGCGTGGAGACATCACAAAGAATCTCGGAGTACACATGAAAGTCATTCTTGAGGAGGGCAGTGTCACAAGAGAGAACTATTTTAAGAAGATATGTGAATGGGGTGGAGGATGGTTTGGAAGGAGAGGCCAACTGTGAGACTGCTGCAAGAAGGCAGGCTCATAGAGCCAGTAAGGGGACTGGACCACAAATGAACTTCTCAACAATCAGGCTCAGAGGCTAGTTTATGTTCTCTCTCCTAACGCTCTCTATAGGAGCAAAGTCGTTTCTGTTTCCTCTGGCAGAATTTCTTCTCCAGACTTCTTCATACTGGGAACTAGTAGATCTCAATCCCTATAGATTATTTAAACATTTATGCCTCTTGGGCAAACAAACCCAAAGTAAGAACTCATAAATTCTAAAGCTTTCTTTGAGCATCTTACTACTCCCCAAAGGTGTTATGTGTTTTTTTTTTAAATTGTCAACTTTAATCATTTTTTTTTCATTTTCAGTGAATAACTGTACTCTTAATGCTGTTTTTCTACAATTTTCTGCCAACTTCATTTGCTAATTACAAGCCTTATTTTATTTCTTCAGTGTTTTTCTTGCAGTTCTCAATCCTCCCTGCTGGTTTTCTGTAGCTACCATAAAGTAGTATAATGATCTTTTTTTTCTTCTTCTTCTTCTCTCCACTTTTTTTTTAATTTAAAAATTTTTTAAAGATTTTTATTTATTTATTTATTCGACAGAGAGGACACAAGCAGGCAGAGAGGCAGGCAGAGAGAGAGGGGAAGCAGGTTCCCCACTGAGTGGAGAGCCCGATACGAGGCTCGATCCCAGGACCCTGAGATCATGACCTGAGCCAAAGGCAGAGGCTTAACCCACTGAGCTACCCAGGCATCCCCTCTCCATGTCTTTAATGAAGAAGATTAAGTCAGAACACATAAATAACTGGTTATACACCAGTGACCAGACATTTCAGGAAGCTCCTTTAGGCAACTATCAGGTTAAATGGCAATGTTCATATAAATCTAAATAAACCCAAGTTATCGTTGAGAGCAATCTACACAGTGTCAGGAGAAAGAAGTCCTGCTTCGGTTTGCATTTATATTCCTTTTGGAAAGATTCAGAGAAGGGGCCAGATGTTGAAAAGCAGTCACTAGGGCTCCATGCCCAATTTTATGTGATGCCTATCGGGTCTTTGTTGAATGCCCAGACCAGCTTACTGTCTGAATTCTGAGTTTGCAACCCTCTCAAGTTGCCAGTGTGGGGAATCACGACGCTCACAGTCAAGCAGATGGAGTCAGCTGATAGGATTCCATTCTCTGACCTTTACCAAGAATACAACAGGGATCAATTATTTTCATTGCCTGGTAAAGTCCAGCGGAGAGCTGGATTGCAAAAGTAGTGGAAAAAATAGGATGACTACATGTAAAGTATACGCATAGAGGCAGTGTGCCAGAAAGAAGAAAGGAAGGGTAGGTGGGAGGATGAGGGACAACAAAGAAAATCTTGGGATTCTGCTGCAGGCCAGCAATGCCAGGTAAGATGCATGGTGACAGATGCTCAGTTCCACTTTGCTTCTGACAAGCCTCCAAATATAAATCTTAAGAACAATGCGGATCGGAGCTTCTTCATTACTTACATTGAACAGTAGCAAGAGTAATTTGGGGTAAAAGAAAAAGGCATCTTTCCAGGTCCCCTTTTGTGGAATAACAAACCAGCAGCCCATGAGTCATTGCTGATTATTTTTGTTTTTGTTTTTGTTTTGTTTTGTTTTTTATCTTTTCAGGGAAGGGCTTACAGACTATACTATCACATGGGGCTGCATTTTGATGGGGGAATATATGCAAAGCTCAGTCTTGTAGGTAATGTCACCCTGCCTGAACACACTTAGCTGGTCTAAGCCAATGTTTAAAATGTGAATGCTTTACCTACTTGTGGTGAGACTTCCTTAGAATACATGTGAATAGCTCTGTTTGTATATCAAATTACACACTGGTTTACTGAAAAAAAAAAATCATGGGCTCAAAGTGAATTTACTGTTTTATAATTCCGATTCGTAATCATAGCTACTAGCTATTGTCTTCTTACCATATGCCAACCAATGTGCTGAACTTTCTTCACAAGAGAAGAAAACTGAGATATTCAGAAGTCCAGTGACTTGCCCAAGTTTGAATTTAAATAGAGGTTCAAAACAATGTCCATGATTTGAATAGAGGTTCAAAACAATGTCCAGCTTCTTCGGGAGGTCTTCTCCAGCGGGATGAAGACGCCCGGCCTCCCACTTCATCATGAACACGATGACCTTTCCAGAAAACATGGCAACTGTTATCCAGTCAGTGGGGTGGAAGGGTGTTCCCTCTCTAGCCCCAGATCAAGAGGGTGAAGCATGGAACTGTCTGTAGGCTCCTGGGCTTGGCTGCTCTATGGGGTATCATTGGTATATGATTTCCATTAACAATCGAATCTCTTGCTCAAAGCATTTTCTAATTGTGTCCCTAACCTGTTACAAAATAAAAGCAAAGGCAAATATCTTCTAATATAACAAATATCTTCTAATATATCTCTCAGTACCCCTGGTATCTTGCTGGAGAATAAAGTTCTGATTATTTTCCCAGGCTCTTCTCCCTCCATTCTACTTCTGACATCCTGTCTTTGGAGGATGCCACCGGGCTGCTAACAGCCTCTCTGCTCTTGTCTTGATTTTCTCCTTTGCATGGTTGCTTCCTCATTAGTCTATGTCTATGTCTTTTCCTTTTATTTATTTATTTATTTTTAGATTTTATTCATTTATTCAGAGAGAGAGAGAGAGAGAGAGACCGCGAGTATGCACACGAGAGTTTGCATGAGAAGGGGGAGGAGCAGAGGGAAAGGGAGAAGCAGGCCCTGGGATCTTGGCCTGAGCCAAAAGTAGGCTCTTAATTCACTGAACCACCCAGGCGCCCCTCTATCTATTTTTCTATCTGCATGTCCCTTGCTAAGCAGCTCAAATGCACTTAATCTACACTGACATCCTTCCCTGTGCTCTCACAGAATTCTACCTGAACCTCTTAGCCTTCACATACCTTTTTTTTTTTTTTTTTTAAGATTTTACTTATTTACATGAGAAAGCAAGTGAGAGAGAGAGCAGGGCAGGGTGAGCAGAAGCAGAGGGAGAAGCCTGCTCTCCGCTGAGCAGGGAGCCCAGTGTGGGACTGTGTCCTGGGATCCTGGGATCATGACCTGAGCTAAAGGCAGACACTTAATGGAATGAGCTACCCAGGTGCCCCTCGCCTTCACATATCTTATAGCACTTCGAATGCTAAGATAACTTCACTTTTGTAGGGACAAGTGTTGTGCTATGCTTGTTTTTCTACTACCTACTATATACTAGTGCTTAAAAACCTTTAATACAATGAACTCACTTGCTAAGCTCCCATCCTACAGAATCAGATCTAGTTCCACACAGCTTATGGTCACCCAATAAATATTAGTCAGTTTAAACCTCAACAATCCCATTATTAATGCTTTTATATATTTTCCACCCTCCCATCTGTCCTCTATGAGAAAAAAAAAAACAAAACAGAACACAAGACAACAAACTATCATAACTCTGACTGAAGTCCCTTAAGTACATTTTGAAATAGAGATTTTTAAAAAAAATCAAATTCTGAAAAATTTTATTACTTATATGGAGGCCTAAGTGCCTTTCAATTCACTTTTTACAAAAGTAATTTAGACTTTCCAATGCCTTAAGTCTCTCTCTCTCTCTCTTTCTTAATTTATAGGTTGGGGCATTATTTTAAAAATATATATTTTATTTATTTGTCAGAGAAAGAGAGCACAAGCAGGGGAAGCAGCATGCAGAGGGAGAGGGAGAAGCAGGATCCCTGTTGAGCAAGGAGCCTGATGTAGAACTCGATCCCAGGACCTGGGGACCATGACCTGAGCTTAAGGCAAATGCTTAACCTACTAGACTACCCAGGTGTCCCAGTTGGGACTTCTTTTTTTTTTTTTTATTGCTCTTTCATCTTGGCATCTATGATCCTTTTAGACTCACAAAGCCCATCTCATCATTTGGTTCTGGGAATAAATATCTAGTGTCTTATGGCTTCTCAAAACAGTGGGTGGGTTTCCACATAAGCCTCTTCTTAAATCAGATGTTCCCATCCTGATATTCATCCCCTTTGCCAAATGATTCTCAACTGGCACTCTTTCTCCTGAGAAAACTGGGTGGGAGGTAGAAGCGAGACTCTTCGGGGGATTGAGAAAGGACCGATTTCCCAGCTAAGCTCTGAGTACACAGGGAGGGCCTTTTGGCAGAAGCACAACGTGAGCCACACTCTTCTCTTTGTGAGCCTTGCACACTAGTCAGTGAACTATGGGAGATCCCCCTACTGAGGCTTTTCTCTTTCCCCCTCCAGCGACTACATCTGAATTAGGATGCCCATGAATTCTTAAGGAAGCTAGTTTCGCCTGTCACCAGGGAATTTACCTTTTCCTCCAGGGATTGGATATGCTGCACCAAATTTAATAAATTTCATTCTTTGTCAGAGCTATCCATTGTGGAGTTTCAACTGGCATCCAACACAGAGTAAGGCTTTCTATTTGCCTTAGAGAGGATTCTTTCAAAATGAACCTTTCTCAATGGCCTCACTTTTATCTAATCCCTCTGGACCTTGGCAGGACAGGCTGTGCTCTGATCCAGAGTGGTTCTGGAGATACCGTGGAAGTTCGTGTCTGGGTGCACCTGGAGCGCCGTGGGCTAAGGTGCACAGGAGCAGATGGGCAGCAGGCCCTCTGCAGTGGTGTGGACCCTCCCCACACATCAGGGCCAGGCCTCTAGAGTTGGCAAAGAGAGAAGCAGCTGCTTTACCCTGGGGTGCAGCTCTTCTCAGGTATGTTTCCAGAAGCAGCAGAAACTGTCCTACTGGCTGCCGAACTGTGTAAGGCAATCCCACACTACCAAAGGGCTCCTTCTTCTAGCTTCCCATTTATTGTATTGACTGTTTCCTGAAAAATGAGTACAAGTGCTAATGTTCCATGAATCAGTATCTGTGTCTGAAAATAGGCTCCAATTTCCCTAATAAATACGTGTAAGAGTCTGGCCGTATATCCCTGTTGGACCCACTGTGTGGGAAGAGCATGCTGTTTTCGCCTCTGTTTCAGAGCACATCTGAGCAGCAGAAAAGCAGCCATATAGAAGGCCTGAATCAGAAAACACACTCCAGTGGAAATGTATGCTCTAAATTACCAAACCAAGTTGTTCCTTGGTCTGTGGCTTAATTAAATGCTGCGAGGCTGACTGAATTGCTTAGTTCTCCAGGTAGCATTGTCCTTTTGACTAAGCTTTCCTACTAATTAATTGGCCTGCTGCTGTATTTTCAGGAGGGGATTCTGAAAGACTGGTTACTAGGACATTTTAGTTTGATAGAAAGGAGATCCCACTGAGACTCTGTTTCCTGTTACAGAAAACTTGGTGGTTTTTTGTTTTTTTTTTCTCTTTTTCCCATTATGTTTCTTATACATTTTGTTTTTCTGAAGTTACCTGAATATACAATTTTCTTTTGCCATCGAAGCCTACCTGGGGTCTTGGCCATTTGGAGACACTGGATACCTTTGTCTTTGAGAACTACATCAGATACTTATTGTATGCCAATCATTACACTTGGTTCTTGAGATTAGAGGCACTGGTTAAAACCTGTTCTCTATCCCTAAGAATGTGAAACAAAGCCTAGGGTGGCACTTCATGTGTACCAGGCACTCTTCTACGCGCTTTACACATATTAACTCTTTTTTTTTTTTTTTAAGATTTTATTTATTTGACAGAGAGTGAGAGCAAGCACAAGCAGGAGAATGGCAGGCAGAGTGAGAAGAAGGCTCCCCGCGGAGCAGGGAGGCTGACACAGGACTCGACCCTCGGACCCCAGGATCATGACCCAAGTGGAAGGCAGATGCTTAAACCAACAGAGCGACCCAAGTGCCCCTACTCATTTGATCTTCACAACATTCACATAAAGTAGGTGTTATTCTTCTCAATATATATAAAAGGTAATTGGGATGCAGAGAGGTTTAAACACTTGCCCAAGGTCACACAGCTAAGCAGTGATAGAGATGGGCAAGAAAGCTGGCAGGCTGAGGCCCAAGTCCTTGGCTTTCATCATGATACCACCTCAGAGGAAGACGCAGACCAGAGATAAACACATGACACCACCATTGGTTGCATGGCAGGGGTCGCAGGGGTCGAGCTACAACAACACCGCCATGGTTGCAGGCAGGGGTCGAGCTGCAAATGGGAGGTGGGGCAATGCTACCTGGTGAGTTCAGGGAAAACACTGAGATCTGTTAAGGTGAAATGTTCTGTGGCTTTGTTCAGTGAGATCCACAGGCCATCTCGCCTTGTTCTTCTGTTGTAACCAAGAATATTTTTCTGCTTCAGCAGAATAGAGAGCAAAAGCGAAAACCAGGAACATGTATATTTAAAAGCCCCACTATTTTGCCCTTCCTCCTGGCTCTGGCTGTCAGCTCTCCTCTGCAGAATGCATCTCCTGACAATTACTGGAGAGGCTGTCCAGGAACCAGGAGCGCAGATGCCCCACAACTGTGGGAAGCCGATAACTACAGCAGCTGACAGCAGTAAGAGGCTTTTCTCTAATATAGTTTTTTCCTCCTTGGAGGTTTTGTTGGAGAGACAAGATACAAAGAGACAGTAGTGGCTGCCTAGTATAAAAAGACGAAAGGGAAAGATGGTTTCAGTTTAATGCACATGAACAGGACCTTCCCATCCTCCTATTAGCCCCTCCTTAGCTTCTGGGCAAAGGAAATATTGGAGGAGAGGTCATCAAGAGGACATGACCACCAGCTGACCTGTGAGCTGGACCCTGGTAACCAGGGTCTTCTTATTCCCTCCCCTGTCCTTGGACCCTGTGATCCACTTCCCTACCCCACCCTCAGAGGCTGCCCCAAGGATACAGCCTTGAGATAGAAATGTGGTCTTGAGCTATTTGGATAGTATACATGACTGAGCCTGGTTAAGGTCTCTGTATAAACATTTAAAATGTGGCGAGCAGATGCAGAGATCTACTTGTCTTGCAGCTGCCCAAGACAAGCCTCCTAAGTCAGTTCCCTTGCTCATTAAACTTGCCACCTAACAATCTGGATTAGTTTGCCTCTTTCCTCATTCTCTCCTTTGCCCTCTGTGTACGGGGCCAGTATGGAAACCAACCATTGTCTAGTCAGCCAGGGGAGGGAAGAAATGGATCTTAGGAAAGAGGCATCTGAGAGGGAAATCCCACACTGGCCATGGCCCTCTATGAGGGAGTGGGTAGGCATATGTCAGATGCTTGTGGATGGCCACATAAATATGGGGAAGCCCTGAAAATGCAGGCTGTCTCGTGCGCTTGTTTGAGGAACTGTGCATCAAGCACTGGGGCAAAGAAGAGAGAAATGCACGGCTGCCACAGGGGGCTGGCGTCTGTGGACAGCTCAACTGGACACAGAGGCTCAACTAGAAGCACAAGTTAGAAAGTGAGAAGTGCTAAGACTAAAGAAGAATGTGTAGACATCCACTACTCTGCTGGCTTTGGGGCTAGCAGACAAGGTGGGAGAGCAGGATAATTGAAGACATTAGTGTGTCATTTGGCAAACCTAGGAAAGAACAGATTGTCTTTGGACTATGCCCCAAATGGTTGTGACGACCTGATTGGGATGAAAAGAGGTGAAATCCCTGAAAAACAATGATGAAAATGAAGAGAAGGGTGTTGTGGTGATTTGATGAGGAAATGGACAGAGTGGACAGAGAGGAAATGGACAGGAAATGGACAGAGTGCCCCATGACCCATTTCCCTTTTTATAGGGAATACAAAGGAAATCACCCAAGACTTCTTTTTTAAAGATCTTATTTATTTGACGGAGAGAGAGCGAGTGAGTGAGAGAGAACACAAATGGGGAGCAGCAGGCAGAAGGAGAGGGAGAAGCAGGCTCCCCACTGAGCAGGGTGCCCCATGCAGGGCTCCATCCCAGAACCCTGGGATCATGACCTGAGCCACACAGGCACCCGCCCCCCCACCAAACTTCTGGTAAGAGAGAAATATACCCTGAAGCCCTTAAGAGAAACCTTGCATTCTTTCTCCATTCCTTGAAATTATAAATCTTATCATGTCTTGAAAATGTTAGCACTCTAGGAGATAACCAAAACAGAGGGACTGAAGTAAACAAGAGGAGGAGGAAAGAGGTTTTTTAAATACAGACTGCTGGAGAAACTCCCTTTTTCCCAAATCTAGTCCCTGGTCTCCATAAGGTTACTCATTAAGGGCTACAGTTTGGGAATGAAAGCTATGGGTCTGTTTGCATGTCAGTGTGCTTATGTGTATAATGTTCTGCCATTGCCAGAGAGTATTGTGAAAATTGATCTGTAAGGAGTTAAGGTCCCCCGCAACCGCCCGCCTGTCCTGCCCACTACAAAACTGCTAGAAATAAGGATGAAAGAAAATGACTGTCTACAAAGAATGGGTAAGGAAAACAGAATGTTTTCTTTGGTGGGGGGGGATAAGGAAAGACATGAGGGACATGTTTTGTTTTAAAGAGAAAAAAGAAAGTAATTTTGTTCTAAAATAAAATGATTGTTCTTGGATTTAAAAAAAAAAAAGACAGAACCAAAGCTAAATGGATATAGAAAATTGCGGGTTTGTGAAAAAGAAATAATGAGAAAGTCATTTATATGTAGCCAAGCTAAGATTAAAATGGATTTAAGTTAAAAAGAAAGAAGAATTTTAATATCGAAGGTACAGTGGTACAAAATTAGAATTTGGTTTTCTTTCAGTTAAAAGGACAAAGTTTTCTTAGATTACTGGTCTGGTCTTAAAAAACAGCAAACAAAATTTCTTTACCTTTCATGTAATCTACCTAGAAAACAATTCTGTTTTATCTTTATCAAGTCTTTGATTACTTACAGAAACTGAGTCTTCTCTATTAAAAGCACTAGTTTTTTTACACCTGTGCAACTTTGTGTATATGTTCAATTTCATGGGAAACACTACCAAATAAGAAGTGATGCTCAACCTTTTTAGAGGCTGTTTATAGGAAATTCCTAAAAATCTGATCCATCCTGATATAATGTTGTAATTTTAAACAGAAATCACCAAACTCCCTTGTCAACTGCACTGTAATGACCTTTTATCAGACAATTACTGTTTTACTCTGATGCTTTTGCAAAACTGTTCCTAGAGAAAGGCTTCATCTTCAAGGAGATTCCTGGAAACTACTGACAAATACAGGTGTTTGCTAACTAAAATCACCGAACCGAGTAAGAATGAATTCCACGAGATGACAACAAGAGCTGTCCCTGTTTCCCACCCTCCGTGAAACAGGCTCATCACATTGATGATTTAAGGTTAACAGGTGAAGACTTGCCTGTACTGCAGGACACTTTGCAGGCTTTGCTGGAATATCTGCGCGGGAAAATACAGACAGTGAACCCACAGAACACTGAAGGTTTTATGGCACCTCCATAAAGTTCTGGCAGTCATTAGGTCAGGTAAGGCATGTGTTATCCCAATGCCATGACTGATAAGATACAAGCCTAACCAACCCTTAAGAACATGAAAGAGAAACAGCCTTTGCTGTTATTTGGGGGTTTAGGAGGACTTTGAGTCCCCACCTGGCACAGTGTCTCCATCCCCTTCTCTGCCTGGTAAGGAAAAGGCACACGTGGGTCAGGGTATCAGAGTAGCAAGCCACCTTTGAGAAGGCAAAAGTACTGGTGATGCATATTAAAGCTCTGCGCATCTCTCAAGCAAGACTACCGTTTAAAAAGGGAGCTGTGTCTGTGACTCCTGAAAATATGGGTTCAGTGCTCTGATAAAAACAACAGAAGGAGAGAGTTACCACTAGGATTTGGGTCCCAGCTCTGGAAGGGGGCAGAAACCTCATAGCCCTCCTAGAGAAACCTAGATCCCCTCGTAGAGCAACAGTTCCTAGCCACGTACACAGTGCCGTCTGGAAGGATCAAACTGCAGCAGCCAGTGGGCTGAGCTCAGAGCAGCTGGGCTGGTGATGGCTCAGAGGCCCAGAGCCTTGTTAATCCTCTGCAGTGACAGTTGGGCTGTTCTACAGAGGGTAACTTACGGCATGGACATTACAAAGTCAAGGGATGGATGATCCTGGAGTGGGTCCTGGTGGGGTCAAGGTCTATAGGGGATATTTGGGCTTGCTGGCAAGAGCCCGAGACAGTCCTCCTGGTTTTCCACATCCCTCCTCAGGGGCCAATCTGGAAGTGGCTACACTATCCTGGGTACAAGCCCTAGCCACTGGCCAGCCCTTCAGGAGATGCAGTCATGGCTCGTTTTATTGCACTTCACAGACACTGTTTTTTTTTTTTTCGTTTTGTTTGTTTTTGTTTTTGTTTTTACAAAGTGAAGGTTCAAGACATCAGGCGTGGAGGAAATAACTACAGATGTGGTGGAAACAGCAAGAGAACTCGAATTAGAAGTGGGGCCTGAAGATGGGACTGAATTGCTACTATCTCTTGATCAAACTTGAACAGATAAGCACTTGCTTCTTATGGATGAGCAAAGAGAGGGGTTTCTTGAGATGCAATCTACTGCTGGTGAAGATGCGGGGAAGATTGTTGAAATGACGACAAGGGATTTAGAATATTGCATAAACTTCCTTGATAAAGGAGCAACAGAGTTTGAGAGGACTGACTCCAATTTTGAAAGAAGTTCTGTTATGGATGAAATGCCATCAAACGGCATCACTCACTACAGAGAAATCCTTCATGAAAGACGGGTCAATCGATGCAGAAAACTTCATCATTGTCTTATCTTAAGAAATTGCCACAGTCACCCCAGCCTTCAGCAGTCACCACCCCAATCCATCCACAGCCATCAACACAGACAAAAAAGCTTCTACCAGCAAAAAGTTTCCAACCCACTAAAAGCTCAGAAGATGGTTGGCATTTTTTTTTTTTTTTTAGCAATAAGGTATTTTTTAATTAAGGTATATACATTGTTTTTTTTGGATATAATGCTACTACATATTTACTAGACTACAGAAGAGTGTAAACGTAATTTCTATATGCACTGGGAAACCAAAAACTCTGATTTAACTAGCTTTATTGCAATATTCACTTTACTGCAGTGGCCTGGAACCAGACCTGCAGTATCTCTGAGGTGTGCCTGTAGAATAGGTCGGGTGCGTGCGAAGAGCAGCCATTGGTGCACCTGGATGAGATGGCATATTGTCAAAGATGTCAGATTGTCCTTGAAATCTAGTGATGTGGTTAATGCAGTGCCAGCATGTCCTGTGTGTTCTCAACAATGCCCCAGGCAACTGCCAAAGGAGTCTGGGGCCATTCATCAGAGTTTTCAACTGGTGAAGGATTGGTAAAGGGATTATTTTGGCTTCTTCCCGCTGAGTGAGGGTTCTAAATACACCCTGGTTTGTGTGAACACTGTCTAGCCCAACCCATGATTTCCGGTCACCACACAAATCAGGCCATGACCATCAGGAAATTAAAGAAGCTGAGTACCATGTAAAAATACCCTCATCAACTAGACAACGATCAAAGGTCATGTTTCAAAAGTCATAGTATGCAAGACTGGGCCCCCCCCCCAAAAAAAAAAACCAGAAGTCCCACAGGACATCAGATGGAGGTTTCAATCTCCTCTATAACCCACAAACAGGGTTGGTAAAAAAAGAAAACTGGAATATTAAAACAGATTAAATTACTAATAGGTAAAATGACCTTGGCTGGGTGGACTAACATACTGGTCCAAGATTTCATACATTTATTTGAATGATCAACCAGCCAGTCCTGTTGCTGTGCCAGCTACACTGGGGACCACGGCCAAGGCACCCAGTGCCATAAAGGTATAGAAGTCGAGGGAAACATTGCCTTGACCCTCACCATGGATCACTGTGTGTGCTGTTGAGAGCAGCAAGCCGCATCACGCCTGTGAAAGGCATGACATACTGGAATTTGCAATGAGATGTCCCAGGAGGATGGAGGAGTACTTTGTACCCATGGGCGAAGGGCATCTACTCAGTCTCCACTGGGATGCTATTGTCCGGCTGCAAGCCGCACCTACTAAAACTCTACCTGGTATGGAACACACCCCATTGGAAGAGGGGAAAGGTAGGAATTCTGGTCTGCTATGTCTTCCTAGGAGTCCATGTCCTTACGACTGACAGTGCTGTCTCACCTGGTCAACACGTACAGTATGCCACCCAGGCCAAATTCCCAAAACTGCCAAATTCCCTCTCCTCGAGGCCGGGGGGAACATTCTGTATTCCACTGGTACAATCCTCAGGGAGATCATTACATCACTATCTTTGTTCCCTCCAAGGCTTGGAGGATGTTATAACACTCACATAAGCCCCACTAAATGCACCAAACAAGTTTAAATATTAGCCAGCAAAGCCTGCCTTTACTGAACACTGAAGTATCTCTAATGAGTAAAGCTGCCTTCCAAAATAAATGTTCTCAGATATTATCACCATCTCTCAAGGAGTCACTTGTGTCATTATCCAAACCGAATACTGTATGTTCATACCTCATGAATCTATTAATGTGCCATCTTTATTAAATCACACGAGGACACAAGTAAATGCCCCATGTGCTCTAACTAAGCTTAGGAATCTTAATAACTCGGTGAGTGGTTTGGATCATGGGGCTCTTAGTGAAAAAAAATTATTACTAATTTGGGAAATCATTGCTTTAATCTGTGTTTTCTCTTGCAGGCACCTGTACTGTTGCTCTGGCCTCTGCCTTCAGTGCAGCCAGAGAGCCACCAAAGAAGCCACCACTATGCTAGTGGAATCCTTTGCTGACCATTCAGTGTACACTGCAAAAAAGGGGACATGAAAGATTATAATAGCAGGTTATGAGAAATAAAATGTTGGGGTAGGCCATCAAGAGGATATGACCACCTGTTGACCAGTGAGCTGGACTCCAGCAATCAGAAGCTCTTCTCTCCTGCCCCTGTCCCTGGAATGTGGGTTCTGTTTGCCTTCCCTGCTCCCAGAAGATGCCCCTATGCCACAGCCTTGAAATAGAAACGTGGCATCGAATTTGCGAGGACATGGATGGAACTAGAGGGTATTACGCTTAGCGAAAGAAGTCAATCAGAGAAAGACAATTAACATATGGTCTCCCTGATATGAGGAAATTGAGAGGCAACATGGGGAGTTTGAGGGTTAGGAAAGGAATAAATGAAACATGATGGGATTGGGAGGGAGACAAACCAGAAGAGACTCTTAATCTCACAAAACAAACTGAGGGTTGCCAGGGATAGGGAGAGGGTGGCTGGGTTATAGACATTGGGGAAGGTATGTGATACGATGAGTGCTGTGAAGTGTAAACCTGGCAATTCACAGACCTGTACTCCTGGGGCTAATAATACATTAAATGTTAATAAAAAATTTTTAAAAATTAAAAAAAATATATGGCATCAAGACCATCTGGAAGGTATACATGATTGAACCTGGTTAAGGTTGCTCTATAAACTTTTAAAATTCTGGCAGGTGGGTGCAGAAATCTACTTGACTTGTGGCCACAAAACAAGCCTTGTAGGTAACTTCCCTTGCTTATTAAACTTGTCATGTGAGGGACCTGGGTGGCTCAGTCAGTTAAGCAGCCACCTGTGGCTCAAGTTGTGATCTCAGGGCCCTGGGATCGAGGCCCTAATCAGGCTCCCTGCTCAGCAGGGATCTGCTTCTCTCTCATCCTCTGTGCTCTCTCTCTCTAAAGTAAATAAATAAAATCGTTAGAGAAGAAAAAACCCCTGCCATGTGCCATTATGGAGTGGTGTGTCTCTCTCTCTCTGGTCTCTCCCTGCCCTTTGTTTATGGGTCCAGTTTGTGAACCAATGGGAAAAACTTAACATCTCTTCTTAAGAAGGCTGGGTTCTATAAACAGACATCAAGATTTTAATCTTTGGCTAAAAGAGGTCCACATTTTAATTGAATTGTTCATGGTATTATTAACCTTGAAATTGGTCATGTCAGGATGAAGCATATTTCTCAAAAATTTCAAAATTAGTCTTTCTGGCATATGCAAAAAGGTATATAGAATTAATACATGATAGATCAGAATCAGAGTCAATTTTTAAACGTAGGTGAGAAAACATTTAAGAAACAGCTAGAAAAATAAATACATTATGTATACACACACACACAGAGCTAGAAAAATAAATACATCCTATAAATATAGTATGTATTTTTACATATATATACACACATACATATAAAAGTGTGTGTGTGTGTATAATTTTTTTTTGAACTGCCAAGTGAGATATCAACGAAAATAGGAAGGGAAGTAATAAGTGAATTCTTAGAACAGAATTCTTGTTATAGGGCTGTGAAATCAGGACATTAAAACCTTCTTTTTCTTTTCTAAGAATTCCTTAGTTCTGAATGTGATTTAAATGTGATATTATTGATAGCTTAAATACTGTGAGCAGTTTTCTCTATGCCAGGGCCTGCTATGTATTTTATATATATTTCATATTATCTTTAATCCTCAAATAACCCTCTAAGACAGACAGTATTATTACTCTCATTTTATAGATGAGGAAACTGAGGTCAAATCAGAGTAGAAAAGCAGGAGACATAAGAAGTTGAACTGGGAGCCCGATATTTTCAGCAGGACACTGATTTGTTTCTGCAGCACACAATAAATGTTTACTAATTTTTTGTAAACCTGGTTGCCGTATCTTAAGTGCTACACATGCTGGAAGTTTCATAGAGAATTTGTTGATTTTAATTAATTAGTCATCACCGTTATTTAGCAAAAAACAAATTGGGCAAAGTGAAGAGAGATACAAGGTATTACACAATGGGAGGAGAATATATTCATGAGCTAATAGAATTCTAATATCTCAATTGTTATACCAAATTAATTCATCACTAATATACTACTGCTGTGCAACATCAAGAATTTATCAGAATTCATTAAATTAAAACCTGTGAGGATTAACCTCTTTTTTAAATGCCTTGATGAAATGAGGGCAAAGTTACAGCAAAGTGTTTCTTGCTTTCTCATAAAAGCAACTGATCATAATGCATAAATATTTTTACTGTATTAATAGATTAAAACCCTTTTTCCAGGATGCTACACTGTAGAGAAGAACCAGCCACTTTTTTCCCCCCACTGTGTCTCTATGGCACATCGACGTTAAAATTCTGTGAAAGTGATTATGAATTTTGTATCTCAAGACCCTATTCTTTCTTTTTTTCTTCTTTTTTTTTTAATTTTATTTTTTTAAACATATAATATCTTTTTATCCCCAGGGGTACAGGTCTGTGAATCGCCAGGTTTACACACTTCACAGCACTCACCATAGCACATACCCTCCCCAATGTCCATAATCCCACCCCCCCAACCCCCCTCCCCCCATTAACCCTCAGTTTGTTTTGTGAGATTAAGAGTCACTTATGGTTTGTCTCAAGACCCTATTCTTTAAAGAGAGAAATAAATAAAATCATATTTTCCCTGAAAGACATGTTCATAAAGCATCATTAAGGAAAAAAGACACCTTGGTGTCAACTACACTTGAATTTAAAAAATTAGAAAATAGACACTTTGTATGCGAAATGTAGCACAATTCTTTCCAAGGACAGACCATTATTCTTAGTATACCATGTAATCATTAAGGAGCAATAATAGAAATAGTTAACATCCATCAAATCCTTGCCATGTGCAATACAGTTCTAAGCACTTCACTTATTAGTTATCTCTATCCCTTACATCAACACAATGAGGGGAGCACTCTTATCTCCACCTCCATTTTACAGATTCTGAAGCTAAAGCCAGAGTGATAAAATAACTTTCCCAAGATCTCAGAGCAAGTGGTGTCGCCAGGAAGCCATACTCCTGGTCTTGTGATCTCAGCCATCATTTCTTCTATTTCCTGATGCTGGTGATGACGATGATGATAACGGGGAGCGAGAGGTGCTTTAGTTCTCTAGAGATTATTAATAGAAGATCACAAATCTAAAATGCTACTAATGATGGTACCTGAACCTGCTACTGTGGCAACTTACGTGAGGACAGCTGTAAATGCCGTTGAAGCGCTTCGCCAAGGCTTATGCTTACAAACCCGCAGGTCCTGCTTGAGCTGTGCCAGTCCTGTGACTGCTAGACGCAATCTGGTGTCTTGTCTTTACCAGTGTACCAAACGTGTTTATGCTGGATCTTATAAAATGCAAGACAACGGGCTACTCTGCTCAGGAGACAGTGACTGGTAGAACAGTGTTATAAAAATCCATTTTTAGGTGAATGGGTGGAGCGGGGGTTTGAGATTGTAATAATGATTCTGTGTTCCTAAAGCACCCTATAGATAAGTAGTGTCCATGGGTCTGGAAGGTCTTCGAGCTGACCATCTGAAGGAAAAGGGAGTGGAAGAAGCTGAATCACACCATCTGCATCTTGTCAGTTTACTCCTTCTCAGAAGACAATTCTTCTCCCCTAGATCCTCTTCTGGTGGCTGATGAAAAGATCTTGGGATGCCCCTTCTGGGCCCCAGAAGAAGAGGGGTTAAAACTAGAAGCCCTACGCATAATATTATCTATGTTTATTGACAAGTCTTTGACAGGAATTTATTTGGCCATCTTTCTCATACAGGGACTCCTCTTTCCCTACCTGCCTTGGGGTATTTTTTATTTTAGCTTGATTCTGATTTAGAATGACTTATGCTTGAGAGATTGTTTATTTGCTTTCTTTTCAAAACTCATTTCCATGTCCCCTGACTGCAGTTGAATTCATAAGATTGCTGATTTTAATTCCTCCTCTTCCATTTGCCCCTTTGTTAATATCTGGATAGTTAGTGTCATTTGTGACTGTAATTAAAATGGTTCTCACTTTTCTCTTCCTGTTGACATCCAGTCCCTCTCCCTAAGCATAAATGAAGATACTTCACAGAAATAGGGTAAATATACCAGATGCTATAGAAATCCAGGAAAGTCCTGTCTGTAACTTATCATTATTGTTTTCTACAACCTTGTCCATATTGTTTACCTTTTGGGGAAGCCCAGTGTCTTTGCCAAATTTTAATGAAGTAAGATTTTATTGCTAATATCATTTAATACCATGCAAAGAACCACAACTAATATTTAATTACCATGAGGATGCCACAATTAAAGTGGAAAGAAAAAATGGCTAGGACTTACTTGGATTTGGTGAAATGACACAGAAAAAAAAAGCAACTTTACGGCATATGTATTTTAATATATTGTTTTCTTATTTTTTTTTTAAAGATTTTATTTATTTATTTGACAGAGAGAGATCACAAGTAGACAGAGAAGCAGGCAGAGAGAGAGAGGGAAGCAGGCTCCCTGATGAGCAGAGAGCCGGATGCGGGACTCGATCCCAGTACCCTGAGATCATGACCTGAGCCGAAGGCAGCGGCTTAACCCACTGAGCCACCCAGGCGCCCTGTTTTCTTATTTTTTGAAGGAGTCTCTTTTCCCCAGAAAGTACTGGCCTTTAAACTCAGAGAAATTTTTCCATCAACCTCAAAATACTTAGACATCATCATAAATATTCTCTTATAATCACATGTGCTGAGAAACTATCTACAGGTCTACTGAATTTTGTAGAATTATACCTAGTCCTGAGCATTATTTAATTTATAATCATTTTTATCTTAAGCCATAATTTATATTTAGCCAAAATATATCAAAAAGCAATGCAGGAATGGATCATTTCATGTATTTTATAGGAAAAGTTCTTCTTAATATGTTCAACAGTAGCATCTGGACCATATGTAACATAATCACAGTTATTGCCCACCCTCCTCCTGCCCCACCCCCCCCCCCCAAAAAAGTGAAGTTAAAAAAACCTTGCATAGAGGCTAGAGTTGGGGTTTCTAGGCCAACAAGTTATTATAATTCCTAAACAGTAATATTTCTTCCATCCTTGCTCCCTTCCTATTTTTCAATTTCTAAAAAACCTAAGCCTAGAATCATGAGCACTTTTTCCTCAAGAATTTCAGTGGATGAAGAAACTATAAGGTAATGACGACTCAAGCTCTGAAAGCACCTTTGGAGTTTCACAAAAGAAGTTCACCCTGTCCAACATAGTGCCGTGTGGGATTCTGGGAGGAGGCAACAGTAGATCGCAACATGCTTGGCCTCCCAAGCCCATACTGTAGAACTGGGGAGCTCCTCCTCGTAAATCCAAGAGATCCCAAACTGTTCACTCTAAGTCTTTTTCCTCTATCTTTCCCAGTCAAGAAAAACAAATCTTCTCTAAACCAGTGAGGACTAGGTAAGAATTAATCATAGAGTCCACCAAATGAAGAATGCTAAAATTGGGGATAAGATGGGCTGTGGAGCATGAGCAGTAACATTGGTCTATTAGTTTCTTTCCCTGACTGAGGATCTCATTGGCGTTTTAGTCCTGCTCTGTCCAGAGCCTCCTTCAGTCAGAAGAAGATGCCGAGAGAGGATATAAGGAGTATTTTAAGCACCCTTCTGCTGCCTGATTGACTTCTTTAAGAGCTCAGCCTCATCTGTCCAACTGGATTTAACCTTCTATTTTGGCTAGAATAAAAAAAAAAAAAAGAAAGAAAGAAAAAAGAAACACAATTACCAACACCATCTCTTTCTTGAACATGTTGTTTCCCACACTGCTGCACGCTGCTTCTATAATGAACTCTACAGTTCTTTGTTTCTTGGCATGAACACTGCAAGTCAGGTAAAAATGTTTAGCTGTGTGTGACCTGGGAATTGAAGAGGAAAACGCACAAAACTGGTTTGGCTTAGAACCTAAGCGTTTACCCAGAGGTGAAAGGTTTGTGTACCAGCATAGCAAACATTGATTTTTGTTTTTTCCTTCTCAGACATTTTAAAATGCAACTTGGAACCACAACTACTTCGGTGTATAGGTAACATTTTCTTTTCATCTCCTTGAACTTGTTTTGCTCAAAATGCCCATTTCAGGTCCTTCTGGGTTAAACAGAGATTTGTTGACCCAGGATGTCTCTATTCATAGTTTTACCCCACCTCTTGAAGATATCTGCCACTACCACACCCCAGCACCAATCTCAATATACACAGCTTAATTTCCAGAGCCGTCTTTTCTATTTCAATTCAATGCATTAGCTATATTTTAGGTAGCTGGTGACTGATGAGAATTTATCCCCAGGATCACCTTGTTTTCCATAGTTGTAGTTTGTCTGATAAAGGGAAAAGTCGAGGAGACCACAAGCCCTCCCCTCCATCACCAGCAGAAACACACTGCATCTGAAATCTTTGTGAGCATTCTACAACTACTCGAGGTTGTCTTGGTGTTTTCCTCAGCATTAGTGGTTTTATAGAGTCACACAAAGAAAGCTGAAGGCTGCCACATTATTTTTAAGTGTTTAACATGTAAACATTCCTAAAACAGATCGACAAAGAAAATGATCAAAACCAAGGAGAGGATTTTTTTTAATTGTTACAGTTCTTAACCCCCATCCACTATCTTCTACACACCTGTCCTATTTTCAAAATCTTGAGTACTACAGGCAGCCAACACAAAGGATTTCCATGTTTATAATAAAAAAAAAAGGAACGAAGTTTTCCATTTTTCTAGATTGCATGCATTTTCTAGATTGAGTACTACAGACAGCCAACACAAAGGATTTCCACGTTTATAATAAAAGAAACTAAGTTTTCCATTTTTCTAGATTGTATGCATTTATTTTTTTTTTAAATCATGCTGTAAATAGCCAATAAAATTGCTCTTCTTGGTAGTCTTTTTTTCAAGAAAACTGAGTATGATAAATGGATTTTCATACATTCCCATATGCAAGCATGAACTTCAGATAGCAGAGCCCAACTAAATCAATACTCACAGAAGTAAATTTTTACAGAAAATAGTTATTTTAAAAATGGTAATAAAGCAAATAGTTATCAAGATTCTAGAATAGAGGGGAAATACCAAACATATGGAAAGATTTAAAAACTATTTATTGTGGGCCCAGATCTTCTCCCTGTGCAAACTGCACCCCCCTCACACCCGGTTCCAGATCTTATTAGATGCAGGGAAACAGGTGAGAGTGCTGGTCTGATGTCAAATCTTTTCTCTTCCTCTGGCCACTAAAGTCACCAATGCCTTTATAGCTACTCCACCTATGGGCTCATCTCTTATCTGCCTGTAACAAGAGTTTCATTTTACTTCCCTGTTTCTAGGCTCTCCTCATTCTACTTCATCCTGCACACTGCAGCCAACTTTATGTAAGTACCATTCTCTTCCAACATCATGCCTATGCCATTTGAGGCCCATCTCAATCCAGCTCCAGCTCCCCTCCTTTCTATCCAGATATGCTCTGTGTCGTAATTGCACTGCTGCACTGTCCACTCATTCTGTTTTTCTTCTTGCCAAAGTTATAAGTAGATTTCCTATTTATATGTCAACTCTTTCCAATTCCATGTCCTCCACGGAGCTTTCCCTAATTTCTCCTTTCCTTTCTTACATTTGCTGTACAGAATTATTGCCTGACTTCTCTCTTGAGCTAGACAATAACCACACTGTGTCCTAATTATCTGCTGACCTGCCTGTTGCCTCCAGGGCAGGGACTGAAACCCATTTGTCTCTGTGCCCCTAGCACCTGAAAGAAAGGAAAGCTACAACAGTATATCTCAGAACATATTTCAAATCCAGATGGGAATTTCTATAACTATTTTGAACAAATTTTTTTTGGAACCAATTTTCCTATATGTACCCATCAGCCAGGATATATATGTGTGCATATGCGTGTGTGTACAGGGTTGCCTTTCCTGTTTTACATCATTTAAAAAATTGCTTTTCAGATGGAGAGGAGAAGTGAGTCAGGGGAAATTGGAGGGAGAAAAGAACCATGAGAGACTAAAGACTCTGAGAAACAAACTGAGGGATTTGGAGGGGCGGGGGTGGGAGGTTGGGTGAACCTGGTGGTGGGTGTTATGGACGGCACGTATTGCATGGAGCTCTGGGTGTGGTACATAAACAATGAATCCTGGAACACTGAAAAGAAATTAAAAAATAGTTTCAAAAAATTTCTATTCTTAAGTGTTTTTATTCTTAATTTGCTTGGGATTTTTTTGTATGTGAACTACTTTTTACCTTTCAGGTAGACCAACACAGCAATAAGAATGATGCCTTTGTGATTTTTGTGAATAAGCTAGAAAGATTCGGGTGTTCTTAATACTCCATACTTCCTAAGTTAGGAATGAATTCATATTTAAGAAAGCAAAAACCAAATAACAAAGCTGAAACAAAAAGTCTTTCTGATTATCAGTCTGAAATCTTAATTATAATATTTCATCCTGTTATTGGAAGGATAGGTGTTTTGCATCTGCACGAGCTTTCAAGAGCAAGTGAGAGCAAGGGACAAGGGAGAAGAAGAAGAAGAAGAGAGAGGTGTTTATATTTCTGAGCTGAAACAAGCTGTATATGTTTTACATGATATGTTGGCTTTAAAGAGAAAACTAAAATTCAGGATAAAATGCTACATAATTAAGGGAAGTTTGATGCTTTCTTGTTGATCTACACAGAACTCAAAATATTACTTATACAAATGAATGAGGATGAGTGCATTTAAAAGAAAATTTAGTTTTGGACCTCAGGGGTACAAATATTGGATTAATCTTAATCTCTGGTGTGTGAAATGCACAGACTGATCCATCTATACATGGCGATCTATTTTCATTCATTCATCCACTCATTCATTGACATATTAATAATGTAACATACCATGACTCAACCACCCAACAAAAGATAGAACCTTGAAAATACTTTATATACAGCCTCTGGTCCTCTCAATCTTCTGGACTCTCTCAAACTTACAGTAACCCAATCTAAACACTGTCTTAACTGTCATCCGTTTTCCTTAACAGTTTATTTCATATTTACATGTTCTCACTTTTAATCCCTCCTATGGGAAAGGGTACCATTCTAGTTTTTACTAGAACAACACTTGAAAATTCATCCATTAATTACACAATGTGTAGCTTCCCTGATTTAATGCAAGTTATATATATATACATATATATATATAATTTGTGTATATATATGTTTGTGTGTGTGTGTGTGTGTGTGTGTGTGTGTGTGTGTATACACACACACCCCTTTATGACAAATGATCATTTGAAGAATATTGTCAATTGATCTAAGGCCAATGAAGAGAAAATTGTCATACTATCAATTTACTGAATTGCCTGAAAAATGCCTACTTCTTGTACATTTTTCTATGTTAAAATATTATTAGTACATATACTGTATAAACAGCATAAAAACAAAACTAAAAGCATATAGAAAATCAACTTAAATTTATTTACATCACTGACTTAACCTGTGTAATGTGGGGAAGGTTCCATTCTTAAACGGTGAGGCAGTGAGGAGAATTCGAGATCCCAATCCCTTTTCTTCCTGTGATTTGCAATATGATTATGGCTTATAATTTAAATTGTTACTGAAATTTGATTGACTCAATTAAGTCAACTAATGGACTGAATTGCATCAACTCAGTCTCTACATGCTTTAATTTCCTCCTCAGTAATATATATATAATCTATTCTTAAAAGAATAATTTGATTGCTCTTAAAGATTCTTTCAAAATAGTATATAACCTTACTTTCTTTTCTCAATATTGAAGTCTTACAGATTGACACATTTTATTGTTAAAAATATTTTTCATTTCATATTGTTTTCTATTTTTTTTTTTAAAGATTTTATTTCTTTCTTTAGAGAGAGAGTGCTTGGGAGCAGGAGAAGGGGAGGGAGAGAGGGAGAAGCCGGGAGAGAGAGGGAGCGAGAGTTAGTTCACAAGCAGGGGGAGTGGCAGAGAGAGAAGAAGAAGCAGGCTCCCTGATGAGCACAGAGCCCGAGGAGGGGCTCGACCCCAATACCATGACCTGAGGCAAAGGCAGATGCCTAACTGACTGGGCCACCCAAGCACCGCAGAGAGAGAATCTTAAGCAGACTGTGTGCTGAGCATGGAACCCCATAAGGAGCTCCATCCTAGGACCCTGAGATCATGACCTGAACCAAAATCAAGAGTTGGATGCTTATCCAACTGAGCCAAGTGCTCCTCATTTCATTTTCATCAAGCCCATAAGCCCACTTTTGAAACCAAACTCTCTAAAGTTCACTCAAGAGACCTTGGTCGAATAAGAACTGGTGTTCACAAAGAGCAGAGGAAGTATTCCAGATCCCAAGGCTTATCTCTGTAATAGCCTTTCTTCTTGTTGTTGTGTTACCAACAGTATGCTCATTTACAATTAATTCATTTAACTGATGAATGTACTTGACATTATGTACCAAAAGCTCTAATCACAGAAAGCCTAGTGATCTAAAATCCATCTCTGACAGGAATTCACTGCTGGAAGTCTAACATCAAAATGTCAGCCATAGTGGAAGACTCATGCTCATTAAGTATAACAAACCCATGACAAACTTCAGAAACTGCCATAGCCATGCATGGAACTCTAACGAGCCAAGGTATAAAGAGGAGAGACATTCTACTTTATACCTCTCTGTTATAGAATATGTTCCTTAATTAACAAATTTGCTCTCAAATCTTTATCGTCTTTACTAGTCTGTTAGTACTACAAATATGTCTCATATTTGGTAAAAGAAGTCTGTGGGACAGTGAAGGATAATGTAGCTTCCATAACATTTGTTTTTTAAATTTCAAGAGGTAGTTATAATATAGGCAATCCTATTGCGTAAACCTAAAGTACCAAGAATATGGTATGCTAAAAACTGAAACATTATAAATTTTACTTCTTGGATCACTTCTGAGTGCTTACCTCTAAACTCATATGATACTACAAAATGATTATGTCTGTGGGTGCATCAGACAATGATATTGTCTGACTTGGATTTGAAATGTAAATAACTTAGGGCTAGTACTGACTCTTTTAGAAATATAAAGCTAGTGCTAAGGAAATACAAAAATTTGATTGAAACACATTGATGCAATTCAAATTCTGATTATGAGAACCACTTGAAATAATTTTGAATGCACAATTATAAGCATGAACTACTTTATCAAAATGTACATATCAGCTTAGTTCAAATTACAGGAGAATGTATTACTTTAAAATGATTTTTTTAATATATAGAACATTTTTTTAAGGATTTTATTTGCTTATTTGTTAGAGAGAGAGAGAGAGAGAGAGTACACACACACACACACACAAACAGGGAGAGGAGAGTGGCGGGTAGAGGGAGAAGCAGGCTCCCTCCAAGCAAGGAATCCCATGCGGGACTCAATCCCAGGACCCTGGAATCATGACCTCAGCCAAAGGCAGACGTTTAATTGGCTGAGCCACCCAGGCATCCCTACATTTAGAACATTTTTAAATGATGGAGATTTTTAATATTTTTATCCTCTTCAAATGAAATCTCAAGGAATACCTTTATTCAAGAAAGACAATTTTAATACATAATTTTTCTTTACATTCTAATAAACACATCTCTATTCTTTATTCTGTTGTGGCTAAGACTATTATTTCTGGAATTAGACAAACCTGAGTTTAATACTTGGTTCTGCCTTGTACTAACTGTGTGACCTTGGACACAATATTTAACATCTATCTGTAGGTTTTAGCTTCCTCATTTCTAAAGTGGGGGAAATAAATGACCCTATTTTAATGAATTGTTTGAGGAGTAAAGACGATTTATAGAACATGCTTGATATAATGTTTTGCAGAAAGTAAATGCTCAGTAAATATTGGGTATCATAATACTACTCATGATGATGATTTCAAATAACGGGACTAACAGTCTGAACTGCATATGTGAAATAGTTGAGCCAAAAAGAATCCCCATGATCACCTGTTCGTCTTATTTTGGAGAGGCCCAGAGTGCTTCAGTGACAACCCCATCAAATCAGCCTTATTACTTCCTGTAAACTGTTCTGTTAAGCGGTTTGCCTCAAGTCCTTGCCAGCCCATTTTAGGAGTGGGTAACACAGAGAAAGTAATGCTAATGGTGAGGTGAAATGAGGCTTTTCTCTAATGAGCAGAGAAATCTCATATGACAGAAGAGCAAAGTTAAATCACTGTATTGATTGCTCAGAAAATCAATATGAAGTTTCCATCCACAGAAATGCTTCCAAGCTGAGAACAAGGGGTCTGGAAGCCCGAGGAATAAAGGGCACAAGCCTGTAAGAAAGGATGTGTCAATACTTCTGTGTGGACACCCACAATGCCTTGGAAAGCTGAAAGCAAATCAACCCTCCGGCTACCTTAAAATGTTAGTGGGGTCATCTTGTCAAAACGGTGATTACTTAGAGAGGAATCTAATAGGAATTGCAGTAAATTCAATTGGATATAATGTCATAACTGTTTAATGTAATACGTTGGAACGGACTTCTCACCTAGACAAAAAGCAGTAGCCTCTTTGGAGTCCTCAGTTCAATAACATTGCTCAAGAAAATAAGATATAATCATCCCTTAGCTTTTAAATCCTTCTATTATGAACTTGGACTTTAAATCTGTAGTTGTACATATATAAAGATTAAAATTATAATGGCATATTGTAAAAAACATTGAAAAATTGTATGACATATCTCTGTAGTTATGTATCCAAATACTATCACTATAGTGTCCAAATCCTTATTGTCTGATTATTACCTTCATTGTCTGATTATTATTTTTAATAAAACCATGATGTTGAAAAAAGTAATACAGCCATGTATAACTGTAAAAAACATTCTAAGTGCTTTTTAGGTTAGTTTAAGAAAAAAAAAAAGGAATCTTCAAATCTTCATATTTTACAAATTGGGAATAAAAATATTTTTGAGTTGAGTGTGCTTTCTGGTTGGCAAATACATATATTCTACATTCATGAATATTTTAATATAAATCAGAAACACAACTACAACAAATCCAAATTCATTTACTGATGAATGAGCCATTATACAAAAGTAACATTATTGCCCTCATGCCATGACTTTCGGGGCTGGACTTAAGATTTTGTAATCGTCATAGTGAATGATGGGAACACTGCCAATGGATTTATTGCCCAGTGGCCAGTCAGCATCACACACTTACTCCAGGATGACAGGACTCCCAAACCTAGCTGCAAATTGCTAAATTTAAATCTCACTGAAAATTAAATGGAACCAAAATCAATTTCATTTCAGTTTTAAATAATATTTTATTATAGCAGTAATTTTTAAGCTTCAAGTAGCTCCTATATAAAAGTATTTTATTTGATATATCAAATCTCATGTATATAATGTGGCTTTTTAAAACAGTCTAATAGGAAAAGATTTTTGGGTATGTTACTAAAATGTAACATTGAAACTGGTGAACAGATTAGTATCCCGACAAGTACAAATGACTCTTATGTTCTATCTGTCATAATAAATCTTTTGTAGACTGAGATTAGCCTTTTGTGCCAAGATCTCTGGGGAAAGTAATGTGCATTGGGCCTCAAGGGAAAACTTTCTATCTATATCTAACTAATGCTTCCAGAGACTTGGGCTGCTCCCCTCGCTGTTGCAAAGTACATATAAATACTAAAAAACTAAAACAGATATCCTTGAATTAAAAACCAAGGAAACATACAAATACATTCAGATTTTGTTTTTTACCCACTACTGTTGACCCTACATAGTCCTTTGAAAATACACACACAAATATCTATTACCTTTATTCAATAAACATTTCGTGTCAGTAGCTCTGAACCGTATTTCTCTTTATTTTTTGCTTTTTTATTTGAAATAATCTGGCAGAAAAATTTTGTAAAAACTCTATTGACATAAAAACACTGCCCTTTCCCCAAAAGACAGTAAGAAAGCTTTTGAAAACTCTCCTTTTCTTAATATATTTTCTGACAGGATTTAAATAATTTGAAATATTTCTGTAATTTTTTTTTCAGTTATTAAGACTATAAATAATGGGGGCCCAAGTCCTGACAGAGCCTTCCCCCCTCTCCACCAAAAAAAAAAAAAAAAAAAAAAAAAAAAAAAAAAGGGACTGTAAATAATGGACCATGGAAAGGAACAAAGACTGAGGTAAGCAAACTACATTTGCCTTGAAGGAGTCATTTTTCTTTTGTAGATGAGCTGGTTTTTCCAAAAAAGAGGGCAATTCACTTACCTCAGTCTTTCACAGATTTGGGTTAAGCTAATTGAAATGTGCTTTAGGACACAGAAGGAGCCAGCATTTGGAGAAAATAGAAGGAATGTGGCCAGAAGCAATTTCTGTTTTTAAAATTAACCAATAACCTCAGGTTTTTGAGGTATTTGAGTAGAGAAGTAATATTTTGGATTTTTTAAAAAAGTTGGACCAAAATTATTTCATTTTTGGAACACGTAATTGGGTAATTTTTATCTAAATTGCTTTTAATTTAGAGATGTTTTCATAACAAAGTTAAATTTTAATCAAATGTGAAAATGTGCTTTTTAAGAAAAACATAATGTTAGGCAGTTTCTCCACCTGGAAAATGGGGGATAATAACAGGATCTACAAGCTTGTTGTAAGAATCAAATGTGTAAGAAATTTTAGCCACATGAATGAAGAGATTTCTTGTGGAAAGTAAAAAAAAAAAAAACTCCATGCAGAGCTGGGTGGTGCTCTGTAAAGATATTTATATTTTGCTCTATGGACAACTGACTGTCCCGCCCATGTCAATCACCCTTGTCATCTTACATGGTCTATTATAAACTATGCGACTCAATCCTGGTTGCATATCAGCACTGCTTATGATGCTTTTTTACAACTTTAGTTTCCTGGGCTCAACCCTCAATCTAATTCAGTCAATTTCACAGTGTAAGTCCTAGGACTCCCAAATTTAAAAATCTTTTTGGGTGACTTTGATAAGGAGCCAAGGTTGAGAACTACTGTATCAGGCAATCATTGTTCCAGTTTATTTGTTTCTGCTGAAAGGCTATTATCTGGACTTCAACAAGAGACAAAGAGAGGGAGAAAGAGAGTAAGATGACTAATTATATTTTGGATAGTGATCTTACTAGGAGAGAAACCAATGGGACTGTGTTTTTTGAACAATGATCCAGACTTTCCAGAACTGTCATGCAGCAATAAAATACAAAAAAATCAAGACCCTGAGAATGCTGTAGGACAGCTAGTTTAGAAACAAGTAGATATTTTCCTGGGAACTGTGTAAAAATATGTCTTTTAATCTTGGAAACAACTCTTACTACAATTCACTGCTGTTACTTTGTATCCTACGGGATAGCTTGGTGAGCGTGCACAGAGAGTTCAGATGAGTGCTACGAACAGGCACGTTTTGAGAAGACCCAGAGTGACCATGCAAGTAGGAGTTCAAGCAGGAAAGTGAGACAGTGCAGGAGCACTCACGTGACTTTTGGAACAAAATGCTCAATTTATTACATTTATTACAACAAGGATAAAGAAAATCCAAAAGAAAAAGGGAGAGAAAGAAGGCACGCTTGCCTGGGGAGAAAGATGATCTTAGAACAAAGATACATAGAAAACAAAAAGGATGAAAGATATAGTTAAGAAGATACAGTAATAAAGCCAGAAGAAAGAACAGATTTTTAAGACTGACAGTTCCAGTTAAGACTAGTCACACTCAGAGTTTTTAGTACATGAAAGGAAAGCCCTGCTGGGCTTGAAATAGCTATGGTTGGTTTCTAGGTGTAAATCTCCTTAGTCTATAGATCACAGATACCCTATTTGTATTTAATTTTTGTACTTTGAGTAAAATAAATTTCCCTTGAGAGATTCCTCCTCATTTTGTAAATTGGCTTTTTCAAGAAATCTTAATTGGATATAGTTTTCACACAGTGTTTGTCTTTGATTTAGTAAAAAAATGGAGAAAAGCAGTGAATACGGATTATAATATATGTCCCTATCTCCATAATATATGTCCCTATTTCCGTGTCGAAGGATACTGCTCTTGTGGGCTTTTACAGTTCTGACTCTGAAGCTGGACTGCCTGCCATGAGAGGTTAGTATATAAATGGAGTGGGAGTAATATTTTGTTTACACAGAAGAGACCTAAATGAGCTTCACCTGGGCATCAAATAATCAGCCAAAGCTGAGTATCTGTTCTGTTTCTGTTGCCCATTATTTCCTGGGATCAACTATGTCTTAGTTTCCTGCATTTTCCATTTGTAAAGTGAGGGTCTTGACTGAAGTTAATCGTTAAGACGTTATATGAATCCCGACAGGACATCACATCCATTTCCCTTAGCATTTAATCTGCCTGAAATTTCACTTACTTAGAAGCCTCCCCAAATTAATCGAAAAGGAGACAACTGATCCACCTGCATTTTAAAACAGACTTGAAAATTTTAAAGTTTAGCTTCAATTTCTAAGCACAGAATGAACATACAGGCTTACACATGAAGCAAGTCTGAAATGAGTTTCTCTGCTAGAATGTTACTGCTTCCAGAGGGGACTAACATTGTGCTGTTAGAAAATGTGAATGCTGCTTGAGAGAAACAGTGACTCCACTCAGAAGTCATTCAACTTCCTTGTGTCAAATGCAATAGTCATTTAGGTGCTATCACATGCAAAAAATCTTCCTTCTCACCATCATGATCTTTCAAAGAAACACTTGAGATTTTTCTGAAGCATAGCCAATTATATGTCTTAAATACAGCAGATGAATGAGAATGAGGATTCGTGTCTCCTATGGGCACTTGCATAAAGAACATTCACTGATGTCAGCCATGGTTCTGCACATGTTAGTATGTGAAGAGAGTTGCTTCCTCCCCTTGCCTTACAGGCAGTGAACTGAAGAAAGTTAGCAGACTAATGACTGTGGCTTCCTTTAATACCTCCCAAGAGCTATTGTTTACTATAAGATAAATGGTATCTAAAATTAACCCTAACTTTAGCCTTTATCTTTCAATAAATAGATTCATAATATTTCCCAAAACTCTTCCAGTTTACCAAATCCAAAATGACTCCCTTTTGGAGAAATCTGACATCTGTATTTAGAAAAATGCTATGTGAAAATTCTCAGATACACTATTATATATTTAAAACTCAATTGTTGGAATTTTCATAGGAGGTTGATAAGAAAAACTGAGGAACTGCCAATAAATGGTAGATTTTTTTTTTTTGAAACACAGAAGAAATTGAAAATAACATATCTTGTCCCTGGTTCTAACCACCCACTGACAAAACCATTTATGTAAGTAAAGAACTGATATTAATAAGACCAAGGGGAACAAGGATAAAGAAAAAGTAAAAACTCCTCCTTAAAAGTACTTGTCTTTCACATACCTTCCAAGTCTGCCTGTATTTTCTACTGAAGGACTTACTTCTAAAGTGCCAAAAATTTATTTATTTCCATTTTAAAAATGAAATAAAGAGCAGGAGTAAGCAGGCAAATAAAATGATCCTTGTTTCTTTAAGTTAGGATCTCCATGGACCACAGTGATAACTCTAAATAAATACTATTTTCTATAGCAGAAGCCAGAATTTGATATATGGTTATTGTGTCCTGGATCCCATCCAAAGTACATCAACTTAATGACAAGAATGAGTTGGCTATTCTTGGTCTTTCGTGGCATATTATGCTACTTTTTTCCTCCTAAAAAAGTTACTCTAGCCTTATACATGTACTCATAGGAGATAGAGAATGCATTATAGGCAAGGCATGCTGACACTGATTGTAAATGCTTATAACCTGTTAATGAAGATGGACCCTCTAATTTGACCTACATTGTTTCAGAAAACAGAGTATAATACTATATTTATTCCAGTATTAAAAAAAATAAATACCAATGTGCATTGGAATTCTCAACTAACATGAGAGCTTTCCAATTCTGGACAGATTTCGGTATAAGCTATAGAATTTTCCTTTACTTAGAAGGTTAAAATACTGGGGCTCCTGGGTGGCACGGTCAATTAAGTGTCAGACTCTTGGTTTCAGCTCAGGTCATGATCTCAGGGTTGTGAGATCAAGTCCCACATTCAGTTCCACACTCAGCACAGAGTCTGGTTGGACTCTCTTCTCTAAAAAATAAATCGGTCTTTAAAAAAAAGTGTAAAATGCTTTGGTCTTTGTTGGTGATTTTCAGTTTGGCTGATTGAAAGAAATGTTACTTAACCTAAACCAAGGATTTACCGTGAATTACTAAAATATTAGCTCTTGTTGTAATAACAGCTTGAAAGACAATTCCATCCCATGAAACATGAATTCATATGTACATATATGTTTATTCATTTAGGGCCTTCACATTTTAGGTGGCACTTGAATCAAAGAATAAAAAGGGCTCTTGAATAAAACACTTGAATGATTTCTCTCAGCTCTACAATTTTCTAATAGATATAATAAACATACAGAAATTAGCCTATTTATACAACAATTTCTATTATATTCAGCAACCACTGAATGTGTATTTTAGGGTCAAACTGATTTTCAGTTTTCTACATTGATAGTTCTTCATTCTAGATGAACTTTGATTCTAAATGAACACCTTAAAGAAGTTTTTTCATTGTGCACATAAAACCTACAAATCTACTGCAAGCTGAATTTAAGGCATTTCTAAAAGTCTATCAGTTTTAACAGCTTGAAACGTTTTTCTTACAAAAACATGCATTTCCCTGCAGGGTTCTGAAAAGTTTCCCAGCAACACTCATTAAGAGAGGCCGCAGCTATAGATTAGCCTTGCTGCTACCATTTTCCCTGTAAAGTGTTTTTTTGGTGACAATTTTCTGTTCAGTAGTGCAACTGCATGTAATTATTCAAATACAAAAGCCTGTTGTAAAAGAATGTGGAGATGATGGCAAAATTACCAAAAAGCGGGTGAACTGCTATGACTTTAGACACAATTTTGTTATTCACTGTATTTACTGACAATTACCATTAGGAAGGATTTTTGTATGAGAGACCAGGGCAGATTTGGTCCATTTGCAGAAAAATAATGTTCCTAAATACAGTTTAGATTGGTTCAGATGTATAATAAACAAAATAATTCACATCTTTGGTATGCTGATGTATCATCACTAAATTATTGGGAGAAAATACAATAGCTACTGTTAATGTCCACAGTTTAATACAGGGCCCAGGGAAATTAGAATATATGAATAAAAAATTCTGGTCTAAGATGGAGTTTATGGAAATTGCAAAATAATACTGGACAAGGAAAGGAAAACCCTTTTTTTTTTTTTGGTTCTAGATCAGAATCCTAAACTCAAAGCTATAAGGAAATTAAAGACGGTTTCTCTTTAATCCCTCCAAGTGGAGTCCAACACTCCCCTTGCTCTACCTCAGTCATCCAACTTCTACCAAACATATAGACATATATTTGCATTTTGCTGCTAAGAAAATTGGTGCTGAGAGGGGCTAATGGCTTACCTATAACCACCTGCAGTTTAGTGACAGGTTTAGTATTTGAGACCAGGACTCTTGTGCTATGCCAAATTGACTTGAAATAGGGTCCAGAAGGAAGTCTTAATACCGAGACAAAGTAAATGGATATATTTCTGTTCTGAGGACTGCTGCTCTCCTCCCCCTTGTACTCCTCAAAGAAAGGTAAATGTACGTGTAGCACGGGGCCTATTACTCATGTGTGTATGAATTACTGATTTTGGGAAGATAGAACACAAAAGCCTGGTAAGACATACGGGATTATATAGCTTCACTATGCAAAAACAAATACAAAATATTTTTTCCAGAAGCTATACTCATCCAGTCTGGCCTACTATGCACTAACAAGACAGGATACATTAAAAGATTCAGTTCGACTTTCAATATGTCCCTCTCTCACATCTTCTACCCCACCATAAAAGAATTATAAAAACAAAAAAATCTGTAACTGAGCACAAGCCATATCACACACATAAACAAACACACATATATAATTTCGTGTACTAAAAAATACTTTATACAAGGAAGCCCTATGAAGAGATGATGTTTGGTCACGTGAAGTTGAATTAAACAATTTTTTTTTCTAACTTCTAGCTAACTTTTTTCCAGTCTCTCATGGTCATTTTGTGCTATGGCTTGTTATAACCTAACAGGAAAACAGTAACCCAGCTGGAAGAATTCTGTTATTTATTTTTATTCTGAGATATATTCAATGCCTTCTTCACATCTGATTCTATTAATATAACGTGCATATATAATGTCTGCTGGATTATACTCTATGGTACTATTGCAAATAGAGGAGTAGGGGAAAAAACAGTCAACGTGCTCTTGTTTAAACTTTACAAGGTTAAAACTAACCATATGTTCTTAAATACAGGCGCGAGAGAAACCCTTAAAGATGTGCAGTTGGAGAGCTGACAAATTGGCTGCAACAAGGCTAGTTACTGAAAACTTGTAAGCTATCTATTACTTGAAATTATTCCCCATGTAGGCCCAGCTCTTGTTGAATCTCACCTGCTTGGAGCTAAGAACTTGCATTAATTTACACTGTACTGACTCATTTTCTTATTAAGCAATTTGAAATGATATGGTATTTTTGGCTTTGCAGGATTTCTTTCTCTTAATATCTTGTGCTTTTCTCCAGGAAGGTCAAAGAGTTTCATATTAATCTTCATAACATTGCTGTGGCATATTCTTATCCTTATTTGACATACAGTAAAGCTAAGGTAAGTAGAAGATTACATGAAAATAGACTAACAAGGACAAGGACTGACAGGCAAACTTCAGCCTTCTATTTCTTACTCTACCCACCCTTCCATTCTCTGTTGCAAGAACTAGGACGCCTATCAGAATCACCTGTGGAGTATTTTCAATCAAGTCATCCAATTCCTGAGAGCATAGTAGAATCTGGAGGGGGGTGTGGGGAAAGTAGATTGAAAACTCACTATGTGTTTCTAAATGCCTGTCTCCTTTATCCTGCTTGAGAACCATTACTGCCTTAGTATGGTTTCCCAATATATGCACTTTTGTTCTTAAATATATTTCCCTTTATAAGTCATCTTTTTAAAAATGTTTATCCCATTATAACAATTTAATAATTCCCACTCTGGGACCCTGGAATCTATACCATTTGGTCTTTAGGAAAACGGTTGTGAGAGCTAACATTTTTGACATGTTAAAGGCAGTTCATTTCTTTAATGACTTTGTAATTTTCCCTTTGTTAAAATGCATTAACTTTATCTAGTATTTTCATACTCAGCACAATTTCCAACTGTTTTTTTCACTTCTATATACTTGCAGATTCAATATGCAGATATTTCTTACGTTGCCGAGTTATCCCTTTTAGCAATAACCTATGAAAAGGACACTGGTATTACATATTATTCATGTCTTCCTTCAAGTTCCAAGGGAAAGAAAGAATCATGGCAGGGTGGGATTTTTAAAAGTAGAAAAATCAGCTCCTTTCCGTCAACATTATTCTTAACTCTGAAAATTGCTAGCTTTCCTCTGATCCTGAGGAATTCTTTTATTGATCTTAGAATTCTCCCTACTAGTAGAAATATTGACTTTTTTTAGTCTTTCTCTCTCAATACAATTCCATTTCTGAAGATGGAACTTAAGCATATTCCTTATGTTGCTAGCTACAGAGATTTCATTCAAATTCCTCTCTTTTCCAGCAAATGGGCCCTGGAAGCTTAACAAGGATTCTCTTCATAGCTGGCCATGAGATTGGGGGAAGCTGCACAAGTATATTCCAGCATCTCCACTGTAGAATTACAACCACATTTCTACAAATAGATAGGTCTGCCAACAAGCATTAAAGAATACTGTGACGAGCTACCCTGCATGATAGCCTGAAGAATCTAGTTTTCCCTTGATGTGCATAGCTAAGCTCTATTATCACCAAAAGAAATTACAAGTGGGTATCCAGGGGAGAATGTCACTGAAAATGTACTTCTCTCACAAAATTCACACCATCTCCCTTTGAGGCCCTAATGCAGACCAGTCAAATAAATCTTGAACATGATCAGCAGACAAAATGGAAAATAATGAACTTTCCCATCAGTGTATTGCATTTTTGCCATTTGTTTTCAATTGACTTTATCACCATTTACTAGCAGTGGAAATAGGTAAACGGTATTTTGTTTACTTCAGATGGCACTTTTTATTTACAACAAATAGTTAATGAAGCCAGATGCAGGATTTGTAGAGATGCAAATGGATACAGGATAGAATATAAACACATTTCAGGGGGGAAAAAAAAATCAGTCCTTATAGAATAAGACACTCATCAAAGAAAATCTGGAAAATGATTAAAAGATTTATAACTTTAGGATTTAATGATAAAAATGCACCACTTTTTACTGACAAGATAGAAACCAAAAGAAAAAAAGATAACAGAAATAATTATGCTACATATATTCATGTTTCCATGTCATTGATACAGCCTCCCTAGGCTGTTTAGGGAAGCTTTCTAAGAGTAAAACACAATGTAAATACAACAGGATTGTTCTTGGTATTTGGGAAAACACACACACACACACACCATGCTGTTACTTTATTATTAAAAAGGACCAAGGTCTATCAATTGCACATTGATAAATGTCTTATTTTAGTTACTGAATAGGAATTTTCATTATGCTTGCATTAACAGGCAAAAGAGAGTCTATTTTCAGATAATTGGGTGTTGACCAATTTAAAGGAAGTGAGACACAGAATACTGCCTATATATGAAAACAAAACAAAACAAAAACAAAAAATGAAAAAAAAAAAAAACAAAACGAGAAACCTTGTCAGTGAAATTTAAGACATAAATGGCTTTTAGACAGAATATTCACTGATGGGTTTTGAAACTTGCTCTCATTCATTGGACAGGAAGTCAGAGATGGTTTCCTTGGCATAAATTCTGTTCCTTGTGCTTTTTCCTCTTCATTTGAGAAATACTTTTTGCTCCCATATAAGAAGTGTGCTACCAGCCTCTGATTTCCTGGGGAGGAGCACAGCTGCTTACTTTCTAACTTTCTACAAATACTTCTTTTGTATATACCTAGTCATAAAGAATATAAAGAGATATGGCTACATGCCTGACAAGAATGTGGTCCTTGAACTTTTGATCTTAGACACAATTTTGCTCTCAGCTGGTAATTAACAAGCTCAAGAAATTTAAGGAAAATAAATTAAGTCTGTAATTGTGTATGTTCTGATGGAAATGTATAGCATTTTTAAAAAGTTCCACTTTTTAAAGAAAACATATGTAGGAACTAATCAGGTAAAAAGCCCCAAAAGAGTGAAGGATTATAGGACAACAAAAAGGAAAGGAGAAATTGCTTGCAACAGACTATTTTCCCTAGAGAAGGATATGGATTGCTTTATGGACTCCTGATTCTCTTCCACTTTTTCTTCAATTTGAAACAGGAGCATTATGTCATAGCCCAAAGGAACACCACAATTAGTGATGCTCTCTTCTTTCTCAGTAACCTTATCTAATTGGTCATAAAACCTTTATGATTCTATCTCATGAAGCAGAGCCATACCCACTGCCACTAACTGAACAGTTATTGAAAGCAGGTATCAGTTCTAGACAAAAGGTTCTAGACAAGGGATCTAGAGTAGACAAAATAATCTTGAAAAAGAAGAATGAAGTAGAGAATTCAAATTTTCTGATATCCAGACTTAATATTTTTTTCAAACAATTCAATGGGGAAAAAAAGTCTTTTCAACAAATGGTGCCACAACACTTGGATATCCATATGGAATGAAATGAACCCCAACCCATACATTGTGTCATACACACAAAAATAATTGGACATGTCACAGATCTACATAAAAAGGTGAAACTATAAGGCTTACAGAAAATGATATGGAAGAATATCTTCTTGACCTTAAAGAGTAAACAAAGATCTCTTTCTTATAGAGAACTCATAAAACACAAAGAGAAATATAATAAAGTACACTTCACAAAATTAAAAGCTTCTACTCAGCAAAAGGTGCCATTAATAAAATACAAAGGTAAGCTACAGACTGAGAGAAAATGTGTAGGTATAATGTCACTATATATATATATATAATCTTTATCTCAAATACATTTTAAAAAAAAACAGTAATAAAAAGACAAACAATCCTAGTTATTAAGGAAGGAAAGACTTGAACAAAGACTTCCCAGTAAAGAACATAAAAGGGCCTATAAGCACATGAAAAGATGCTAAACCTTATTAGCTATTAAGAAAATGTAAATTAAAATATTGGCAAGGATATGGAACACTGAACTATCACAGACTGCTGGTTATTGTAGAAGACAGTACAATAATTTTGGAAATCTGTTCAGTTTTTTTTTTTTTTAAGTTAAAAATACTCCAACTAACCATGAGAGACTGTGGACTCTGAGAAACAAACTGAGGGTTTTGGAGGAGAGGGGGGTGGGGGGTCAGGTGAGCCTGGTGGTGGCTAGTAAGGAGGGGACATATTGCATGGAGCATTGGGTGTGGTACATAAACAATGAATCTTGGAACACTGAAAAACCAAAATAAAATTTTTAAAAAAATACTCTAACTTGCCTTTAACCCAGTAATCCTACTCCTAGGTAGTTACTCAAGAGAAATAAGAATATATGAGCATAGGAAAATTTGTACATGTAATTTAAAGCAGCTTTATTCACAGTAACAAAAATATTGAGAACAATCTGAAGCCCTACCATTTGGAGTTTGGATCAACAAACTGTGTTACATTCACACAAGAGAATAATACATGGCAATGTAACAGAATTGACTGAGAATACACACAACGACATAGTTGCACCTCAAAAATACAGTGAATGAAAAAAACCAGACCAAAAATGTACTCATATGTCTTCATTTAAATGAAATTCCTAAACAGACAAAACTGATGTAGGAGGACAGAAATCAGAGCAATGATGGCCATGGGGGAAAGGAGTTGCCTGGGAGAGAGCAGAGATAACTTTCTAGGGTGATGGTAATGTTTCATATCTTGACTGCAGTATTGATTACATAGGTACATGTTGGTCAAAACTCATCACATGATTCATTGTGCATCTCACTGTATGTAAATTTTACCTCAATTAAAAGTTTATTGTATGTCAGTTTGCTATGTCCTAGGTATTAATTTTACTTGATCCTCATAACATCCTCCTCCCCAGTGCTAGATTAGAAAAGAATAATAACAGAGAGTTAGAGATTTCCTTCATTTAATGAAAAATATTTAATGGGTGCTTGCTGCTATGTGCCAGGCTCTGAGCGAGGCACTAGGTAGTATAAATCAAGTAGAGAATGTCCCTTCCATTCTGAATTTAAATAAAAATAAGATGACAAATTAAAGCAGTGATTACAAAGAAAATAATGGATTCCTTGAGAAATAGTAATGAGAAAACTATTGTAGTGTTTTGACTTGGGGGGAATGGGATTTCAGGGGTGTCTTCTCTGAAAAGGACACATATAAGTTAACTAGGCTAGCCTAAGAATAAAAAAAGACAAACTGGCAGCGAGAGGAATATGTGAGGAAACCCTGAGGCAAGGGAAACAGTTGTATGCTAGGCAAAGCATATAACTGATGGGACACTTTTGTAAGTGACCTTGCTAGTAATTGCACCAGGACAAGAAGCACAAACCAGCCATATGGTCACCTGATGGATGGCTTATTAGCTACTTCTACAGAGATTCTAGTGGAAGGTGAGCATGGCAGGAATACAGTGAAAGGAAAAGTAATGACTATGAGGTGGTGAGGTGGAAGAAGTACTTAGAGAGCAGGTCATTTAGGAACTTGTGGGCCATCTTATGGGTTTTGGATTTCATTCCAGGTGTAAGAGAAACTTCACTTATTTTAATTGAAGGGTTTTAAGAAGAGAAGTGTCATGATCTGATTTATAATTTAAGAAGATCACTAGGCTGGTGTGTGGAGAATGGTTAAATAACTTGACAAATGGTACATGGCCAGTAAATGGTAAAGCTTAAAACCTCCTCATTTAGAATAAGCCACAATCCCATTACACCTGGAATGCTGAACCACCTTACAGCAAATCCTCCAGCCCCAGTCAAGCCTTCAGATGATGGTTACTTTCACATTTGGACTGCAGCCTTGGGAGAGACGCTGAGAGAGAACTGCCTGGGTAGATGGCTCCCAAAGTCCTGACTTAGAGGAACCGTGAGGATTATATTTACTTTTATGACACTAAGTTTGAGGTGATTTGTTATGCAGTAATAGATAATACAGATTTTCTATCCCATTTCTATAAAGGGTGGTCTTTCTTAGGTATAGAGGATTCACTTTGTAACTTTATTTCGCAAGTTAGGAGAATATGTAACAAAAGTTTCTGAACAGAAAGAACTTATAAGTAAATGAGAAAGAAGCCAGAAAAATAGAATTCATATTTTGTAAAAGCCATTATGTAGCATCCCTATAGATTAGGAAAAATCACTTTGAAATATAAGTAAAATGTCATTAACGAGAATGTAAAATACATAAACATTCATTTAAAATTCTTTCTAGTCCTAACTGTGTGTATATACTGATGTATCATGTACCAAAGACACATCCATCTACAGAGATACATAAAAACTATGCATATTATAGTTTAACACAGAACACATAAACAGGCCCTCGTTATGAATACTCATGATTAAAATTTATCATTGTATTTCTCCTGTTAATCATTTCTTCCTTACATTACAATTGAAACCTTAATCTTTAACTCAGTACACTTGCAACCTAGGATGACTATAAATATAAATATTTTAATTTACTCACTTTGCATTTCATACATCTTAAATTTCGTAGTTAAGAACTAGATTCAACTCAGTCATATGCCTACTTCTTTAAGGCTTAAAGTTTAAAATTAACAAGCTAGCATCACAAAAGGAGTGAAAACCAGAATGTAATCTTCAAACATGCTTATTTTTTTCTGATAATAGGCATTAGTGTTTGCGCTTTGGTTCTTTAAGTTTACCACAGCAATGCCTATGATAGAATATGCATAATAATAACAATAATCCAGCTTTTAGGAAGAGTGAGGACCAGAGGCTGAGAGGCTGAAAGGCTGAAAACAAAACAAAACAAAACAACCACCCCAATTCTGTTCTATGGGTGACATTAGTGAAGAATTAGCTGAACTCCGCCATCCCTATTTTCTGTGTCAAATGTTACTTTTCTGCCCAGGTGAGAGACTTTTTTTTAATAGGGATTTTAACATTTACGACTGAACTTTAAGTAGTTTTCTTCTACAAGAGAACCAGTTTTGTTGTCTCATGTACTGGGCATTTGTTAACCGCTTTTAGCTTCTTCAATTCATAAAATGTCCTGCATGGCCGAGAGTGTTTTGATTCATATTTTATTTTAATTTCTATACACTGGTAATTAATAGTCACCATATGTGAAGAAATTCTGTTTAGTTCTTGCTCCCAAGGAAGGAATTCAAAGCGTTTTTCGCTTCCTTTTTATCTCTGCAGAAGCCTTTTCAGAAACTTGCAAAGGTCCCTGTTCTAGTTCTGTAGGCTACACAGAAATAAACCTTGGGTAGACAACTTCAGAATGAAGGTCATTTTTACATAAAGCCATCAGCCTAAAAATGGCCTGTCCTCACCCTACATTATAGTTGTCTCTAAATCCAACCACATCTAAGTCTTTATGTCTAGGGCTACTTTTGAGCTACAACAGCAAAATTGAGTCACTGTGACAGAGACTGTATGACCCACCTAACATCTTCACTATACAACTCTTTACCCCCAAAGCTTGCCAACCCTTGAATTAGACCCTGAAGTATTTGGGAAAGGAGTTCTCTCCTATACTCTCACCAATCTCACACTGAGACAAATTTTGCCTTGGTTAATGATCTTTGGTAATAGCCTCAAATCCTCCTCTCTTCATCCCATATTCACCCTAGAGAGGTATAGCCTCAAATTAGTCTAATGGGCCACTGGAAACTATTATAATCTTATCTCAAGGGCTTTTGACTTTCGTGGCAATATGTGATTTAAAATAATTCACTTTATGTGAGGGTTTTTTTTTTTTTTTTTTTTTTTTAGCGCTTTGGTACTTTACCATGTATTCAGAATTATCATAAACATTATTAGCTCTAATCATACAACATGGCTCTCTTGCTGACATTAGTCAAACTTCTGACCAGTTCACATTATGTTCTGAGAAGAGGGAGGGTAAGAAGATATACATACAGTGAAATTTTAAATTTCTGTATTGGTTTGATTCTAGGGGAGAAAAATAGCTAATCTTCAACATTTTTTATAAGACTCCTTGAGAGTCATTTAAGTTCTCAAATTCTTTCAGATATTCTGAATCAAGATAAAATATCCTGAATCGAGATAAAATCCAATTCAATTCAATCCTCTCTCAAAAGAAAGTCTCAAGGTGTTCTGTAAGTCTTTAGTGCTTTCCTCCTTTGTCTCATCATAAAACAACAATATTAACACAAAAAGATTGACCTAGGCTGCAATTATATCAAACAGGGTCCTAATTAACCAAGTGGCTGTTCTTCTGTTATATTATCCTTCACTTAACAGTGCCACAGCTCGCATCATTCATTCATTCAACATTTATTAACTTTATACCACATATAAAACAAATACTAATATTAGTGGCTTCAAAGCCTAGAAACAAGAGAAAAAACACCACCTTTGAGAATCGCATTACAGTGGGCAAGCCTGCTCAGAAAATGAATAGTTATGGAATAATGTGTTTGGTGCTGACAACAGGGAAATATACCATGGACTATGGAAGCAGAAAGGAGTACTGGAAGACTTCACTAAGATGATTTACATACACCAACTCCTAAAAGGAGTTTATTAGGCCAAGTAAGAATAAGTACAGAGGCACAGGGCGAGAGTGACTCCAGTGGACAGGGGATACCCTGGAAAGCACAGAGACAGCCCTCTCCCCCAGCAGAGAGCACAAATGGAAGACCAAAAGCCCTTCGAGAGGCTGTCTCATCCTGGAGACAGAAGGGTATTTTTATAACTCATCTACCCAGAAGGAACGCTCTTTTATTTCCCATGAAGTCAGTTTGTGTACGAGCGATAGCTCTGAATGTGGGTGATGATCAGTAAAAGCAGTTAATCTCATGAGTCTTACCGACCCACTGTAGAGTTTGAAGCTGGGGAATGGCATAATGAGGTATTTATTTTTTATTTAAATTTAAGGTATTTTTCACAGTAATATGAAAGATGAGATTACACAAACAAAAGCTAAATGAGCAGACCAAAGTTAGAAGAATGTTATGGTAGTTATGGTAGTCCAACTGAGAAGTCATGAAAGCCAGTTCTAAAGTGGGGGTAACGAGGATGGAGACTAGAAATTGGCCACATCAAGGAGTCTCTTTAGATTGCATGGAGGACAGTCCTGCTGCTTGAAGGTGAATGAACAAAGAATCAGAGTAGGCCTGGCACGGGGCGCCTGGGGTGGCTCAGTCGGTTAAACACCTGCCATCAGCTCAGGTCATGATCCCAGAGTCCTGGGATTGTGTCCCAAGTCAGGCTCCCTGCTTAGCCTGCTTTTCCCCCTCCTTCTGCCCCTCCCCCTGCTCTTTCTCTCAGATAAATAAATAAAAGCTTAAAGAAAAGAGAGAGAGAGAGAAAGGAGTAGGCCTGGCATCTCCAAAGCAACTACCAGAATTGAAGCCCAGACTTATGATCTACTTCTCCCCTGCTGAATGAATGCTCACTCTGGGACTTTTGCCCAGCTTTGTAGTTTGACCTCAGAACACACACTGAGTGTGTAAACTGGCACTCATGGTTATCTGGCACCTGATATCTCAAACCATTTTAGTAACTCTGTATTGTCAAATAATTCCACTTTCATTTTCTTTGCTGATCCTTCATATTGATCTTTTGCCCTATTTTGAAATTGGCTTTGATAATGTGATTTGATTCCTACCACACAAAACTAGAAATGTATAATCAGGAGATAAGAAGGTTAAAGTGCACTGTCATTTTGTGAACAAAATAGTCCTTCATTGCTGGGAGCCTGGGAAAATCAGGAAACTAACCAACCATTCTGTTCCCTGGTTAGATAAAGGTTTTCGGGAATCCAGAAGAGCCTTGGCAGAATTAGGAAGATGCCTCAAAATGGACTCAAATGAATCACAAGTAAGCTTATTGCATTCAAATCCTTTTACAAACATCATAGCAAGTCGATAAATTAGATTTTAATAAATCTAAATAGGAAGCTTTAGCTTCAGCCATTAGGATCACACACATATTTGAGACATAATAAACATACATTTGGGATATTATTGGCAGGAAGTGAATTCTATGAGAGGAATTACATATAAGCACACTTCTTTAGAAGATTATGAACCTTATTTTACATGACTTATCAAGTGAGAAGTTTCACATTTGCTAGGTTTCAGAGCCTCCTTAACTAAAACCCAGAAATCAGATCACCTTTAAATATGCCATCAATCACTTAGAGCTTCAAACAGGCCCCAGGAAAATAGTCTTTATCACTGTATTCGCTTAGATTCTGTCTACAGTGGGAAACCCTAATCCTTATAAAACTAACTACAACTATTAGCTTCAGAGATACAGGCCCAAATGATGGACTCAGATAAATGCATGTACTCATTCAACCAATAAATACTATACACTTTATACACTCAGACTATATGTTGGCAATAGATTTAAGAATAAATGTAACCTAGTCCTGCCCTAAGAATAGTGTGGTTAGAAACAGGTAATCTAATCAAAGACTTTAAGTATGCACTGGAAATCATGGAGCCCCAGAGCCAAGTGTACCTAAGAGTAGAAGATCGAGAAGGGTTTCCTACACAGGAAAGGATTGAGCAGTGTCAGAGAATGAGCAGGAGCTAGATGAAGACATTTGGAAAATCAGGTGGGGTGGAGAAGAGTAACAGTGCTCCAGGTTCAAGCGTAACAAAGAACAAGAATCCATAAAATAATTTTGACAAGCTATAAGCAGTTTGCTCTTGCTGGTGTGATCAAAGTCAGCAAAACAGAATGAGAATGGAGAGGTCCACAAAGGTCATGTTCAAGTTTCTCAAGTTTCATAAGCTACAGAACTCTTTCTCAATAAAATTTATTTCTGAGCCCCAATATATTAATGCAAGAAAATCAGTGAATAGAAACCTTCATAGATAAATAAAACATTTTTCACTGTTTGTGTCTGAGCAGTTTGAAAATCACTTCTGTGAGGAGGTGAGACAATAGCAACAAAGGCACAGGGAAGTGAAGTGATCAGATTTGAATTTTCACTCCATGACTTGGGCTACAAAGTAGAGAGCGTGTTTTTTTGTTTGTTTGTTTTGTTTTTTTTTGTTGTTGTTTTTTTTGTTTTTTTTTTTAAGATTTTATTTATTTATTTGACAGACAGATCACAAGTAGGCAGAGAGGCAGGCAGAGAGAGAGAGAGGAGGAAGCAGGCTCCCCGCTGAGCAGAGAGCCCGATGCGGGGCTCGATCTCAGGACCCTGGGATCATGACCTGAGCCGGAGGCAGAGGCTTTGCCCACTGAGCCACCCAGGCGCCCCGAGAGCATGTTTAACGATGCTGACAGTGATAGACCACTGAAGATGATTAGTACATGACAGAGGAAAAGGTGGCTTTGAGAAGCATATGAGGGTGCAACAAGAACGGGGGTGGGAGGAAGTGACTTATTGGATCTACTACATGAGGGAGGAGGAGACATTAAGGCTAACTCTCAGAGTACCAGCTTATGCAACTGGGTTGGAGCCCACAGGAAATACGTTCAATTTACATATAATGTGTTGGATTGTGGAGCAGAGACACAAGTGATGAATTTGGTGGTGAGCAGAAGATGGGACAAGAGGAAATACGAAGCTCAGAAGAGAAACATACATCACATACACACCTGGGAGTCATCAATATCATTATCACCATAATCACAGCTACTGTTTAAGGGGTGCTTTAAAGCCCTTCATAGGTACCATCTCATGTGACCTCGACAACATCACTCTAAGGGAGGCCTTAACAAGAAGTTAAGGTCCAGAGAGACTGAATATCATCCTCAAGATCATATAAGCAGGAAGTGGCAGGCTTAGGGTGCTCAGGTCTCTCTGGCTTAAAATGCCTTTCAACCATCACCACCCAAGAGATGGTTCTCTCAAGGGCAGCATGCAGAGCACTGAATCTCAAGAGGAGGGGCAGAACAGAGGGCACCAGCAGGGGCAGAACAGGTAGCTGAAACACAGTCAATATTCCTCCTTGGAAACTGAACACATACACATTCAGAGGCCAAACATGTAGGTAAATGGGTGAAGAATCTTGGTCTCCAGCAAAAGAAAGTCATAGATATAAGAAACAGGTGCATCAGAAGGAGATTCACCCAACTGAAGATGTTCAAATTCAAGATTTTATTTCTAAAAAACATCATCCTGACAACACAAAAACATCCTCCATGAGAATGACCGCTGCTTTTTAGCTTGACTTATCTTTCCTAATTATCTCGATACAAACTACAGGACAAAAATAACATTTTATAAAAGGTGAATAAACAAGAGATGTAGGAAAAACAAACTTTGTAGAGGATGGACTCTTCAAAAGTGCTCTAACATAGAGAATTTCTGTTTTTTGTAAGACTGAATTAAAAGATAGAGCTCATTATATACATAAAGAAACATGAGATAAATTCCTTCTAAACAGGGGCGCCTGGGTGGCTCAGTGGGTTAAAGCCTCTGCCTTCAGCTCAGGTCATGATCTCAGGGTCCTGGGATTGAGCCCCACATCGGGTTCTCTGCTCAGTGGGGAGCCTGCTTCCTCCTCTCTCTGCCTGCCTCTCTGCTTACTTATGATCTCTCTCTGTCAAATAAATAAATAAATAAAATCTTAAAAAAAAAATTCCTTCTAAACAGTCCTAAGGAAATGTCTGCCCATCTGAAATAATTTGGGAAGCCCCCCTTGATAGGTGAATGGGAGCTTTTGCTGGGTCTCTTAAGACTAAAGTTAGTGTCTAACTTTGCCTTCTCACAGCTGACTATTATTTTTCAAATAACTTTTAGGATGTCTTTTTAGGATGCCTATAATTTCTTCCATAACACTTTGGTATTCTCAGAATGATACTCTGTATGTGTCAGTCAGTGTAATCTTTAATTCTAGGACCTGTCCAGGAATGCACACAACAGGATGGTCAGCTGGCACCATATTCCAAATGGCCATATGCCAGAGGGGGCAACTCCCAGGTCCTTTTGATCCAGGTAGATTTGTCCACACTTAACACTTTGTTCATCAAGCTGAATATAAAAGGTTGGTCTTTATTTATGAACTAATGTCTGGTTAATCACTATAGTAGCTGTATTAATGGGTTCCCTTTGATGGAAATAAAGGCTTAAGGATATGTGGATTAGCTAATATATATAGTTAAATACTTCTCAATCTTGATGTGACTATATGAAAGATTTCATTGAAGCCTATATCCAGCATGTCTTAGAGATGGGGCCTACAATGTTATCCCCAGTCATTCTGTGTCCAGACATTAGAGTAGGAAGGATTTCTGATTGCATGATGGTGACTGAAGGGCCCAGAAGATGCTTCTGAAGTGTTGCTATGTCTACCTCAAGTGAATGTTGCACACAACATGTGGTCAAAGTATCTAAAATGACAAAGATCTAGGATTTTCACTGAGTTTATAAAACAGGTTTGTTCCTGATATGCTAATAAGTATTTATCTAAAAAATATCTAACTGTGTGATAAAGAATCTGGACTTAACTGCTTTCATTGTAACTGGTAGTGAGGTTGTGGGAGAGAAGCTATCACTTAGCATTTCAAACTTTTTGGATGACTACTATTGTCTAAATAAATAAATAGTTTTGCCAAATTTGGCTTTCATCATTTAAAAAGCATATTATGAAGTCTTTAATATGATAAATCATTTCAATGTCTTTTGGGAAGAAGCAGATATATATTTTGTGATTAAGAAAACCATATTCTGAACTTTTGTTTCCAAAATAATCTTTGTTTTCTGCAAAACAGTAGGACCAAAAATAGCCTACATACTTTAAAAAAAACAAAACAAAACAAAACAAAAAACTGCATACTTCTTCACAAACAAATTCTTCACAAACAAACAACATTTCAGTGATACAAGAACATCCTGGTTCCATTCACAAAGATATCAAAGGGCAATGACCCTTTATGAGAATGTTTGAAATATAATGACATGGGTTATCAGTAGATTTTATAAATGTATCTTAAGAGATATAAGAAATGCATGTGATTCCCTACTTTACTTCTAGCAATTAAATCTGTAGCTTAAAGATTTGAATACCTCATACTTAAACAATGAATTTCAGCTTGTTTCTATCCTACTCAAAAGAAATATTCAGTAGTGAGATAACTGAGTCAATTATATTTCAATAAGCAGTTCTGAGAAAGACCCAAATAGGACACTTCCAAACTATTCTGGACATCAGCACTAAATACCTGTTTTTACACAAACTAGTCATGACAACTCTCAGAGGCAGTACCAAATAAGCTTGTTCATCAAGAAGCTGTCTCACGTTTCTATTTTTCCAAATGTGGAATACTAAAGAATCAATCAAAACTTACCAGGGAAGTCAAAGATGGAATCTGGTCAATTATAAAATGCCCAAAGGAAAAAAAAAAATGTCCACAGCAGCAATGGGGTCCTATACACTACCTAAATAAAATACTGTAGCCAGTGATCAATATTTTACCTTTTTAAAATACTTTCCTGGCAGTTATACAGGTAAGTTTATACAGATGATACATTTTGTATTTGTCCTTTCTTTCTTTTTTTAAAAAAATCATGAATCCCAAATATAGTCAGAAAGGTATAGCTTTCACATACTGCTATTTCACATATAAAATGAGTACAGCCAATTTAATTCAATTCAGCACATCATGATAAAATATATGATTATTTTCCCCAGAAACTTGGTATTGTCAAGAATGACTAAAAATAAAATCCCAGTGTTCATATTTTCCCTCCTAGTCACAATGCTATAGTCAATTTTCCTAGGCTTGCAGAATCATCTACTCAGAGCCAGTAAAGCAAAATTAATATAGCATAAGAGAAACCAATCTCATTTTCTCACCATTACTACCACCTACCAAATGTTCCTCCCCACAAACTGTAGCAACAAAAATTAGCATAGGCTATCTGGAACAGAACTACTATGGTCTCAAAACCATATGGAATCTACTCCATAGATAATTACCTGGGGAAACTAATATTTTTTTTCTAAACCCATACCAGCCATTCTTTTAAATCAGACATGAAAAGTAAAACCAGACTTGTCTTATCTTGCCTTTGATGTTCCTAGTATTTGCAGATATCAAAAAGACATCTCCATAAAAAAACAAGGACGCTGAAAAGCTGGGAAAGGCAAAATGGCCAAGAATGTAAATTCTTAAGACTAGTTTCTGAATATTATTACTATGTAGACCTATATAATATGGTAGTCACTGGCTGGACATAGCTGCTGAGCACTTGAAATGTAGCTAGTCTGAACTGAGATGTATTAGAAGTATAAAATACACATCAATTCTGAAGACTTAATAAAAATATTATAAAATATTGTATTAGCATTTAAAAATATTATATGTTGAAATGGTCATCTCTTGGATATACTGAGTTACATATAGTACTAAAATTAATTTCACCTGTCTCTTTTCACTTTTACTGTAGCTAATAAAAGATTATAATTGCATATGTAACTTGCCTTTTTGGCTTACATTATATTTCTATTGGACGGGGATGATTTAGACAATAATCACTGTGATATGTAGTAAACCTTGTGAAAAATTCTACCATTTGACCATCTGGCTTAGAACTTGTAAAAACTTTGCCATACAGCATGAAACAGCCTTAAAAGCACATTTCCTACTGAAGGTCACATAGTTTTCCATATTTTAATGAGTGTTTGGAGGGTAAACAAAGACAGGAAAGGGGGCTTTGGTGAAAAAAGCAAAAACAAAAAACCCAAAACTCAAACTATGGGCTTAAGCTAACTCTAGCTTGATTTTTTTCTCATTGCCAGACCCAATAAATAATTCCTATTTCAGAGGAAAAGCGCTCCTCTTCTGCCTGGAGTTTCAAGGACAAACAGTTCAAGAATTGTGAATAGGTACTAACAAGTAAATGAGCCTTTCTAAGGTATATGAAGCCCTGCCCAGGTAAAAGTCAAAAAGGTTAGGGTGAGATAAGTAATTTAGTACTTCCTTAGGGTTTACAGTCCCATCTTCTCTCATCTCTACTTAACTTCGCATCACTTCCCTTTTCCTTCCAAGCTTGTGCCAACGTTTACCCCTACTTTCTCTGCTGTTGGTTATTCATACCTTTCTCCTCTCCTAATTCCAACTGGCATCTTCCTCAACCTTTGATCTTTCTTCTTTCTTCCTGTTTTCCCTTTTTATATATATTTTATAAAATTTATGTTACATAGTCATAAATAGGAAAAACAAAATCAAATACATCAAAGTTCTTTTTACTTCCACAGGGCTCTTTTCTGGATTTTAATTGTTTTTGTTTGGCCCTTCGGGGTTAATGATCTTTCCCTTGGACTCTTCACCCCCCTTCCCCCCCCCGCCAAAACCAATATGGTTCAAGAAGAAATCTTCACTAGAATCACCTAAGCAGATTCCTAGACCCTAACTACCCAGATCCAAAATCAGATTCCTTGGTAATCAGCAGTCTTAGGAGCATGGGTTAGCAAAATTAGACTACCTTGATGTTGATACATGTCCTACTAGTCTATCAGAAGGACCTACTGAAAAGCACATAAATTTTTTTTTTTTAAATGAAAGCTTCTGGGAGAAAAGAAGTTCAACTATTGGCTTTAGTATTTAACAGTAAAAAAGTTGAGAAAACAACAGGCCCAGATTAATCAACAAAAGTTATCAAAGCAGTGTTTATCAGAATTCCTTTGAGACTGGGATAAATTAATTTAAGATTGCTAGTATGGGATTCATACCATGCATTCAGAGTAGTTTAGTAAAGAAAACTGACGGTCATTGGTGGAAAAAACATGGTCATCCAACTCAATTCAATTTGTATGAATAGGGCTCAGGCGTCTACACACTGCTCAAACTGACTGTGCAGTTCAAGAACCACAATGCTGGTTCAGTATCGAAATGTGAAGTACAAGTTTTTGAAAAGCGTAAAATCTATTGCTGCTTTTACCTAGTACTCTCTTCAGTCATTGCCGACAGACAATTTTGGGGTAGATTTTCATGATCTATGTTATATTTGTAAGCAATTTATAGTTGACTTTTAGGAATCAGTGTGTTAATAAAGTAGACCAAACACAGGCAATTCTATTTACAATTAGGATAATGAATCAAAATATGCTCTTTTGATGTTCCAAGACTTTGAACTCATAGAGCTTTGATATAATGTTTAATAAACATATCTTTACTATTATAAACGGCCTCTCAATCCCCAGGAAGTTAAGCCAAAGGAATGTATTTCTGGTCTAGATTAGGCAATACTTTTATTTAGAAACTAATTTTATTAAAAAAAATATTTGTCAGAAGTTCTCCACTTTATGTAGAATGTTTAGATTATCAATAATCAGCTTTATGTCAAAACATAAACACACAAATAGAATAATTACCAGTCATACCTTATTATGTGTCTGAGTCTGTCCAACCAGGATGAGGATGTTGGATGAGATGATAGATAGGCAGAAGTTAATTAGAATTATAGACCTCTCAGAGCGTATGTACCTAGCCAGAGAGAAAAGAATGTGTCCAACTTCAAAATTCCGCAGAAAGAAGAATTCCATATTATGCAAACTGGTGAAATTCATCCAGAAAAGGAAACATTAAAATATATCCTTTATAGAAGAAAATATATGAAAAATGTTTTTTTAATAAAGATTATTCTTAGAGACCCAATTTTATAGTGACATGGTATGTCCTAGAGTCCTTCAGAGTAATTTTATTTTCTTTAGACATTAGTATGGACAACATGGCATTTCTGACAGAATTGAGGTTGTAACTGCTATCAATATAATTTTTTTTACTAAAACATTAAATTTCTTGGAAATATAACAATTACTATAATTACCATTATGTATATATATTTTATATATAATATATATAATACATTTATTATCATATAAAATCAATATAAACCAAAAGGAAAAACCCCACACAGATTCGCAATATCCTCGTATTCTAGAAAGCAACCATTACTTTCATGAAACCATGAGCACTCATCCACCATTTCACACACTCAAATATTTTTATATAGTTTGCTACTCTTTTTATTTTTCTTTTCCTAAATGCTCCAAAAAAAAAAAGAAAGAAAAAGAAAGAAAAAAAGGAAAGTTAAAAAAAATGAAACTTCATCTCTAAAAACTAGTCCAATCCACAAATGATAATTTGCCATTAGGCTGGAAAATTACTTGGTGTCTGCCATATTTCACCCTTATGAAGAAGTGTTTATATAGTCTGCTATATAACTTTTAAGTGCATCAAGAATGTAAGCCATAGAGAAAGCTGCTCAGAATCAAGTGTTCTATACCAGCTGTTTACCCTGAAAGGGTAACGGTTATTTTGCTTTACTGTACCCTGTGGTAAATCACTGAGTGACAGTAACAAAAAAGACATACTTGTACTTGCTGTGTATTTGAGGCTGTTCAATTTGTATTAGTACATGGAATCACTTTCCACAGCAGGCATGGGTTTACTGTGCAAGGTTAGGTGGGGTGCCAGAGATCTGGAGGCACTCTTTGGAAAATAAAATCTATCAAAGTTCTTTTTCTGTCTCTGTCTTTGAGGAATATTTAGGCCCACATTCCATCACATATTTCAGAAGGGAACACAAAATAAAAACAGGAGTAATAATAAAATACAAAAAGCAATTTTTTCGAATAAAAAAATTTCGTTTCTTCACAAAACAAACCCAAATAGGAATAACCTATGTCAATTCTCAATACAAAATGCCCTCAAGTATTGCTTAACCTTGTCCCTGCATCATCAGTATCTAAAAATATAATAAACCACACACTGGGAAGCTAAAGACAACATCAAATATTAAGTCGTTTCTTCTTTTGTGAGAGGGAGATATAACATAAAAAGTTTAAGGGCTGCACAAAATTGACCCTTTATATGATGTTAATGGCTTTGTGACAGCACATGCACACAGATGACATTGCTAAAAGGGTTTCAGTGATATCATTTGCTCTGTAAGTAGGAAAATCCTGTTGATAAAAGACCCAGACTGACCACCCTGAAGACTCTTTAGATATTTCTATTATTCATTAATACTGAGTCACATTATTGCCTTAAAATTTTCTATAAAACATCTCAACTTCCAAAACTTTTTATAAACATACTTGAGGTTTTAAACAAAACTTGTAAATACATCATTTCAATACATAGATTAAAAAGATATGCTCAGTTGCTCTTTGATGTAATACCTCTACAGAACATATTTGTAGATGAAGAGAACATACATAGTAATGTTTTGATGAACATTTCTAATGAACTATAAAGGACACCAACAATTTTCAAAATACTACACTATATATAAAATAATTTTGATGTTCATATATTTTATAAATCATTAAAAACTTTAAAATTTAGACTTTTAATTAGAAAAAAAGGCAGCAGAGGCCTAACATGAGTATTACCGTATGGTAATACTACACAGTAATACTATAAGATAAATTTCATGTTTATAACATTCATTAAATTTGTCATGCCATAAGATTCACTTAATAATTTAGGAATCTTGGAATTCCTATAAAATTATTAATGCTACTTCAATTCTTCTATTTGTAGACAAGGAGTTGATTAGCCACTAAATGTTAGGAATCAAAATTTGTGTTCTTTCTTGGTACTCTCTTCTACACTTGTGTTTCACACCAGGTACTAATACAGATCCTTCCAGGTGTTTGGGTAATTCTTAGAAAACTACTAGGTGATTTCCCTGGATCTTCTGGATTAAAGAAAATTTATTATGGACTAATTAATCTTGTGCTTCTTTACATACCATTTATATTGGCGATGTTGGTGTTAATGTTAGCTATAAGTGTTGAGGGGTTAAGAGAAGGTGGAATTGGTGCCTGAACTCTAAGGATTGAGAAATGGAACTATAATTACTTCAGTGAGTATGAATTATGACACTGTTGAGATTGCCTGAAGTTCTGGTCCTTCAACACTGCCTCATTTTCCAAAAATGCCACTTAGGCAATTATGGGAGATAAAGTAGTCTTATTCCCAGTTTTTGTCCATCTTGCTCTTCCATTCCCAGGGCAATGTCTGCTTGACTAACCCATGAAGCTTGGATTCTATTGTCTCTAATGCCATGCTTAGACCAAACATTTCTTTAATTTCGTGGGATTGGCCATATTTTATCAGGTTTTCTCATTCTGTCAGTGTTTTACAACCAGATAACTCCTTCCCAGGAAGGCAGAACATCTATTATGTACCTGTGTCAACGGGATAAGAATGTCTACATAATTTTTTGAAGTATGAAAATTTTAATATTGTTGACACGTTAATATCCTGGACAATTAATTCTTATCTCAAGAGAGTTAAAAAATATAATGGACATTTTTTCTGGAAAGGACGTTAAATCAAATGACCTTTCTTTAGTAAATCATAATTACTCTTCAACTGAATTGTTTTTTAACTTAAGTAACAGTAAAACACAAGGACTAGCTACTTTTGCAATTTTGATATTGAACATATTCAGGAAATAATACACAACTGTCTATTTATTAGTATAAGAACCATTTTTGGCACATTTTTAATAATCAAGATGAATATACAATGTTTTACACTTAATATTTTTTAAATCCGTTAGGAAGTTTGGACATTTGGTTATGTACTGTTTATCAATATGTGAGTAGACATAATAAAATATCTAAAATATACAGGTGTAATTTTTATTAATAGAAGGAATCTTAGGGATATACTAAATTTTCATGTACTATCAAGCAGATGCATTTCAAATATATAGAACAAAGTTTTTCAATCACATCTCCTTATTTATGTATTTTTTACTTCTTTTAACTAATTTGTCAAAATCTGACTTTTTGGAAAGATTCAACCAAGAGGTCTTTCCTATAGCATTTTGGTATTATGTTAATGCATTAATATTATAGAAGACTTACTCATTGTCTGGGATATACTGAAAACATGCACTTAAAATCTTAAGTTTAAAACTTAAAACTTAAGAATTTGGAGACTTAAGAACTTGGAAAACTTAAGATTTGGAATTTCCATAGCAGAGAAATTACTTTGATTGTACCAATTAAACTCTCAAGCTCAGTAACAATTGGGATAAATAGAAACAAACATTGACTGAACTATGGAGATAAGAATACCATGTTTGAGGGTAAGCAACTTGTTGAAAGTTATCACCATTTGATTTGGGAAGAAAAGTATGTGGTTTTGTTTATTTTGTCATCATAGGCAAATACAAGAAAATTAGGTAAGAATTTTATTACTATTATTCACAACAGTTTATAACTTTGTTCTAAAAATACTTCTTTCAGTAAGTTAAAAAGAAAGGAGACATAATGGTTATTATATTGCCAGCTTTAATCTGAATAAGAGAGCATTCTATTTCAAGTGCATTAATTGATTACATACCTCCATAATGCTGCATAGACAACTGCGAGGGTGATCAAGGCCAAGCAAGAAAGGCCACTGCCTACTATTAGGGTAACTGAAGGTGTACCAGAGGATTCCATGATCTGTAAATTAAACAAAAGAAACACAAAAAGGAGAGATAATTTTTATTATAAATGAAAATAACTTCTAAACTCAGCAAAACTATCCTAATACTCAAAAACAGCCAACAGAATTGTTATAGTTACCAGATAATTACCCAGTGATCACTTTGTTCATATATTCTCAACCTCTAAAGTGACTAATTCTAGCTCCCCCCCTCTCTCCCACTGTGAAGTAATAAAGGCCTTAGAGTTTTAAATGCTTGATTATGGCATATTACTCACTATGGCTTACAATAAATACCTATAACTAAAACTTGGTGAATATTCACATGTTAAATTTTCTCTAGCTGAAATTTGAAGGAGCATTCAGTTTTTTTCAACAACTATATTTCAATTATTTCACAGCATGCTTTTTGGAAAACTTACTTTGATCTTCCCATTTATAACTCATTGCAACACTAACCTGGTACCTAAATATTGAAAAATTTTCAAACTTTCTGACTTTTGACAACTTTGTTCCAAGTCAAGTATTCTCTTATTTAATTTCACTTGCTTGGCCTCTAAGGCTATAAAAGAAAACCAAATTTTGAATGCAAGAATTTACAACATATTTTGTGGGTTTTGTTTTTCTATTAACAAAATATGCAGAAATAATTTTCACAATACCAGTATCAGTCCCTAAATACATGACCTTGACAAATATGCCTTAAATATTTTAAAACATATATAAAGATTATAAGCAGTTACTAACTTGAGAGGTTTCTTTCCTTAGACACTAACATGATACTAACTAATAAAATCTGTTGTTTTTATTTTCAATATTCAAAGTTTGAAGAAATACACTTTAAGATCAAGTGTGTTCCAAACCTTAGGTATGCACATTAAATTACATTATGTATTTTTGTCATCAAAATAAGTAAGAAGAGTAAGGCATATTTAGGCCAAATTTAGACAAAAAGTCACATTCATCTTAATAATTATTTTTCTATATTTCAATATTTTGTAAATAATTTTTTAAAATACAGTTGATGAGGATATTATTTTTCTCTTAGTTTATGCAGCTATTTCAGAAACTAGTTTCTTTCTTTCTTTCTTTTTTTTTTTTTTTTACAAGCCTACACTTTTAAGGAATGATTTTACAGTTTCAGGCAGTCCGTGCTTTCATGAAAACTTCATTTTTTTTTTTTTTAAATAGAATATCCAAGGACACCCCCAGAAAACCTGTACTGAAAATATCCAATGCAGATATGCAATATGTTTGGCTTATAGTGTCTGGGGTCTTCATTCTACTACCAACAGTATTCTCACAAATTCCCCAGACCAGCTTTACAGTTCTAAAATAAAGGTTAAGTTGGCAATTATTTTTATTTGAAAGTTTGCAGCATATTAGTAATATGATGGAGTACATCGTCAAAACTATGCTGCAGAAATTTCAAGTTAGAAGACATAAAATTGAGTAGAATTTAGTTACAGCACACCAACTAGAATTCATTTTACCAACCTACTGTAGCTAAGGAGGAGACGAACCCAATTTTGCCACCCTGCAACATTTTCCATTTCCCCTTTTAAAATGCAGTTCCCTGGAGAAACACTCTCCACAATGTCCCTGCCTTTGCATTAAAGCCTTGTTTTCCCTTTGTTACTTACTATTTCTCTAGGTTGCTGAGCCAAAATGGCGAAGGTAGAGAGACGATCACATAAGCATTTCGTATGGGATGCATCGGTAAGCACAGTTTTACATCCCTGGGTGGACCACGTTCCCAAAGACTCGTTCCTGCAAAGGGGGGGTGGGGGGAGATCGGGATAAATACGCCTGACGGCCAAATCCGTAAAGAAGAAAATGCCGTTTAATTGAGAGAATCGTCTACTGTAATTCCCGTTCAGGAAAAAAAAAATCTACTTGTTGTTGAACAGAACGTAATTTAGATGCATCTCCAGTAATGCAAAGCGAGAGTGTTTGGAAAAAGCAAGCGGGCGGGTGCAGCGTGCAAAGAGCTGTCCAGCGCCGGAGGTGCTGAAACCGGGACTAGATCTGTCCAGCCCTCTGCGAAGAACGGCAGAGGCAGTGGCAGCACGAGCAGCCGCCAGAGCGTTGGCAGCCACTTCCTATGCTCATCGGATCGTTTCAAACACTCAGAGTGTAAAGAGGCTTTTCAGAATTTCATACCAGCTCTGATTCTCGTCCTGTATTTTTGGATCGTGAATGCTGGCTTTTAAAATGCGGAATTCTCTGAAAATCCTGCCTAAAAGGTTATATAGCTTGGGTTGGGTGATAGGATCTTTTCCGCTGCTGGTTAGGGATTTTTCCTCCCTTTAGAATTAGCTGCTGTGAAAATTTCACCCTGGAAACGGGAAGCAGCAGCAGCGGCATCAGCTGGTTACGACTCTTATTGCCTTTGCCTGGTATCCAGGGGAGGGGTAGGTTTCAGACATGAGCTTCCCACTCCACACTTCATTCAGCCCAACACGCCTCTGAAGCCCTTGACATTTCTCCCCCTGACCTGCGTCTCTGCCCTGGAGTAGAAACATTAAGCTAACACCAAGTCTGCTAGAACATTTGGAAGAATAATCCTACCCCAAAGTCCAGTAGGAAGGGGAAAGAGGGCCTGCTTCAATTTCTCTTTGGTATAGCCATTCAAAATTCTAAAGCATATGGTTTATTTCCCACCCCAGCAGAACAATAAAAATGGTATCAACCTACGCTTTCTTAGTAGGGGGGGTAAAATGGGGGAGAACCCTTCCACCCCCAGCTGAACTACTCTAGAGGAAGAGGAAGAAAAGGAGAAAAAAAAAAAGCTAGAGAGTTCAACCAATCAATTTTATTAGCATTACACGTGTTATATACTGAATGCACCAATTCTCCCCTCCCCTCCCCCAGGTATGGAAACTCTCCAACTAGTGAAACCTGGTTATGTGTGTGTTTTAATTTCAAGCCACATTATTATCTGTGTTAAAAATTACTCTAAAATTTGAAGTGAATAACACCTAATTTTGAATGTGGTACTTTTGATTTCACGTACTCCATCCTTGAATGCCTAAAGCTATTGGGTTAAATATGCATGCAGTCTATTTCTGAGAGATTTCAATGAGAGAAGCTTCTCTGTGACAGTTGGACTTCCAAGTTGAGCTACAGAATATAATTCACACTATCCTTTTTGGTATCTAGAAACAATGTTTTTAATATATGTGATTTTGTATCATTAATATTTATGACTCAAAATACTCTTAATTACAAGTTCTTTTAAGAAGGAATATTTGGGGGGCACCTGGGTGGCTCAGTGGGTTAAAGCCTCTGCCTTCAGCTCAGGTCATGATCCTAAGGTCCTGGGATAGAGCCCCGCATCGGGCTCTCTGCGCAGCGGGGAGCCTGCTTCCCCTTCTCTCTCTCTCTGCCTGCCTCTCTGCCTACTTGTGATCTCTGTCAAATAAATAAATAAATAAAATCTTTAAAAAAAAAAAAGAAGGAATATTTGGGTGAGGAATTTGAGGAAGTCCACATAAAAAATTTAACTAAGTTCACCCAAACACTTTTAAGTATCACCAGTTCAAAATTAGGAGGTCTCTTTTCTTTCTCATGACGTCATGCAGTCATGTCAAATTTAAAAATATGTATCAGTAATACCTTCAACCAACTGCAATAGTATTAAATCCCACTTCTACCTAACCATAGCAGCACTTCAGTTTATCTCATAAGCTGTGTCTTATCTTCTTGAGACAAACAGTGAAGGCCAAATGAAAAACATTTAGCTTAGTTGATTAAAGTTTAAAGAAGAAAGATATAGTTAAGAGAACCTGACATGTTTTAAAACCTAATATCTGCATTATTCATCCTGGATGGCAGCTCTACTTTAATGCAGTATCTGTGCTTTCAAGATGGAGTCTAGTACTTAAACTTTTCACATTATGTAGCTATGATCAATAAACCAATGTAAAGTCTTAATAAGGAATAAAAACTTTTCTATAAGTAAGACCTCATATGAGGCAAAATTATTTATACCTAGGTAATTAAGAAAATGTTAGCATCACTAAACATTGGCTATCAGATATTAAGTCTGTGTTCAATATAATGATGCTGGACTCTGAAGATCTTGTAAATTTTACATGGCATCTTTAGAAAAGTAGGTCAATTTACTTTGTTTGTACAATGATTGCATTGCTGACCTAACCCAGCCTTGGACAGAACTGGAAAGTGACATGGGTCTCACTGCCCCCAAGCATGAAATGCTTCAAATCTTTCTGGGCCCCTTTCCACGTGTACCTTCCTGAGGCTACATAGTCTGTGTCCCTACCTTCCTTTGGAATTATTATTGCTTTGTTGACTTTATCTGATTAAACTAATATAATAACATGAGTGAATATAGTGTGATGTACTCTTCTCAGTTTAAAACAAGGTATAAAACACAAAATAATGCATCTGATAGGAGAACATCAGAAATTGGAGCAGATGAGTAGTAGAGAAGATTTTGAAAGGTAAGAGATTAACTACCAACTTCTATATTTGGCCAATCCCAAGAGCCGATCAATAAACATGATACCATTCTCAAACCATATTTTATATTGTTTCAAAAAACCTCAATATTTTAAAACCATATAAACTCTTAAAATTAGTTTCTAAATCACAAGCATACATGTCACTATTATTACAAAACCTATAGTATGTGTCACCTATATTTTTAAACACTTCATAGCTTATTCTTACTGCACAAAATTCTTTGAAAGCATGGTACATGTGTCTGATTGATTTCAGGGAGATCTTGTAAAGGAAACTGATATTTGGTATAGCTAATGTGAAGCAAAATAGCTTCTCCCATCTGTAAAGAACAAGATTTTCAAACATGTGGACTATTGCAGCAGTCATATTATTCTTCCAATATCAGAGGGTTTTTTGCAGGTTATGATTAATGGTATATCTGTGAATTATCTGTATTTATTAAGTCTAGGTTGTCATCAATAAGGCAAACAAATACAACAAAATATATAGGAACATTAAAGATATAATACGAATAACTGACAATGTCAGAAGAGAACACAGAATGATGATACAGATATATATATTATACCGAAAATAACATATTTCTTTTTCACAATACCTTTTCTGGGCATTAAAATTTATTTCAAATAGTTTTCAAAAATAACTAGGCCTGCAGAAATTCTATACAGCCAGAAGAGTCTTTGTTGGTTACACCTACATTCACCCATGTTAGCTGTTAGCTGTCATCTGTACCTCTTCTCCTTCTTCCTATTATTAGGCTGGCTAAAAGAAGAAGAGTCTGCCTATCCCAAGTATTCAAAAGTACATACCCACAAGCATAGAAATGTGAGACACAAAATCTATTACTTTCTAGCTTAATATTTATTTGAGGCTTTCCCCAATTTCCTAATTGGGTTTCTTTCCTAACCTGGTCTCTTTTTGGATGTGAGGATATCATTGGGTTCCTGATTTCATGGGAGCTTTAAATAATACAGGATATGACTAAATTCTCTAGTATTTACGATTACAGAAAAAAATTATCTGTTCTCTTTGACAAAAAGTTATTTAGTAAAATGTGGTAGCAAAAACTTATAGTGACACATTTCAAAACTGTTCCAAGAAACCAAACTTTTATCTTTTGAAATACCAATACAACCAGACATTTCATTTGAATCATTCTTTTATAAAACTGTCTATTCTGCTTCATAATAAATCAATGTGTAAAGTATTTATTATGAATAAACTATACACTTAGGAGGTTTATTAACTTTTAGGATATTAACAGCCCACTTATTCAAAATCAAAATAGCTACAATGGCAATTCAAAAAATTTACACACGATTTCTGAGTACACTCTTTTTACCATGTATGTATACTGAAAGGAAGTTTTTTCCCATGATAATAGTTACTAATTTCTAAAAATTAGGTGAAGCTGTACTATTTTTAATGTATAGATTACACCCAAGTAAATGATGTGTATATGGCTCTTGGTATAAGTTATTCCCATAGTACAGAAAATTTTGGAGTACAAATGAGCAAATATTCTCAATTTTGAGTTAAAGTAGTATTTGAGGGTAATTCCTACTTTTTAGAACATCGCAAATATTGCAACTATGGTTATCTCTAGCAACTGTTACTATGTCAAAACAGTGAATAAATAATTGGAAAGTTTTGCTAGAAGCTCTTGCTTCTAGCCCATTGGTTTTCTACACTTGATTGCATTAGTTACCTGGAGACCTTTAAAAATTAAGCCCTGAGGTGGGCCTTGGGCATTATTACTCTCCTAATGCTCCCCAGATGATTCTGTGTGCAGCCAGGGTTGAGAATCACTGATCTATCTCAACCACTTAGTTTTATAGATAAGAAAAGTGAAGTACAGTTAATGTAGGAGACTTGTTTTAAGTCAGAGTGAGAAGCAAAGTTGGACTTCTCGCTTCCATACCAGAAGTTTTTAATGCTAAGTTTTAATTGCAATCTCTTTTAAAACAGAATGTAACATGTCCTATGAAGTTGTAAGAATATCTGAATGTCATGCATTTTTACACTTGCAACCATTGTGGTACTAGTGTCACAGTTTTAGCAAACTGAGTTATCAATGGATAAAGTTAGCAAAGGGTAGGTAGACTGTTACACTGTATCATTTATATCTTATATTTAAGTAACATACCCTATGATGCATTAAAGAAAAACATTGATTTTATACCAATTTTTCATGACATAAAACATCTCCTGTCTCTATAGTGAGATCATTTACTGTTTTGGGTGATAAAAAAGCTTAAATTCCAAATTCTGAAAACAGAATAATGGGTAAAAGTTTTAAGTTCTTTTTTCCTTCTAAAAATGATATTATCTGTATTGTAATTCAATGTAAGACTGTTATTCAAAATTATTTTTACATCAATTATAATGATATCTGTGTATAGCAGATATATATATAAAATATATATATATATATTTTATATATATATCTGCTATACACAGATATCATTATATACTAGTATGTGTGTGTATATATGTAATAATAAATGAAGAGTAATACCCATATAAAGCATATACACTTCATTCACTGGGATGAAATTTAGAAGCAGGTACTTTGCTACCACCAGAAAGAGCACTTATCATCCACTGTGCTGAGCCTGGAATTAATAGTGATCCTTCTATACCAAAACACTAGATTTCCAATTTGTTATAGAGAAATGAAGTAGTTCCAGGAATACTCTATAGTTAGATCTCCCCCAAACAATCCTTTGTGTCTATTAATGCTTCCCATCCAACACAGGAATATTGGTTGATAAATTCACCTCACTTTCTTTAGTTATAAAATTAACACTCTCTGTGCCATACTAGAATACCAGTGTTTTTTGAGAACTGTATGTTATTTGCTTTGAATCTCTGCTATGCGGCTTTTCACTTAGTAGGTATTAAATGATGTTTGTTTAGTTAATTTAATGATTATTTACACTTCAAGCAATGACTGTTAATACTGATGGATCCAAACAATTGTCTTAGCTCTAATTCATTTGTTGTTCTTCAGCATATAGTAGAAATATAATCTGAAGTGTATCAACAGGCTAATCTATTAGTTTTTGGTCTTCAAACACCATTTGATGACAAATTCTGAAAGATTCAGCATGCTATAGTGATTATGTTCAGCAGCAAGACCTGAATCTTCACTAACCAACCAGTCAATAAGTATTTTTAGAGAGTGCTTTTCAAATGCTAAAGTAGAAGATTCTTTAAAAACAATAATAATAAGTTTCTTTTTTTGACACGGGGACAGTCTGGTTGGGAAGACTATATAAAATCCAAGAGTATATTTTCTGCTTTATTATAAATTATTCCAGAAAATGTTATCAGTTCTACCCTTCTGTTCTAAGAACCATCACTTATTGTCTGGGTAAATCCCATCACTGGGCTTCTTGTTTCCATTCTTGCCACCTAACCACAGTAGCCAGAGAGCTCCTGTTGAAACATATGTCAATTCATGTCACTCTGTTCAAAAATCTGTCAGTGGTTCTCCTGATCTCACTTGGAGTAAAAGACACATATCTTACAATGACCTAAAAGGACCTGTAATATCTGGTCTGTCACTACTTTCATCTCCTACTTGCCTTTGCCCATCATTTCCAAAGGCAGTGAGCTTTTTGTTCTCTCACCTTAGCATTTTATGCTGGGAATTGCCTTGGCCCAGAATGCAGTCCTCAAAGAAAATTATATTGCTTACTCCCTCACATCATGTAGGTCACTGCACTGTCATTCTACCAGAAAGGTTGTCACCAATTATCCAATATAAGATAGTAATTCCCCATCAGTAGTAGGTTAAAAATGGCCATGAATTCTATATAACTCTTCCCACTAAAAGATACAGTTTATTTCTTTTTCTTTTGAATCTTCATAAGCCTTCTGACTTGATTTGATCAAAAGAATGCAATGGAAATGATTTGTGACTTCTGAGCCTTGACCCCAAGAGAACTTACAGTTTCTATACTCATCATTCATCATCTTTTCTGCTACCATGTGGAGTAGACTCAGGCGAGCTTCACTAAATACAAGAGAGAGCACTAACTATCAGACATGTGAGGGAGACCACACTAGATCTTTCCGCCCCAGGTTGAACTGCCAGAGAGAATTGCGTTTTCATGAATGACACCAGATGAAACCAGCAGAAGAACCAACCAACTGAACTCAACCAAACAGCTGGGCCATACAACTGTGAACAAATAAAATAGTTGTTGTTTTAAGCCACTACAATTTGAGGTGGTTTGTGGTACAACTGATACACCATCTAATAATTTCTCATATGCCCTTTGTTTTTACCCTGTTCTGTTGCTGCCATAACACGTATCCCATCTAATGCATTATGTATATATTTTAATTCATTTTTTGCTCATCTTTGCTTATTAGAATTTTTTTTTACCTCAGTATTCCCAGATCCTAAAAGAGTGTCTGATACATAGTAGCTGCTGAATAAATATTTATTGAATAAATACCCAGTAAAGATTTTAGACTAGAAAAGTCGAACTTTTCTACACTATTAATTCATTTTTTTAATTTAACAAATATTTATTCAGCATCTAATATGATGCAGACACCAAGCTAGGTTATTCTGTGGACATACTAGATTTGTACTTTGTCATTTGGAGCTTGAGAGCTTCAGTGGAAACTATCTTGCAGGTGTAGTGTCACTGCCTCTTTGTCATAAAATACACATTAAAACCAAGAACATGTTGCCCTTAAGGGTCACTGAACATCATTTACAAGAATGGTAGCACCAGTTTTATTGCCAGTAATAGCTTATATTTATTTGTTTACTCCTTATATTGTGGTAAAAACACTTAAAATCAGATCTATCTTCTTAACTTTTTAAATGCACAGTACAGTATTGACTCTAGGCACAATGTTGTACATCAGATTTCTAGAACTTATTCATCTTGCATAAATGAAATTTAATATCTGTCAAATAGAAACTCTCCACCTCCTCCTCTCCACAGGCCCTGGCAATTACCATCCCCAAAGTACAGGCAACAAAACACAAACTAGACAAGTGGATTTATCAAACTAAAAACCTTCTGCACAACAAAGGAAACAAATACCAGAGTGAGAAGTCAGCCTAAAGAATGGGAGAAAATACTTGCTAACCAAAGATCTGGTAAGAGGTTACAATCCAAAATACAGGGCATCTGGGTGGCTTGGTCGGTTAAGTGGCTGCCGTGAGCTCAGGTCATGATCCCAGGGTCTTGGGATTAAGCCCCACATTGGACTCCCTGCTCGGTGGGAAGCCGGTTTCTCCCTCTCCCACTTTCCCTGCTTATATTCTCTCTTTCTTTCTCTCAAATCAATAAATAAAATCTTAAAAAAAAATCCTAACTACATAAGGAATTCCTATACCTCAATAGCAAAATAAAAACAAAACTGATAAAGTGGGCAAACTAATCTTTTTTTGCTATTGTTTTAAAATTGGAAATAATAAGAGTAGAAAAAAAGTATGGGAAAAAATAACATTAAGGAGGCCAATCTACTGGGTTATAAATATGTATAAATATCTTCACCATGATTTATTAATAGTTAAAGGTTACAACATGCTAGCTGCCATCATTAATTAGTCAATAAGCAAATAATAATCACACTAATGAAAATAACAGCTAACATTTATGGAGTATCTAAATCAATGTTACGTGCTATAGTAGATATTATAAATATATATATATAAATCTTAAATCCTAAATCAAAAGTATCAAGGTAGATATTGCTGTGATTTTCCCAGGTAGGAATATTGAGACAAATGGACCTAATGCCTCCCTCTAGAATCATAAGGACCCTAGAACTATAAGAGCTGGGGTTAGAAGCTGCCTAGATATCTCAATCATGCAAGCCCTGGACTGCCTACCTTTGGCTTTATTGTTATATGTTTAGTAGAAATAAATGGAGCCAAGAGATTGTGACTATGCTAAGGCTGCCCAGCTGGTAAAGGGCTGTGCCAGGAATTGAACCCAAGTCTACAAGACTTCAAAGCAGATTCTCCTTTCTCTGTTCTCTCAGTGAGGGGTAGATACAATGAACACAAAACCAGAGTTAAGAACATACAGGGACAGTGCTCAGAAATGGTGACCACATTTTGAGAATTAAAATCTCAAAGTCTTTTATGGCCCATTGTTTCCGAGTTGCCCAGCAAACAGTTGTTTACATTAACTCTTTTTTGTCTTCCTGTGAAGTGTGTTCCTTCCCTTTGAAGTCCCAGATCCCTACCCCCTTCTCTGTAGTTCAGGATTATACAGATACCTCATTTTGCCTGACTGTCTTTGGAATTCCATGTCTGTGTGGACCCCCATACAGAGGAAATTACATTTTACTTTCTCCTGCTAATTGGTCTCATGTCTATTTGATTCTTAGTCCAGCTAAAAAGACCATGAAGGGCAGAGGAAAGTATTCCTCCACAATAATACCTTGGGAAGAAATGATAAGAGTTGTGAATTCCTCCGTAGATCTTAACACCTCTAAATCAAATCACTATACTATAAACATTATTTGCCAAATGTATTTCCTAAAACTCTGTAGGGGTATACCTATGATTCACAGCAGTTTTCTATAGGCTAAAACTCTGGCACGAAACATTCAACAGCAGAATCACTGAGTAAGCTTTTTCCTCCCATTCCATTTGAAATTATAATTATGATGTGGCCTGGCTGTAAACTGACCTAGCCATACTTCTGGCACTGGGTCACAGGTTAGCTGTTTTTTAAGTTAAAAATTTGAGAATATGTCTGTAATGTTAACCCAAATGAGGATAGATCTTAACAACTTACTGTTGAGATGTGAAACTAAAACACCTATTAGAGGTTGACGTTTAAGTCACTCAAGATCCCAATGCTTTGTTTCTGGGATAAAGCTGGGAATATGTGATTTTGATATCAGAGTTATTAGTTTCAAAAATAGAAATTTTAGATCTTGAAGAGTTAATCATACTTCAAAAATATGATTCGTCACTAGCTATGCAGAAAAATGCAAAAATCCTTGGACATATATATAGTTTAAATGACTACTTGGATGACACGATATTCTTAGAACTCTGATACAGGGAACCTAGAATATTACAGTAATGTTTCTCTGCTTACTTCCTCCGTGTATTCTGTGCAATTTGAGAACCTGGATATTAGTAGAAAGGAAATGGAAATGATTGGAGTGACAGAACGAAGTATTACCATATGCAAACACATAGAAATGAAATAAAGTGGTCTGCATATGAAAAACTGGATTAAATTAAAATATAAACTAAGAAAATAATCTGTTAACAACCAAGTGGTTCATAGTCATATAATTATTCAAGTAACTTTGTACCGGATCCAATATCACTCATTTGCAACTACTGAATTCTTTAAAAACTAATCAATATCCCAGCATTGCAGTATTTAAAGTGAAAAAGCTCATTCAATAAAAGACATGCTGCAAACATTTTGTATCTACACGATGACAGAGATAAGTACATGCTTTATAATAATGGCTTCAGTAAGTATTACAATAACTTTCATCAGGTTTTTTCCTTCTAATTAAAATTACACTTTGAATTTGCTTGTGACAAGTTTCAAAAGAGCTTGCCAATTTTCCTCCCCTTTTACATCATCTATAGAATCCATGGAAAAACAATGATTTTTATCCTACATATAGTTTTTATTGTGTGTGGGGGTTTTTTTGTTTGTTTAAGTCATAGATATGGCAAAGGGAAACTTGGTTTCTTGTCTCAGCTGTGCCATACCAAAGTGCTATTATCTGGAGGAAATCCCTAGCCTACTCTGGGACTCAGTGTTCTCATTTATAAAATTAGTTGTGTGTTCTACCAATTTTATAGAGATACTGTGTTGATAAAACTGAAGATAATGAATATTTTCATCAATTATTTGTTCAGTGGATATATGATGTAGGCATTATTAATGAAGATGAAAATCATATTTCTAAAAGTTAAGATTCCTAAATAAATGAAATATATTGTGATAATCACATATACCATTTTACTGACAAGAAACGATGTCAGAGGATTCAAGAGACACGAAGAAGATTACCTATTAAAGATTATCTTATCGTGGCACCATAATGTTTCTAGGTTTAAAAGGCAATGCCAAAGTCTGTGTTTGTGCCAAAGTCTGTGTTTGGAAGGCCCAAAGTTAAAAGAAATGAAGTAACTAATGTCCTCTATGAAGACGAAAGAGATGGCATGAATTGATTTTCACCATGAATTTTTTGTTGTTACTATTACTATAAAGATTGTAAGAACTGGAAAGAGAACCCAAGATTACAAAACCTTTGGGATCATATAACCACATTGCCAACAGCTACATCACATTTTATATGATGGGTGGGCTAATAAAATATGAAGAAGATAAGTATATATTACCCGGGAAGGAATACATGCCATATTCTGACATGAAATGCAAAGGATGTAATATTTCCTATCTCCCAAAACACTGCCATTACCATGAAATTATCAATGAAAGCCTTCCATTAAAATACTTTCTATGGATATTAGGAATATTTAAAATAAATGCTCTGATAAGCATAGTGGAAACTAATAATATATGAAATTACAAAAATGTAGTGATTTCTGCAAACCTCTATCTTTGAGGAATCTTGAAGATGGAGGTCTTTTGTGGGGTGCCATAAATTACCCACCTCCCACAAAACAAAAAGATGTTAGTATGAGGATCCAGTGGCTGCTACGGCTGACAAATATTCACGGAGAAAGCACTGTTCTAAGAAGAACATCTCATACCATTTATTTGCCAAGCTATACGCTCTTGACTACGTGGAAACTTGAGCTGAGAGCAGCAATGGAAAAGGGAAGCCTGTGTTTTAATTCCTCAATGGGAGCTCATGAAGAAAGGCTAACAAAGAGGCAGGAGTGTCTCTAAGTGAATTATGTAACACGACTTTTTAAAGTTCAATGCTTAATGACGATAATGCCTAAATTGATTTTTTTTTAAAGATTTACTTATTTATTTTAGAGAGAAAGAGCATGAGCATGGGCCCACATGAGTTGGGGGAGAAGCAGAGGAAGAGAAGCTCAAGCAGACTCCCTGCTGATCAAAGGACAGACAAGGGCTTGGTCTGATGACACATGAGATAAATACCTGAGCCGAAAACCAAGAGTCTGACCCTTAACCAACTAAGCTACCCAGGCACCCCCTTAAGTGGCTTTTTAAAGTCTCATGAATAAATTTGAAAGGGCAGTATTCTAGGAGTTTATGGGTAGGTGAAATTGGGTTTTATAGGTATTGATGTAGACACCCTAAAATACTGACTTGCACAATTTGGAGAAGATGAAATTCTGCTTTAACCTCCTACGTTGGTAAATTTATATAAAATGTTTTCCTGCCTTTTTGGTATGAGGCATAGAGATTTCAAAGATTGAAAGACAAACATAGTCTCTGCCCTCGGGTACAGTGGAGACAAATATACAACTTGTCCATCCCCACCCTAATTAAGAAAATTCCAAAACCTAGAACACAGTTAGAAACTGTAGGTGTGTAGCTAGTGCTGTGGTGACAAAGGAAAGAACGACACGAGTCCATTTCTCAAAAGTCTGGCACTTAGAGAAATACATGTTGCCATATATTTGAAGAAATGTGCATTCTATCTTCCTATCACGCTGCTGCTCCTGTGGAACTATGGTTACTTCCTACATTAATAAGGCAAGCAGTGAAAATTCATGGTTGCAGGACAGCATTGAACCCTCCATGGCATAATTAACATTTTAATGAGCAGTCAAAGCCTTTCCTGTTTTGGATCTCAACCTTGTGTCTCCTGAGTGGATCTCAATCTGTTGAGCTCAGAGAATGAGGTGACTCTGTCTCAGTGAGATTTTAAACAAAAGTAGACCACATAGGCCACTGTTTCAGCTTGATACTGCTCTCCTTTGTTAGCAGAACTCACTTATATTTGAATGTGCCATGTCAGTATTCAACAACTAATTTTCAGCTCTCGTTTCCTTTTTAGCATGCATAAAAACTGTACCCACATCACTTACATTCTAGGAATGGCTAATTTTCAGTAACTGACCGACTAATTACAAATTCCCCTCATTTGTAAGGTGCAGTGGGCTAACTGCTATTTGGGGACACAAAAATTTGCAGAGGAAGCATTGGGTAATGCTTGTAATTTAATTATTTGCAAATCAAACTGCCTAACACACCAAAGGCACTAAACTTCTTCATTGGAGAGAAGTTTGAAGGTCATTAAAAAGCTATTTGTTTTGAGGTTTCAGAAAGTAAAGTACCTTAAAAAATGTTCTAATGGATAGAAAAACACTTTTATTCCCAGATAAAATCTTTCAAAACATTAAAAACCAATCTCCTTATTTTCATCACTAGGAGGAAAAAAAAAAACCTGTCATGAGAAAAATTCCTGTGGGAAAGTTTCAAACATCTTAAAAATGAAGCTTATAATAGAAGAGCCTTCTCTGTCATAATTAATATAGCTTCACTAATATAAAACCCTGGCTTCCTCTCCCATCGTCATATCTCATTTCTGACTGCTGCAGACCCATTACTATAATGTACGTTATACGTATAGCACAATATATGTTACAGTATTATTCTTATTAGGTAAAGGCTGCAGAATCTCAGGGAATTTTGACATTTATTTCTTGGTGACAAGAAAGCATAGCTCAAGTTATCTCTTAAGATGTGAACATTAATAATCCACATAGATAGTGAAGTCGTTCAACCACTTCGTTAAATTTTGCTTACTGATTCAGTCATAAAAACCAAGGACGTCATGCCATTTACCTATGAGTTACATAATCTTTTAGCAAAGTTGCAGACTGCAGTTGTGTTCGTTGTATCCTTCAGTTATTGTGTTTTTTTCTCTTAACCATAGTCAAGCATATAAAAAAAGTTAAAACATAGATATGTCTGCCATATTTAGTTGATTAATTTATGAAGAATAGTTGTTACACATTATCTACCACTGAAGTAAATTTCAAGTGAAGAAGAGGACTTCAAGTTCTCTAAAGAGAATCAGACATCAACATAATGTTCCACAATATAAATAACCTAGTTTTGTAGCCAACTATCTAGAATACATAGAAAACCCCAGGAAATAGGAAATATTTTCCTAGTGAGGATACATTTGGGAAGACTGGTATAAAGACTGGTTATTCTCAGAGTGCTGCGTAAAATTTTCTGCGCAATTTCCGACTTTGCAATTTTAACACAAAGAAACAAATTACTTACGTTAATACTTCTCTAATTCAGGCCAGTAAATGTATCTTCAGTGTTTTAGAATTTAACTGTAGCCATTCCCAGGGACAAACACAGGTTCAACAACAGTCCTGGGAAGTATAATAAGTACATTCTAGAGTAGCAGTTTTGTATTATTAAGGTGGCTTCAGGACCTTTTAATACGGGAGACAAATACTGATAGAAATCCATGGCACCTCCAAGTGAGAGTAAGGATATTTCATGAACTAAGTGCTGCTTGGGGAAAATATTGAGTAACTCAACAGATGGTTCAGAAAATCCATTGTTGGTGACCCCACAAATTCTCACTGTCTCCAACTTCTCCTAGTAAGTGCTACTTCTTCCCGGCTTCTGAGCTCTCTTCACCTAATTAGGCTCCTTTTGCTACCAGGCTTGCAGAACAAAGCCTCCTATAAAGGCAATAGATTCTTTATGGAAAGTCAAGCACAAAAGAATAGGAAAAAGAGAAAGTACTTGCTTTTGGAGTCCCCTGCCTATATTCCAGTAGTTCTGTGTGATTTCTTTTAGGTTCTGAGTACAGATATCCTTAAACTAATTCATTTAGTCATATCCTTATGAATTAGATTTTCTTTCAAATCTTATATGACAGGACAGAAAAGACTATTATTCACTGTTACTCAGATGCTCTTTTCTTTTCCTCCTTCTTCCCAGAGAGCCAAAGTACAGATTAAAGTGATTCCTGCTTATACATCTATATACTGGGACATAAACTGTCTAGGGCTGCAGTGTATATAGAATCCTGACATGAATGGGGAAAATATTATCAGTGGATTCTAAGACTGGACGGTTATTAAAATATGAGTTGCTTCTCTGGGTACCAGACTCAGTCATAGCATTAAAGGGTTCAAATATTCAACAACAAGTACTTATTAACCACTTTGGACAAAAGCTTTTATATCAATAGAACAATGACCGTTTTGTTTTACAATGTAAGGCTTAAAAGACCTTGATCTTTTTATCACATGGAGATAAGGTTTTTATGTGACCACCCAAATATATTAATGTTAAGTACAAAAAGAAGTAACTCAAGACCATCTCCTGGATATTAAAGGGTCTTGTGTCCCTGTTTAAGAGTCAGATACTCTGAACCGAATTCCCCATCACCTGCATCACATTCTTTTATTTTTAATTATTTGTTTATTTTGTTTGTTTTTAGAGGTGGGGGAGGGACAGAGGGAGAGGGAGAGAGAGAATCTTAAGTAGGCTCCATGCCCACTGCAGAGCCTGACGCGGGGTTTGCCCTCACAACCTTAAGATCATGACCTGACTTCATGACCTGAGCCAAAATCAAGAGTCAGACACTTAAGTGACTGAACCACTTATGTGCCACACACCTTTTTTTTTTTTTTTTTAATTAAATACCTATCTAGCTCCAAAGGGATGAGGGTGGGGAGAGGCTATAACCACACTACTCTGCCAGATTCAAATCTTACTCTCAGATACACCTCAGGAAGGATTCAAGGACAGAGAAATCTTCCACCTGGCAGCCGAGGGGGCTGTGAAGAGAAGCAAATCAGGGTCTTTAATCATCTTAGTAGCACAAAGGAGAAAATACGCTAGCACCAAATCATCCATCTCCCACTGCATCTTTCAACCAAATCGAAGGCCCTGTGGGACCAGAGCTAAGAAGTGCTACAGCCCATGGGATAATGGGTGACAGACTGCTTCCTTCCCTGGTAGCCAGGCCACCTTGAACAAAACACTACATTCCTTCTGTATCACACAGCTTTCCTTCTCAGCCATGTTACTGAACTATAGATAATTTATGACTGCAACACTCAGGAATAATGGACAGGAAAAACAGATGCTCCAGGCTGGGTTTTGCCAGTTTTCTAAGTGCTGCCTATTACTTCGTAAAAATCACTTCTCCCCTATACAGGTTTAATTGCAATCATTGTATAGGTGGGTTTTAGAGCCTTGAGATAAAGAGGCCTGTTCTTATCTTAGACCTTATCTTAGGCCTTCAGGGCAGTACTGATAAGCCCCCTCTCTTTTCAGCGACTGCTGCCAGGCCTCCAGAGGGCTCATCCACACTAATGAGGACCATATTGCTGCTGTCTCCAGAGAAGCCTTTAGTGAGACCGCTTCTTTATGAGGCATCTATCTCACCCACTCAAGACTCAGAGAAGCTGAGGTACACTCTTCTCATAGTCGTTAAGCTGGACTGGAAACAGCGGCTGAAAGGGGGCACCATCGATTCAAGTACCTCTATTGTTCCAGGAATTAGATTCACACTTCTTGAATGTCTTTTCCTTTTTTTCCTCAATAATTCCTGCTAAAAAAGAGAGAACAGGCCCGTAACAGATTAACTGGTTCTAAGTCCATATCACCAACAGGGGCCTTAATACCTAACCTAATTGCAAATTTAATCTCCCCCAGGAATATAATCTTAACCCATCGGTCTGGAACTTCCCAGTCGGCACTAGTGATGTAATACACTTGACCCATTTTGTTCCCTAAAGAAGAGTGAGTTTGCCTGATGCAACTGACGCTTCCCTTGTACCTTTGCGCTTTCTGTCTACAGAAGTATTCCAGATTGCATTGCTTCTCAGAGCTCCTTTCTGTTTGCTAAATAGAATGCTGCCTGATTCATGAATCACTGAATAAAGCTAACTTGATTTTTTTAAATTTGGTCGGTTGAATTTTGTTTTTTAACAGCACCTTCATGGTTTCAGGACAAGAGAGTCTACAAGTGGCAGTAAGGTTGGCAGCTCTCTTCATCTCTAAATCCAAAGGCATTCAGTTTCTCTGCTGATTGAGAGCTGATATTATCCACCTAAGAGCCTCATTTATTATCCACCTAAGAGCAACAAAGCCAGTGGGATCTTCTGTCCCTTAATTATTTTTTTTTTTTTTTTATTATTTGAGAGAGAGGGGGAGAGAGAGAGAGAACACACATGGGAGGGGAAGAGGGAGAGAGAGAATCTCAAGTAGATTCCCTGCTGAACATGGAGCCTGCCTGATGCAGGGCTTGATCTCATAATCCTGAGACCACGACTGAGCCTAAATCGAGAGTCAGATGCTTAACTAACTGAGCCACCCAGGCACCCCACATGTCCTTTAATTCTGATCACTGTTGCTCCACAAGCAACGTGTGGGCTCTTTCTACTTATTTGGTTCATACAGATACTTTGTCTTGGGACTCGATAGGACTTTTCTAGGTCTATCTAGGGTACATTTCTGTTTCTATAGAACCAACTCCCCGGGGTTTCATTTCATGTGTACTTGGAATGGCCTTGCTCAGGGCACTCTAAATCCCAGTGTCCTCTTTTTCCTCTGGTCTCTTACAGTAGATTCCATGATTATGGACTGTTGCCCTGTCCTAGTCTTACCGCATTAATTGCATTGAATGTTGGCTCAGCCTTATTTACATTTGTAATTTCCTTTGTCTAGGTGGACAGCATTAGGAACACCCACTGATAATCCCAAGAAGGCCATGTGGGTGTCTCTCCCTTTAACAAGGTGTTAAAAGCCCTTTGAATTACTTAGCTTCTCAATAGGAACCCTGATCTTGAATCAGTCTTAAGCAAATTTTCTCACCAACCCAAGGTATTCAAATGCAAATGACCCTGGGCAGCAGTCTTTGGAGATGGAAAGCATTTCTGTTTAGACCCATTAGAGCCTCTCAATCAAGCAAATTCTTTAGCTTAGGGACTTCCACACATCCTCTTATTTAAGTGCCTACTATTGTCAGACATTTACTGAACCTTGGGAAGATAAAAAAAAAAAAAAATACTCAGAGGGTGTATGAGTGGCTCAGTCAGATAAGCACCCAACTTTTCATTTCAGCTTGGGTCACATCAGGATCTCAGTGTTGTGAAACTGAGCCCAGATTCAGGGCTTCACACTCAGCAGGGAGTCTGCTGGAGAGTCCCTCTCCCCTTCTTCTTCTCCCCATCTCCCTCCACCCCCTGCCAAAAAATTAATAAATCTTTAAAAAAAAAAAAAGATACTCTGATGCTGAAACCATTATACTATTTGAAATAAGGTCAGTCTTTAGAAGCAGCCTTAAAGTATGAAGGGGAGAATACATGTTAATTTTGATTATAGTCTGCTATGCCAGTAGAAATTTTGAAAAAAGAATCTTTGCATTCTAGAAAGTAGTCAAGGCAGCTAAATCAGTTCAGATTTGAATTCACTGTAACAATCTAGGTGAACTGTAAAGAATTATAGGGTTAACAACATTCTGCTTGAGGATTACCAGGACCTGAGAAATGCATTTCATTGTGTAAAAGACAGATACTCACACTCCCCTCCCTTGAATAAAAATGAGAGAAATTTTAATGGTGGGAGAAGGTCTTTAAATTAGCTCTAAGAATATTACAATGAGAGACTGGACAAGACCACTACTAATAAGTTCTGACAATTTTCCACCCACTGAAGTCTTTTTTTTTTTTTTTAAATATGTTACTTATTTATTTGACAGAGACACAGCAAGAGAAGGAACACAAGCAGGGGGAGTGGGAGAGGGAGAAGCAGGCTTCCTGCTGAGCAGGGAGCACAATGCAGGGCTCAATCCCAGGACCCTGGGATCATGACCTGAGCCGAAGGCAGAGTTTAATGACTAAGCTACCCAGGCACCCCACACTGAAGCCTTTAAAATGTCTCTAATGAGAATCATAGGGAGAGTTTACATTAGTTGTCTTGTAGGTCTTACAACTCTTTATTTAAGCAAAAAAGCTTAAGTTCAGTTAATATATTCCTGAAAAGAAAATACCTGACTTTGGAAAGCAATGAACATTTCATAAGATGAAAAGTTTGAATGAAATATGTTTATATTTATGTTTATGTTCATTTTGTTACCCTCTTTTTGAAGCTAGCACTAAGAAAAAAGGGAAACAGGAAGAATCATAATTTATATGTTCTCTTCAACATTTTGAAATAATTTTAGACATAAAAATGTTGCAAAAATAGTAAAGAATTCCTGTATATCCTTACCTAGCTGTCTCCAATATGTTAATCTGAAATATCCACAGTATAATCAATCTAAGTGATGAAATTAACATTAGCATATACTATTAACTAATCTATAAACCATATTTGAAATTCATCTATTGTACCTCTAATGTCCCTTTTGTGATCCAGCATCCAATCCAGAATCCCTCAGTGCATTTAAGTTGTCATGTCCCCTCAGTCTTCAGTCTAGGACAGTTCTTGTTTTTCATGATCTTGACAACTGTGAAGAGTGCTGACCACTTATTTTGTAAAATGGCCCTCAATTTAAATGTGTGTGCATTTTCATAAGTGTAGACTGAGGTTATGCATTTTTGACAAGAATGTAACAGAAACGATGTTTTGCCTTTATTGGTACATCACACATCAGGAGATAGAGGATACGCTTAGGGCTTACTCCTGGTGATGAGGACTCTGATCACTTGGTTAGACTGTACTTGCTATATTTCCCCACTTCTTCCATTTATAATTAAGGAGTATCTTTTGAGGGCACCTGGGTGGCTCAGTGGGTTAAGCCTCTGCCTTGGGCTCAGGTCATGATCTCAGGGTCCTGGGATGGAGCCCCTGCATCAGGATCTCTGCTCAGCAGGAAGCCTCTTCTTCCCCCCATCTGCTGCCTGCCTCTCTGCCTACTTGTAATCTCTCTCCTGTCAAATAAATAAAATCTTAAAAAAAAAAAGTATCTTTTGAGGAAATGTATTTTCTTCTGAGGATATGAAGTCTTTTAGAAATTAAGACATGGGTGATATTTTGGGCGACCTCTTATAGGGATAGAAAATGTCTCATTTCCTTCTAGACATTAGTATGCCTTAAAGTCACCTCCTGATGACTCCACTGGAGAGGACTCCTAATTTTAAACCTTAGCAAAATTTAGGAGTCAAGTCTGTATAGCCAATGTCACCAGTCTGGCTGCTGTTTAGTTACTTTTTAGGTTGATCTTTGCCTGAATTTCTTTCCACAATTTCATTTGAGCTCTTCAATATACCACCTGGCCCAGCAATAGAAAGGCAGTCTCTTTTGCTTAGCAGAAAAATAAAATGGATCTGAATCATCAGGGATAGAGGATGCTTTAACTCAGTACCTAGGCAAGCAGCACTGACTGTAGTCTTCAAGGGCTCCTGAGAACCCCTGTCAGGTCCCATATCTACTCATTTGTTATTAAGTTGATGTGCCAGTGAAATACCACTCCCCCTGACAATTGGAACAAAAAAGAGAATTAAAGATTTTTAAATTCATCATGCATATCCATGTCTCTATGCCTTTGTTAATATTGCTCTTCTGTCTTTTGCCCTGCTGCATGGAACATTCCTCCTTCACTAGCTCGGGTCAGCTGCCCTGTCCTCTGTGAACTCTTCCTTGATATATCACATCTCAGGGCTGCTGGGTGTTCTGGCTCTTTCTGTTCTGATAGCATTCTTTACACTTGTTTAGAGCAAATAGCATACTGTACAGTGGTTGATTACCCCTACTCAATTTTCAGGTCCTCAACATCACAGACTACATTGTTCTACTTGGAACATATACAATGGTAAATACTGAGCAAATGAACTACAAACTTCAAAAATATTAAACTCGTAAAGGCTGTATCATGTTCTCTTCTCTACTGATCTATTTATCGATCCATCATCTAGCCCATCTTGCTTTACCTTTATGGTTATTGAAAGATTTAAGGTGACATTTAAATATACATAATGAGAGATAAAATAATATTAAACAAAGATAGATATGAAAAAGTGAGGTGGGAAGGAAGAGCCAGGCGTCTATCAAGCAAAGTACACATTATAATGCCCTGCATTTTTGTTAGGGATGGAATCTAAATGAAGCCTTATGATAAATATGAAAAAAAGTTCCAAAAATGTCATTAAAACTAAGGGACCATGCTGTGCAGCGACAAAATGTTCTGTGTGATGATTTATTTACCCAAAAGCCAATATATGATAAAAATTATTTTCTAAAAACAAAACACAGCAATGATCTGAAATCATGCAAAAGTATTAAGTGATTGCCAGGCAAGGTTTGTTCAAGCAATGCACAGCTACCTCTCACTCCCATTTATGATTTTGGAACAAAGCCCCTTGGGAACTGGGGCATGTTACTTTTAAGGTAAATGCAGTACGAAAGTTAACAGCAAATTAACTCTATGTGTTGGATTTTTCTCATTCTTAGAATTAATAAATATACAGAGAAGAAAATTATGTCCACTTGAAAGCTTTTCAAGGGGCAATGGGAGAGTGAGACCTGAACAAATACCTGAATTTGTTCATGTGCACGCACTTTAATTTTGTGCTAAGTACCTGCATTCATTACTCAAAAAAAAAAAAAAAAAAAAAAGTGAACTCTGTAAAATGAAGACCTTATCTATTGCTTTTACCCACTCGGGTACCTCATTAGATTAGTGGGTTAAACAGAAACATTATTTGATCATATTACACAAACAGTTTTGTCAAGTTATTAGCTTTGTCATACAAGATGATATCATTTTCCTCTCTTACTTCTTTATAAATTTAAAACTAAAATAATGTCTGCTACCTCCCACCACCTGCCTATGGCTGCAAAGAGGCAGCTCAGGCCCACAGATCAACAAGAAAGTTCTAAAATCAGCAAGACGAAAAACTGGTCCAGGCTTGCTGATAAAGGTTATACTCAAAGACCGTTAATCAAACATTACCCATTCTTTTTTTCTAACACATTAAATTTTCTTATCAAATTAGTAGTTTCATTGTCCACAATGGGATTTGAAATAGGAATAACTAGTCAATTAAATATTTCAAACATTCTGCCCACCCAATCAAGGAAGGAGTATAGTCAAGGAGTACAATTTTATGAATGTTCATTAGTCTGGAGGAATAAAAGAAAAGGGCATATTTCAGTTTCTATTGGGGAGTTTTTTTTTCTTTTTTAAAATAAAACTTTTATGGAAAAAAAATACAACAGATAGACACCTTTAACCTTAAGTTAATTTTGAAATGTTATAAATTAGCTCTCTTGTTAGGTCACCTTTTGAAAAATTCAGTATTCCACATAAAATGGGAACTCAAAATAGTGTGGTCTGAATTATTCCTAAAGGTAAAGTCTCAGGCGTCTCCCACTTCAGGCTAAATAAACTCTTGCTCCCACTTTAATTTTTTTTTTTTAAGATTTTATTTATTTATTTGACAGATAGAGATCACAGGTAGGCAGAGAGAGGAAGGGAAGCAGACTTCTTGCTGAGCAGAGAGCCCAATGTGGGGCTCGATTGCAAGACGCTGGGATCATGACCTGAGCTGAAAGCAGAGGCTTTAACCTACTGAGCCACCCAGGAGCCCCCCACTTTAATTTTTTAAACATAGCTGCATGTGATTTATGTTTTTACCAATTCAGCAAAGCTAATTAGAGGGCAATATTGGAAAAGGCCATCATCACTCCCATTTCCCAGGCAAATAAGCAACAAGTAGAATGAGTTTTGTTGCTTTTTCAGACACTTTATTGTCGTAAGTGTGATTACTACAATCTTATTTGATTTCTTGCAAATTCTCTATGTCAATACTGGAAATTAACTGTATTCCTATGTTAGGATTTACAGAGGCCAGAAAAATACTAAACTTCCTTTTACCTTTAAGAATAAAAATAGTTCCACTAAATAAAACATGTGCTTGAGTCTCTTTCTCCTTCTCGATAAGTTTCTCCAGATTATGTATTTTCTAGTACACAAAATACATGTACTTTCTAATACATGCAAAAGACATGTAGCCTAGATGTAACATATATGGAATTGGTCATGAGAATGGGGAGCAACAGAACTTGGTGCTTAAGGTAAGGCTTTTGAGCCATTTACTCATGTGAACAAATATTGTTCCAGGACTGGTTGAGGATTTGTGAACAAAACAACACTCCCGCTCATACATTGGACTGGGAAGCAGATAAAAAAAAAACCCAATAAATATCTAATATAATATAAAGCAGAGGAGGGTGAGGGCACAGTCGGTGACAGGGAAGGCCAGGGACTTCTATTTGGGCGAGGTGGCCTCTTCAAGTTCCGTTTCTCTTTTATTATCTCTTGCTTGATAGAGTTGTTGCAAATTATATAATGCAGGCACAGTGCTTAGGCAGTGGGGGACACTTAGATGCACTCAAAGAAAATATAATGGATTTACAAGATTAGGTTTGTCAGGAGATCGCAAACGATATTCTCTCTCACATATAGAATCTGAAAGAGAGTGGCCTGGTGTTATCCTCTACTGTGTCAGGGACCCAGGTTTCTTCTCTTTTATTGCTTTATTGCTTTATCACGAGTGACCTCTAGTTCAAGCACTGATAGGACTGATCCTACGCCTGGCAGACTATTCCATTCCAGTCAGTACGAAGGAATAAATGGAAAGAGAACGCCATCCCTTTCCTTAAGGGTACTTCCTGAAAGTCATAGACAGTATTTGTGCTTGGAGGTCAATGACTGTAACTTGGCCAGACTTAGGTGAAAGGAGGGCTGGGACATGTAGAGTTTTTAGTTTGTTTTTTAACCATAAGATTATGTTTCAGCTAAAAATGAAAAGAGTTCTTTTTTAATAAAGAAGGGAAGAATAGAGGTGACAGTCGCTGTCTCAAATATATGAGGCCAGTATTATCTGAAAAGATTTTACATAAGAACTCAGGCAGGAAGAGTCTCTTTCTGAGGAAGCTTTGAAATTCTCCTAACATCTTTGAGGGTAGAGAAATGTGGCAACAATGAGGACCCCAGATGATAGGAATTAAATAAAGCTTTCTTGTATTGAGTGGACATTAGCTGCTTGTTTGAGTCAATATTTTGATGGTAAGAGTGCTAAGCAATATTCCACTCCACCTACACAGTTGTGTTTTAACGAGGCTTTATTTCTAGCTGGGTTAGGTATATGTTAAGAATTTTACAAATTACTTAGCATTTACTTGGGTTATGTTTTAAATGAAGAGAATATATATAACAGCATATAATGAAAAAAATGTTTACCCTAGTACTAAATGAACCCAGTTGTACTGTACTAGATTTTGCTGAATATTACATTAGGAACATGTTAATAAGTACATCATAATTTTTAGAAATTGAAAATTCTATAAAGTACACAAAACTTACTATCTAATTTTAGGTGTTCTTTGTTCATTAGTATCAGAGCTATAAAAGAAATTAGTGATAATTTATAAAATTCCACAATTTTACAATCCAGGAAACTAGGGATCAGGAAGGTTAAAAGAGTTGCTCAAGGAGAAATAACTGGAAATTGACTCTTCTAATTACTAAGTGCATTGCTTTGTTAAAAAAAAAAAAATGAACTAGGACGAGGGAAAAAACAGCCAAGTAGATGAATTTTATTAACCCAGATCTTATTATCACCCTCAGAAACTGAATTTAAGAACAAGGAACACTCAAGATAGTGAGTTATCTTATGAGTACATATATGTGCCTCAATTTTGTACAAAAGTTTTTTCAGGTCTTTAAATACTTTGGATTTTTTTTGGTAAACATTTAATCATTTTCATTATCATTTCAGGAAATTAAGAATTTTAAATGTCACCTAAAAAATGTAATGTCTAATGAAAACACTTTCATCTCATGGAGAAGAGAAAATTACTTTGAGGGCTCTGGGCTTTTTTATTTTGCACAGATTATTTAGGCTTGAAAGTTTCAGAGAGGCTTAGAAAGTTTGGGTTGATGAGTCCGGAATAAAGATTAGTGCTTATCCTTAGTACACCACCCGCTGGCCAGCCTGTTGGTCACTACCATTTATTGAGAGCTGAATGTGTTCAGGGTACAGTTTGGGGAAAGTTAAATTAATGGCAGCTTTACTTCTCTTATCAGAAGAGTTAATTACTGTAAGGACAACTGAGAAAATTTTCACATAAAAAATCGGAGGTGAAATATACACAAAACCGGTAGCAACCCTCGTGGCCCCTGTCCCTAAGAACAAAGATCACTGGAATTATTTATAGGCAAAATTCTGGTAAAGAATGGAAGAAAATTAAATCATGAGATTGCAAATGATGCATCCCATTAAAAGGGATTCTCAGGTCTTCAGAATGGTGTATGACATTCAGTTGGTGTGAGTTATGCATGACAATACCAATCCGTATGTCTGAAGAAAAATGAAAGGAGAGATGAGGGTAGATAGGTGTGGCAAAGAATAACAGATGAGGTGGCTGGAGGGTTGGCCAGGGGCCAGTTCCTGAGGGCATATAAGGGCCACATTTCAACACCCGTCTTTATATTGTAGATGAGGGGACAACAATGAGAGAAATGTTAAAGGACAATGACCTGACATCTACCAACTCCAATAATTCCTAACAGGTGTGCTATCTTAGTGTAATTAACTATGAGTAAAATAAAGGGAAGAAGTGAGAAAAGTAAAGGGAAGAAAAAAAAAAAAGGACAAGAGAAAGGCCTCTGCCATTTTTGGACGCTAAAGCCAAGGTCTTGACAATGCCTCTTTTGTAAATGAATGATGTAGATAACAAAGTGTTACTCAAATGATAATGACTATAAAACTACGCAGTAGACAATGACTTTGTACTTTCCAGGATTAAGGTGTGATCTAAAATTGTTTTCACAATCTCCTTGAATAATGCTGTCCTGATTTCATAAGTAGCTTTTTATTAAATATCTATATTACCACCTGAGCTCTTTTCAGGCATCTGTACTATACCCTTTAGTGGCTGTGATCTATATGTTTTGTTACATGATTGCTATCTGTCATGGTGTTGATTTTCACATAATATTTGCTGTTATAATTATGCACTAGCAGCTGGGAAGACCAGTTTATTACTTGGCTATTATCGTTGAAGGCCATGTAACTCCAACATCCTGTTAAAGCATTTGATCACTTTTTGCCTGTTCTGACAGAGAGAGGCTTTCTTCTCGCAACTCCTCAGACTTCTGTGGACTTTATCACTTTTTTAACCAGTGAAGCTGAAGCAAATAGGTGCTTATTTCTGGTAGCTGCCAATAAAGAATCTGATTGCTCAAATGCCCTCTGTTCTCATACTCAGCTTTTCTTAATTCAGCAGTTGAAAGAAATGGTGTTTATAAAAATTCAGCTACCTATATACTCAAACATCAAATATTAGTTGGAGACTAACTTATTTCTAAATATTACTTGAAATCCAAAGCAGGAAACTTTATTGTATTGTTTTAGGTATACAGAAGAATAGTTTCAATTCTGCCTATGAGAATGTCTATTAATACTGCAGGTATAAATTGTGGTTTATAGGATGATTTTGAGACAAACAGAGGGAAAGTCTGTCTACCTATCTGAACAATAAATGGAATGGAAAGTATAGATTGGCACATTACAGAATTTATGATAAGTAGGATAATGCAACTGGTTAAGTGTCCATCTCTTAGAAGCAAGAGAAAAGTCAGGATCCATTTCAGCATATGGAAAAAGATAGTGGTGTTTGGAATCTGTCACAAACATCACAGAAAACTTCAATTAGACATTAGTTTGATCTCAGAATTATTCTTAATATTTTAAAGAGCAAGATGGAAACCTAAAACCAATTTCATGAGACAACTTGCCTATCAACATTAGAATATTTATAACAAGAATATTTATAACTGGGTGGCTCAGTCAGTTAAGGGCTCTAACTCCGGGAGTCTGCTTCCCCTCTCCCTCCGCCCCTCCCCCTGCTGGTGCAATCTCTCTCCAAAATAAGTAATTTTTTTTAAAGATTTTATTTATTTATTTGAGAGAGAGAAAGAGAGCAGAAGCAGGGGGATCAATAGAGGGAGAGGGAGAAGCAGACTCCCTGCTGAGCAGGGAGCCCGATGTGGGGTTCGATCCCAGGACCCTGGGATCATGACCTGAGCCGAGGCAGACACTTAACTGACTGAGCCACCCAGGTGCTCACCGAAATAAATAATCTTAAAAAAAAGAATATTGGTAACTAAAACACAGTTGCACTAGATTAAACTTTTGTGAATTAACAAGCAATGTCTCCTCAAAACAAACCCAAGTTCAACTTCTGATACACAGAATACTCATAAAGGACTACAAACCACACTGGGAGACCAAGCTGACAAGTAGGAATCATGTGCCACTGGCATACTTAGAACAGAATTCAAAGACAAAGAGCTGTAGAGCAGAACTCAGCTTTTGACTGGGAAAGATCTTTGAGCACTGACAGTGATGCTATATTACTAGACACTTTATTTGTGTAATTTTAAATCACAAAGGATAGATAATAAAAGACATGGGTGTTTGATGAAATGACAGGTGGGACTGGAGATTGATGGGAATATTCTGAAAGTGATTGAAGTAGTCTATTTAGGGAAAGAGTAGGGTCCAAGTAGGAACACTAATACACAAAAAGTCTTGTAGAAGGAGAGACATAGGGTAGGATGGACCTAAAGTCAATGGGACTGTGTAGTTATAATTCTGAAATGGACAAGAGAGTGGTGATGCTGAGAATGATAAAGTTAAGAACACAAGCATGTAAGATAGATGAAAGTGTTTGCTCCTGACTTTTTCTTTTAAGGTAGGCTCCACACTCAGCATGGAGCCCAACATGGGGCTCAAACCCACAACCCCAAGATCAAGACCCATGCTAAAATCAAGAGTCAGATGCTTAACTGACTGAGCCACCCAGACATCCTAACTCCTGATATTTTAAATCCATAAAGGATAACTGTATAGGAGAGAATGGAGCCAAAAACAGGATTTTAGGAGTTGGTCACTTTTAGAAGTTAAGAAAAAAAGAAATTGGAGGAATAAGATAAAATGAGAAGGATGGAGGAGTCAGAGAAAATAAGAAGAATGGGGGCAAGAACCATACACACAATAGGAGGAAGTTGGAAAAAAGAAAGGTAGATAATTTAAAAATCTAGTAGGGAGTCAACAGTGCCAATGTTACAGAGAGAGGTGGTCCAGAAACAAATATCTGAGATGAGTTCTGGAGACTCTAAGGAACCAGAGGAAGAAGCTAGATCCGGCCAGGGTGGGAAGCATGAGGAGGCAGCAAGTGTAAACCATCCTGTGAAGATATTTTAGTAAAGAACGTCAAGAAATGAAATGTCACTTCAAGAGAACCAGAAAAATACTGTAGGGTAAGGAAGAACTAATGATGGTGATTATTTGCTCTTTACTTCTTCAGAGGGAAGGAATCTGGATAGACGTTGTTTAAAGAAAGAGAAACAAAGTATTATGGAACAGGGTCCTAGGAGGACAGAGACAGAATGGAACAAGAGTGGGGATTTCTATGTTAAAGTTATGAAGTCATATGTTCTGTAAAGCATTCTGTCATCTCATGTTATTTAAATAAATGTATCTTTTTGGCATTTCTTTAGTGAACCAATAACCATAGCAAAACATGCTCTAAGTTTCCTTTTGAAACTGCATAATGGATCCCAGGTTTGGCTTAGATAAATTTCTCTTCCATTTCTTCGTTTATTTCTGACTGCTTTTAAAGTTCTACTTCATGGATCTAGGAGTTGGTTTCTTCCAGTTTTCCAAAAACCACCTGCTTCCAGATTTCTCTTTCATTCTGTAGCACAGCGGTGGTATGTCACTCACGAAAGCCATGTGGGTCTACAAGGAAATGCAGCCACAGAAACTTGCAGAGCCCTCACGGATCTCCCAGCTTCCTTCCTCAGGTCATAAAGGCCACTTGCTTTTCTACAGATGCTTAGATTTTGGATTTGAGCAAAAAGTTCCTAACTTTGCTTAGACTCTTCAATGAAATAAATATTGCAAGTTACATATAGACAACGCCCTGTTGGTGGCCTAGACCCTGATTCTCAACATTTTAGTCTCAGGTGTCATCAGGGTTTACGTTCTCAGCCCTTTGCTCCCTTCTAACTCACATGTGTCTCTCTTTAGTAATCTGATCTGTCAATGTGGGTTTAATTTCATTTGTATACTGATGACAACAGATTGATGTTATAAAATTAGCCATAATGTTCTCTCTGCCACATCTGTGCTATATGCTTGCCAAACTAATGTCAAGGATAGGGTATCTCAAGATTTCCTTCAGTTATCATTACCAAAATTGCTATCTTTATAAAATGCAAGTACCACTCTTATCCTTTGGTTTCGCCCTCTTGGTTTCTTTAAACTTCATATTGTAAACCAACACCTTGAACATGAAAATACCAGACTCCAAAGAGTTTTTTCTATTTTCCTAATTAAAAACTCATTTCTGCTTTAAAAAGTGTACATAAACCAGAGAACTGATGACACCAAGGTCTAGCAATCTAAATATAAAAACAACATTTTACTTCTGCTTCAGAAAACAAATGCCAGAATTATGCACCTTTTCATCTTAAGAAATCCTGTTTTGATCAACATTGAAGGCTCAAAAACTTTAATACCAAAGAAACTAACATTTGATTAGGATTGTAACAATTTCAAAGGACATGTGTATATATGATCACTCTGAATTCATATAAAAATCTTGCAATGCAAGAAAGATATTATTATTACCCTCATTGTACAGCCAAGACTATGAAGAATACAGAGCTCGAATAACCTCCATAAGGTCATCCATTAAGCAGGTAGCGCAGTTAAGGAGCAAGCCCAGGCATTTTGGGTTCAGACCTCAAGATCTCTCTAAAATTTCATATTACCGCCAAGCCATGTGTACTGTTTCTGAGAATGTTCATGGCTTCTATCACAGTAATGTTTTGTACTGAATCACTGAAAGTTAGAACAGGATGTGCCTTTTGTCTCTTAAAAAGAGGCTAATCCAAACTTAGCTTTTAGAAACTTGTAGAAGTAATCTTGGTAAGGCTGAATGTCAGGGAAAATTCTATCTTTTCCTGGTTATAATAAGAGAAGTAAAAGTTTCTTGAACAATTATCACATACCAGGAACTCTATTAAGTGCTTTAAGTGAATTATCTCATTTAGTGATCAGAATAATGTTATGAAGATTATTAGGATTATCCCCATCTTATCAATGTGGAAACCATGGCCATGGCAATTTAACTTGCCCAAGAGCACCCAGTTGGCTTAAAAAACAGCCCCATTCCAGAGCCTGTGTGGTTAACCTCTGTGCATATTACCTGTCAGCTAAAATATCTGGAATGCAACTGGTCTTTTGAGAAAGCTTTTCCTCTAGAATAGTCTTGTTGTACCTACAGAAGTGTTGGCAGAGATGTGCTGAGCAATGAAAAAGAAAAGTGAGGGAAATAAAGTTATCAGAGTGAATATGTCTATCCACTCTAGAGATATTTACTTCCACATCCACAGCTGTCAGGAAAGGTATCATCTGTCAGTACACCTTGGTTTGACCTCCACTGGTACACTCGGCCTGGAACAGGTCTGCATTCGGTCACACATTCAATTGCTCTGTCTTTCTCATCATTTGTCTCAGCCTTTCAGCTGGATTCATATCAAATGATCAAACTTCTTTTGGACTTTGTTAGATGGTGTGATGAATATGTATAAAATGCTATCCTAGCACTTAAGTAGTTAATTGATCCTAAGTAAATGTACTTGAATCACATGATATTTGGATATCACTGACTCACTTACTTTATACTCATTAATTCCATGGATTCATAGCATACTCAAAATAAAATTCAAACTCCTTCCAGATGACTATAAGGCCCTACAGGATTTGGCCCTTGTTAATCACCCTGATTTACCTCTTACAGTTTTCCCCTGTGCTCCCTTATTTCCTTTTTTTTTTTCCCCCTGTTAAATATTTATTTAACATTTTATTCTTGCTTCAGAAGCCTTTGTAGCTGCTGCTACCTTTGCGGAATGACTTGATCTCTGCAATCCTCAGATGCTCAGTTCATTCAGCTGTCTGCTCAAAAGTCACTTCTTCCAAGAGTCCAGAATTCTTCCTCATCACCTTATCTAAGACCCCGTTCCACCTCCACTCTACTCTGCACCCTTTCACTCTGCTTTTCCTTTATAACACTTATCCTAACTGCTGCCATTGTGTGTGTGTGTGTGTGTGTGTGTGTTCATTCCCGTTTTTCTACTCTACAATATAAACTCATGAGAGCACAGGCTTTGTCACACTCATACATCTCTATTTCCAGTGCCCTGAATGGCAGGTGCTTGAGTGCCTAGTTTTTTCCAGGGGATCTAGATTCTGGGATATAATTATAAATAAGACTGACAAAGTCTTGCTCTCACAGAGTTAATATTCTGGTGGTAAAGACGGATATAAAAATAATGATCATTGATTATGTCAGATGGTAATGAGTTAGTAAACTGAGTACCTATAGTACATAACACTGGTAAGAGGTTCAGAAGAACAGAAGTAGAAAATACTATCCTACCGATGAACTTATAATTATTCATATAAACACAAAAGAGTCAAATGGTCTGAAAAAACAAAGCAATGATTAGAGAGGGTAAGGGTAGTAGGGAATCAAAGGAGGTAAGTTTTGAATTAAATAAGGGAAGATGGGGTGGATGTGTACGAAAGGAGGGAAGCTTCATGCACTTGAGATTAAATCTTTGCCAAAGTACTTTATGAACCATTCTTTATTTCAGATGGTCTTATTTTCTCCCAGCTTTTAAATTGTCTAACCTCTTACCTCTGGTTGACATTTTACCCACATCAATAAAACACCTACGCTTAATGCAACTTGTAACATGAAGGTTTAATGTACGCCTGACACCAAACTTTTTCCATGCTTAGTTGTGAAAAATTAATTAGATGACAGAGGGAGCCAGGAGTCCCACAGTTAGAAGAGGTGAGGGGAGATGTAAAGTTTTAATAGTCAATGGAAATTCAACTTGAGCATCTGATGTGCCATATTTATTCATTTTCCATGAAATAGCATGCAGAAGGATGTATATGTGTTGTGTACATTATCTTATTTTGAAGCCCTGACATGAGTCAATATTTTATTACAGTTTTTCACTTAAGTATGTAAGTGGGTAACTGAAGAATCCAAGAGTGTAAAAAGATAATCATTAAAATAATGATCATAAGAAGGTAGATCTAGGTTATGTATTCTTACCATCCACAAAAATAAATAGGGGTGGGAAGAAAATTTTGCAGGTGGCAGATATGTTTATGGCATAGATGATGGTGATGATAGGTTTATACTAACCTCTAAATGCATCAAGTTCTATAATACCTCAAAAGTGGCTTAAAAAAAAAAAGCCCCTTGCTTTCAAAATTGAGACCAAACATAAACCTATTTACTCAATATTTACTTAATATACATACATGCAACATTATAAACAATTACTGTATGTAAAATACATACATTTAAAAAAATAAAAATTCTAAAATATTTTTGATTTGAGGAAGCAACAAATAAACTACCTAAACATGAACACTGCTAAATGAGAAAACAGAGTATGAAATTGAACAGTGAAAGTTCAATGCAGACTAGCAGACTTTTTATCTTTAACCTCTGTCTTGCACTCAAGGAATACCAGCGTAGACAGTATTACTATTAATATAATGACAAGCGCTGTTAGACACATGCATATACATGCACTGATACGGTTAGCAGGGTGCAAACTGCAATTATTTCTACTTCTCACGACAACCTGGCAGGGTGGTAGTATCACTTCCACGTTGCAGAGGAGATATGGAGTTCTGAGAGGTACAGTAACTTGCCTGCAAGCACGCACCCCAATTCAGATCTGTCTGAATCTGTGCCTCATCCACTCTGACTCACGGACTTTTGTTAGATGAGAAACCACCCTTTGTGACAAACCAAAGAATTGTCTCTCTCTTTAAATAATAAAAGGCAGAAGGGATATCTTGGGTAAGCGCAAATCTGTAGGAAAGAATTTTGCTTGTGGCAAAGAATTCTCCATGACTGGTGTATAGAGTCTTTCTTCTATGCCAAAGTAAAAGGATTGGATTTTATTGTGTATTGAAAGTTGTTATTGAACTGTGTTGAGTCAGAAAGTGATAAAATCAGGGACTGGATTAGAGAGGTAAGTTGAATCTGAAGGCAAGAGACCAATCAGTAACAGCCCCTGATATGGCTATCCTGGGGATTCTGTGTGCTCCTATTTGCAAATTACTTAGAACAGAATTTGGTGCATAATGAGTTGTGTAAGAATTAAACAATCAAACCCTTTATATTTTAACTATCCACTAAAGAACTTATATTTATGCATTTACTTTCCTTTCCCTCTAGGGATATATATCCAGACATATAAAATAGTTTGTCTACCTTCTATAAATGCACTTTAGTTAACTAATTTTTTATTGAGGTATAATTGACATATAACATCTTCATTTCAGATGTACATAATGATTCGATATTTGTGTGGATATATTGTGAAATGATCAGCACAACATGTCTAGTTAAGTCTGTTTTTATTTTTATTTTTTACATTTTAAATTTAAGGTTTTATTTTAAAGTTAAATCTTTTTTAAAGATTTTATTTATTTATTTATTTATTTATTTGAGAGTGAGGGGGAGAGAGAGCATAAGCATGCATGAGTGGGGGTTGGGGGAGAGGAGCCCAGGGGGAGAGAGAGAGGGAGAAAAAGAATCTCCAGCAGATGCCGTGCTAACAGCTACCCAGAGACAGGGCTTCATCTCGGGACCCCGAGATCACAATGGAAGCTGAAACCAAGAGTCAAAGGCTCAACCAATCAAGCCACCAAGGTGCCCCCAATGAAGTCTCTTTTTAAATAAAAACAAAACAATTAACATCGGACACCTTATTTGCTGTGCTCTGCCATTATGTAAGTGTTATGGTCTGTTCTTGACCTTCCAAAATCATATGTTGAAGTTGCAAACCCCAGTATCTAAAAATATGATCCTGTTTGAAGACAAAGGCTTTAAAGAGGTGATTAGGTTAAAACGAGGCCCTTCGGGTGGGGTCTTAATTCTTAATAGGACTGGCATCCTATTAAGAAGAGGATGAGATACCGGCTGCGTGCATGCACACGGGGAAGAGCATGGGAGGACACGGTGGGAAGGCACTGTCTACTAGCCAGGGAGAGAGGCTGCAGGAGAAACCACATCTGGTTACACCTTCATGGACTTCTCGTCCCCCGACTGTGAGAAAATAACTGTCTGTTGTCTAAGTCAAGCAGCCTGTGGTATTATGTTACCACAGCCCTAATAAACTAATGCAATAAGGCTGACCCGTTTGACATTTTATGGAGACCAATGTGATGTCTCTATTATCACATGGAACTCTAGTTAGGGCTTGAATTCACATAAAACTGGTAAGGGAAGATTCTCGTTAATGCAAAAGTTTATGAGGTTATTCACTTGTGTATTATATCATACACCATCATACGATGAATGGAAACTTCTGTTTAAAAGTAAATTGAGATTCTCTGGGTAGTACAACTTTTACTAATAGAATATTCATTTTTCTTTGAAATCAATAGTTGTTTCCTGAACTCCAGATTTCAAGAGATAAATAAGACCTTGTGACATATTTATGCTTTGGTGAAGCATAAAGGAAAAAAAAATCTTATTTAAATTGATGTTCAGAAACACGGTATAGTCCAGGGAGAGAGAAAGGGATTGTAAATACAGCTTGTACTCTGTTCCGTCTGGTCTTGTCTGGCCTTGTATGTATGAAACCTCTCTGTGTTTTGGTTTCTTCAAATATAAAGCCAATAAATGAAAATCTAACAATCCTGACAGAAGGCTAGGAAAGATGTGGGAAGAAGAAGTGTAGGAGAATAATGGGTAGAATCAGGGCTTTCAATTGCTTTGTGCACTGTGAAGGTCCAGCCAGTCTCAGAGAGTAGTTTCTGCAGTTTGTACAGCTTTGAGATATTTCCGTTAATGAAACTCAGAAAAATGAAAGGAGTCAAGTCCAATCTCTCCAACAAGGACCCAGTGAAAAGTAGGTATGCCGGGGAAGGCTTAATTCCTAAGATATATGGGGTATTTTTCTCTCCAGTTTCACTACCACTTGAACAATACGTCTGCCAACTCCAACTTCTCTGTGGACACACCCCCATCTCTGAAATTCAGCCATTGGTCCACATAATAAATGAAAAACATTAGCAACTAATATTTACTGAGTACATGCCAAGTGCCAGGCTCTGCTCTCAGCACTTTACATGTATCAGCACATTAAAGTCTCATAATCTTGTACTATTCCCTTTGCTGTTCTGAGGTGCAGTTCCCCTTTGCTGAACTGAGGTGAGAGGTCCTAAGAGCCCAGAGCCACACAGCCAATAAACATAGATTTGATCTCAAAGCCAGCCCGTGTAGAGCCAGAGGCTCCACTCAAACAGCAAACACTATAGGTTCTAATAATATAAAACTCTATTTTTAAGCACCAAAATCTCTCTAGCAAGGTTTTGAGGTTAAGTGATTTGATCACAATCACATGATTCATAAATAGCAGAACTGGGTCTAGAAGCCAATGCATCTCACATCCAGGTTCACTCGCATACAATAAAAAAATGTATTTGGCAACAGAGAACGGAACTCAGCACTAATTCACCCATTTACCTTAAGCTGTCAAACTATGCTCTTATCAAGAAGGAACCAGAAAGGCACTAAAAAATTCTGCCGAGCTTCTGGAAAACCTGAAGAGGATCAAGTTATAGCATCCAGCCTCAAAGATAAAAGCCTTCTCAGCAGTGGCATAGCCCAGCCCTTATTAGCATTACCTGACACAGGTAAGCCCCCCAAGGACCACAGAGCACTGTACTAACAGCTGTGTAAGGCATAGCTAAGTAAAACCCAATGCATCCTCAACCCGGGCTATCTGGAGATGCTGTATCCCACGGCTCTTTGATTTTCAGTAAGCTTCCTTCCCATTTCCTTCACCATCTGTCATACAACTTACATTTAAAAAAATTAAAACGAATCCAAGTTTATTTTGTTTAAGAAGTTTATGGCAACTCCTGAGGTAAATGGAAAAAAAACAGAAATTTCAAAATGGATCTTACTAGTTTACAGATTTACAGAGAGAAGAGATAAGGATGAGAAAGACAAGGAGAAGGAACATTATGGAAATGAAAACAAATATAGTGGATGGGGAAGACAGATGAGGGAGAAAATAGTAATGGGAGAAAAGAAAATGAGTACCAAGTACCAGGTACTGGACTAAACTAGAGCTTTCTCTCTCTTTTCCTGGCTCTATTTTTCCCCCCCTAGGAGACTTGACTTGGGTTTCCCATGATTCAAGTCCTGAAATAATGCCATCTTAATTTATGCCATACTTCAGAGTTCACGTGGCACTGCTTGTCCCCTAATTCATAGAACAGCCCTATGACATATTCAGAGCAGGTTATTATTTTGCTCTGGAGGTGAGAAAATTAATATTCGGAGGGTTAAATAGTTTTGCAAAGGTCACACAGCTAGTCAGTGGCAGAGCTCAGGTGCTCTAACTACGAACTCGGTGTTCTTTCTACAGCTCGATACTGTCTCTGCGGTGTGCTCTTCTGTGGGGTCACAGTGTCAGGAAAGGTGAACTAAATCTACTTCTTTTAGTAGATATCTTCACACACACACACACACACACACACACACATACTCCCTCTCTCTCTCTCTCTTCCTTTCCTGATTTTGTGTAAGACTGAACTGAGAACAGAGGCCTGAGGAAAAAGTACAGACACTGAATGAAGCACATCTGTACTCACTAACAGATGTTATTCCCCTTCATAAAATTCTCTCTCATTGAGACAACAAAGGCAAAAAGACTCAAAAAAAAAAAAAAAATCACAGAACATAGTTTTTGTTTCAGGGACTTTTTTTTCCACGGTGGCAAGTACCTCCTACCTAGTGATCAGGTTACCTCATAGCCCGCCTGTCTCATCTCTGAGAAGAGGGGAGCCAGCAGAAGATGGAATGCTGAGTCAGAGGAAGACATGACAAGATCTGGAGGGTGAAATTGGCTGTGGATGGGGTGGGATGAATGTGGAAGATAGGAGCAGGCAGCCTGATGAAAAACTGGCAGAGCACCTCACACGAGAATCTCAAGAGGGTAAATTTAAGCCTTGATTTAAAAGCAAAAAGAAATCTAGTTTAAGGCAACTTGAGGTTTGAACTCACGATATTGAAACATAAGAAAAAGAATGATCATCAATGTTGATTTCCCCATATAAATTTTAGGAAAAGAATGACTTATTCAACTATATGATTCCTCCCCAAACTAACTGAATTTGTAGCAAAGCGTTGTGGTCAGCAGCGAAAAACTATGATAAAGAGGTGCAGATAAAAGCTCAAAGTGGGCTGGGAATGTCTTTGTCTTATTCACTGTTGTATCCCTCCTACCTATGTTAATGTGGAACATAATAGGCCCTCCAAAATTTCTGTTTAATAAATAAAAGACTATGAAGTAAAATATAGGTTAAGTGTTTCAAAATACAAGCAAGATCTCATAAGAAGAGGTCAGCACTACACCCACACACAAAGAAATTGATAAAATCACTGAAAGACAGACTCCAAGTTTTAGACTTCACCATTTTCTACTGTGAATAATAGAGAACTGATAGGCCCAAATCCACAAGACTCAGATTAAAGCTAAGGACAGTTAGATCACCAGGGTCTTGCCTGCCAAGTTGTCCTTCCCTCAACACCCCCCCTCAACCAAACTTCGTTTTTAATTCCCTTCTCTAAACTTAAAGACAGTCACTCACAGCAGCCCCATAGTGCATCCTGCTGCTTTTGACTCAATGAAATGGAGCAGAAAAGACACTGACCTAGGAGTGAGGAGCTGTGAGGTTCAGTCTCAGATTCACCACCACTAACTGTGTAACCTCAAAGAGGATTCACCAGATTTTATTTATTTATTTGACAGGCAGAGATCACAAGTAGGCAGAGAGGCGGGCATAGAGAGACAGAGAAGCAGGCTCCCTGCTGAGGAGAGAGCCTGATGCGGGGCTGGATCCCAGGACCCTGAGATCATGACCTGGGCCGAAGGCAGAGGCTTTAACCACTGAGCCACCCAGGCGCCCATCAAAGAGGATTCTTAATATTTGGAGGCTACTATTTCATTTCCAAGGGGGAGGTAATATTTGTTGAGAGAATCAGAAGGAATTAAGTATATGAAAGTGTTTTGTAAACTCAATAGCATCATAAAAATATAAGACATTATTAATGTTATATTCTGCAAAGGACCTCTCTATCCTAAAATAAGATTAGAAGCTATTAGTAAATAAGATTGAATAGTCTGTGTGTATCTTACAAAGTAAAGAGATGAGAATTTTATTGATAAGCAATCTAAGGTCAACTGCTGACTCACTTTAGCAGAAATTGGCCTAAATTATAATAGATGTGCCTATTTATAATTCTGAGAGATTCCCTGAGGAGAATCATATTGAAGTAAATGGTATTTTTACCAGACAGAATTCTTCTCCACAAAATGAATGTGAATATTAATATGTGTTAACTCCGGTTGCAGTCACATTAATAATATTCCTAATAAAGCAATAAAGGATGTTTATGCCTCTTCTTGTGCTGAGTCAATAGCAAATCCTGAAATCTTTCACTGTTGATACAAAATCTTTACTATGAAACGGCACCACCATGGACAAGCAGCAGTTAAGAACTCTAAGCATGGAGTATACCTGAACTGGTCATCATTTTAAGGGGACTAGTTCCCAAAGGAATTGACCATGAAGTACTGGGTCAAGTACTGATGAACCATTCATGTCACAATTCTGATTCCACTAGAGAAAATAGGTTACGGAGAAATTTGACACGTGTTATTCCCAAACTGTGGAACTATCGTTTTGCCTCTACTTCCCAGTGTTGTTACAGTACACATAGAAGAAATGATGCTAGTTTCAATGGATATCGTTTCACAGAGTGACTATGGGCAGGAAGAACATGAAAATGGTTCCTGTTCTATTCAGTTTAAAAATCTATCTTTTAGTTTAAAACACCAGAGAGCATCTGTGATATTATTTTTATTTTAACTTACTATATACACTTAGTTTTACTACATATGAAGTGGCATTTATAATTCAACTTCAGTTACTTGTGCAGTCCAATAAAGATAAATGGAGACAAATGATTTATCCAGACATGCACATCCCAAAAAATCTGTCTGTTGTAATTCAAAAATTTTAAAAATGATTAACTTCAAACACAAAGATATTTTAAAATGAGTTTATGTTTTTATTTAAAAAATTTCTTTTATGATTTCATTTATTTATTTGACAGAGATCACAAGTAGGCAGAGAGGCAGTCGGGGTGGGGGGGGGGGGGACAGGTTTCTGCTAAGCAGAGAGCCTGACGCAGGGCTCGATCACAGGACCCTGGGATCATGACCTGAGCTGAAGGCAGAGGCTTAACCCACTGAGCCACCCAGGTGTCCTGAGTTTATGTTTTTAAATATTAAAGTCTTGGACACACAATGACCAAAATAATGTATCTGTTGTATAAAGTCTTGAATCATAAACCTAGCAAAAAGAGATTCCAGGAGGAGATGTAATAAAAATGCCCTTCAAATATTTCTTGGGTAATAATTCCCAGAGCAAAAGGCATTTTATGGAGAATATTCCTTTTTCTATGATGGTAAAAAGTAAACAAAAACAAAAAAATGCCAAAAACTGAAACGAAACCCTAGGAACAAACTCATAGTTTAATTAAAATGATAATCTCACTCCATTCTCCACATCTAGAGCAAGGTGCTATCGATCACATTATCAGCTAGCTGAGTACAGAAACTTAAGAAAAAGTCCTCTTACAAAAGAAATCACATCTCAACATGATTTCTGCAAAGAACCAGTATCTTTAGTTTACCAGCAATTTAGTCATCACTTGGGCAAGCCATAAAATCATTCATTTCCCAAATGACCCCAAATTAAAGGGGCTTGACAGCCTCTGGGTCCTTTTACTTTTGCTGATTTCAGGACTCTGGGCAAGCAGAACTTGGTGACCAGCCAATGCTGGCTCATTCAGTTTCTCTAGCCGCTACTCCCTTTCACATCCCCTGTGTCTCCAATCTCCTTTCAAGAGCCAGCTTTGTCAGAAGCTATGGAAGCTTCAAAGAAAGGTGGGCTTTTGAAAGTTCCTGTATGTAGAACATCTACCTAGACAATGTCTGTCTTTGATTTGTGCTGAAAATGAAGTAACTAATTTCCATTCTGCTTTTAAATTGGCTAAGTTCCAGGAAACAAAACCCATCAGATAACAACTTCAAAGGGGATGATAAGTCATGACATCAACAGTGCTACAAGGAATTATTATTGATGGTACATTACTGCCTGAATTTGAATATTACAGGAGTCACATAATTTCTCTTTAAAGGTAAGAATATGATTCAATAAAGACCTGATCTAATATAGGTTATAGTTCATTAGTTCTATCAGAAATCATCGTTATACAGATGTCCTCCTGTAATTTTAGTGGATCTCCAGTCTCAGAGAAATGATAGCATCTGTTACTGCCCTAAGCCTCATATCTGGTAAAAATCTTCTCTGGCCCATAAGGCTTCAAGATCTAACATTAAAATACACTTTTTTTTTTTTTTTTTTAGTTTTAAAATTGTTAAGTAAATTACCTAGAAAAATCTTAAAAGCAAAAATGATTTCCTTTTCTCTCAATCTTACGCCCTTGTCCCAGCCCCTGCTCTTCACATAGGCACGCACACTGCAAAACACAAAACAGTATAAATACTATGAAGAAAGAAGTATTGGTTTTGAATCCTCCCTTATAATTTCAGGGGAAAAAATTGCATTTCAAATGTCACTTTTACTATCCTAATTATTGTTATCTCACAGCCAAACCTGGACATTGACAAATCAATTCAGCTACGTACCCTCTTAAAAACATTTTGCTAGGAGTATACACGGAATTACAGGCCAAAGCAACTGGTAATAGCATGACTTAGTTTAAAAAAAAAATGCAGGGGACGCCTGGGTGGCTCAGTTGGTTAAGCAGCTGCCTTCAGCTCAGGTCATGATCCCAGCGTCCTGGGATCGAGTCCCACATCGGCCTCCTTGTTCTGTGGGGAGCCTGCTTCTCCCTCTGCCTCTGCCTGCCATTCTGTCTGCCTGTGCTTGCTCTCTCTCTCTCTGACAAATAAATAAATAAAATCTTAAAAAAAAAAAAATGCACACATGCATACACACACACACTTACCAGGTGTATTTCAAAACCTAGAATTCTGATTTCCCTTCTTTTACTCAGTTTCATCACTTTGGTCCTTTTGGACTCTGACTTGATGTGTTTGCTACTAAGAGATTTCTTAACATGCAGATATTTTATTGGAAATATAAATTCAAAATGCATCAGAGGCCAGATTCTTGTATAAGGCTGTCATTTAACATTTGGGAATTCACAATATGCTAATTGCTTCTTAGAGCATACAGGAGTCATCTTGTATTCTTTGCAACTTAAAAGTCAATGATAAGTAGGTTCTGCCTTTGAGAGATAAGGCACATACACATATTTTATTTCCTTCAATTACATGAATAGAAACCTAAATAGTGCCTCCTGAAATAAGATCAACATATGCTCCTTGTAAAAGAAGTGATAAAAATGAGTGAGGTCCTTTAAAAGTTCAGAAAACATTTTGCTATTCAGAGAGCATCCAGTGTGAATAGTGGCAGATAAAATGAAAGCAGAAATTCTAAGAGAGAATACCCTGCTCCTTGTACCAATATGCCATGTTCTGTTCTGTGCTGGAAATGTTCCTGGATCTGGTCTAATCTGGTGCTTTGGTTATATAGTAGTTTTCTGTTCATGAAAAATGTGAAAGGGCTTGTACACTTTCTTACCAGTCCTACGGTGAAAGGAGCTACAGTCAAACTCTTAATATATCAGTGACTAAAAGTCTGTAAACTCTAAGTTGAGTTTTCAGGCTATATTCTCTATTCTGGATAGCTCACCTGCATTTTATCAATATTAGAGTTAGATGAGGGAGGCTATATGGATGGTAACAACTATACGTTTTTGAATTTTCGTTAAATCTAGCTTCCAAAACAGCATTGTAAATGAAGGCACACTTATTGCCTATGTTTCTCTGTATATGTTGCTTTCCATATGTTAAGGAGGGATTTCCTGTAAACTGTCTAATCCTATTTTAGATTATAAAATAATTTATGTAACATTAACAAAAATTAAGGATGTGAACTGTTTAAAAAGTCTAATTCCATGTGTGTATATGCATGGGTGGCTTCTTGTGCTTAATTTAAAAACAAACAAACAGGGGCACCGGGGTGGCTCAGTGGGTTAAAGCCTCTGCCTTCGGCTCAGGTCATGATCCCGGGGTCCTGGGATGGAGCCCCACATCGCGCTCTCTGCTCTGCGGGAAGCCTGCATCCTCCTCTCTCTCTGCCTGCCTCTCTGCCTACTTGTGATCTCTGTCTGTCAAATGGATGGGTAAAATCTTTAAAAAACAAACAAAAAAAAACAAACAAAACACAAAAAAACATACAAACAACAACAAAAAACCATCATACAGAGAACATTCTTTTCCATCGATTGGATTTTAATAATTTAAAACTTTAAGAGGTGCCTGTGTGACTCAGTTGGTTAAGGGGTTGACTCTTGATCTCAGCTCAGGCATTGTTCTCAGGGTCTTGAGTTCAAGACCCATGTTGAGCACCACGCATGGAACCTTACAAAAAATTAATAATAATAATTTAAAATGAGACATTTTAAAAAATGAAATCTCAAGTAATTGTCAAGTAAGTTTTAAGGCACATTATTTTCCACCCCAACAAATATGCCCCATAAAAACTGTATTTAGGATAACAAGGAACTTTTTCAGAACACTTTCCCTTCCATTAGGAATTGTTCTTCTGGGTTTATATGAAAATATCTTTTACTCTTTTCACAGATCTGAATGTACTTTTTTTAAAGAAACAAATAAAATATATTTTTTAAAGATTTTATTTAGGTGTTAGAAAGAGAGAGAGAGAGAGTGAGTATAGGTTAGGAAAGAAGAAGGTAAAACAGCTCCCAACTGAGCAGGGAAGCTGACACAGGGCTCAATCCCAGGACCCTGAGATCATGACCTGAGCTGAAGGCAGATGCTTAACTGAGCCACCCAAGTGTCCCAAGATAAAATATTTTAAAAGGTCAAATTCTTCCAGGATGGAGGTAATATCAAATCAGTTTATAGCTTTAAAAATAAAAACAATCCTGCTTTTGGATTTTATACATGTTTTAGGATGACAAATTCTGTGCTAGAAAATTACTAAACTCCATATACAACTAATGTACATATAGATTAGTGATGTATTCTGTCTTGTTTTTTGTTTTCATTTTGCTACAATTTTTATTGGTGGTGGTAGTAGCTACCATGATGACAGCTGTTTTTTTTTTTTTAATTTATTTTTTTAGGATGGAGGGAAGGAAATTTACATCTATGTTTTTCCCAAATCATAGGAGAAAAGGTAAATTATTGCATTCATTTGTTTGCTTTTTATAGCATTTAAGAAACATATGTACCAAGTGATGGAAATGGCATTAGAAGCCATAGGAAGGGGTCTCATTTCTTTGTAATGGATGGACCTACAAAGAGTCACTGACTTCAGTCCTGACTTGCTAAGGCTATAAGGAGGTGGAAGTGCTTTGAAATTGTGGAATCCATTTCTTTATGGACAAACATAAACTGTCATGGCCACCAGCCTCAGTTGTTACTTGATTTATGAAGATTTAAAAAAAAAGCTTTACTCTTTTGGTTACATAAATTAACATTTTCTAGAATTACTATACTAGCTTTTGTAAAATTTATTTTTATTTCAATCGGAATAAAACTGCTGCATTAATTAATTTCATAATAACTATTACCATAATACACTGAAATCTAAGGTCACAATTTATTTCCACTGTCCATCCCATAAGGCACAAGAAACAGTATTAGAGTGTTTTCCATAAAAATGAGTTTATTCGGACCTATGAAATTTATCTTCATTCACATCTTTTCAAGTCCAGTGTTTCAGAAAGTCTAATACAAACCTCTTTATCTCTTTATCATAGATGGAGCAAAATGTAAAGATATGAGTTAACATTGATGATTAAAATATGGATCTATTTTTATTCTTCACATATATCATTTAAGTTCTTAATTGCCGATTGAAGGAAAAAATAAATTAATAATCTGGCCATGTCCTCTGAGAATCTGCTGAATGATTTTTAATGTATAATAAACGCTTTGGTAAGGAGCTCGCTCTGTACCAGAATCTTGAGTCTACTGCATTCAGCAATTTAAACTTACTAAAGCACTTCACAAATTGGAATTCCAATTTGAAAGAATGAAGTTCTCCTAAAAACCTGAAGCACTCCAATAATTTTAAATTATTTTCTACTTTGTAAGTTCAGAGTCCCTACTACTTAGAAAGAGAAGTACTTATAACCAAAAGGAAAGTACCACAATAATTTCAGATCACCACATATAGTGTAGGACAGTTTTAAGGCTCTGCAGTACTTATGGGTTTTCTTGTTTCATTTGAAGTTTTTCAATTTGAAAGTAAGTCAAGCAGTTTTTATAATGTAACAACTCAAAATGCACTAAGTGATTTCAAATTTAACCAAAACTACGGCAAAAATAGGGTGCATATGGTTAGAGAAAAATAGAAATAAAATAACATGTATCCTCCAAACTATACAGGGGAGTTAAAATGTCCTATAAATTAAGTGGCATAAAATAATGGGATGGAAGGGGTAAACATTCATGTAACAGTAATATCACATTTCTTTTTAAGAAAGCCCTATGCCCAACATAGGACTTGAACTCACACACTCAGGGCACACCTAGGTGGTTCAGCTGGTTAAGTCTCTGATTCTTGATTTCAGCTTAGGTCATGACCTCAGGATTGTGAGATGGAGCCCTGAGTGCTGGGGATGGAGCCTGCTTAAGAGTGTCTGTCTGTCTGTCTCTCTCTCTCCCTCCCCCCACCCCTCTCCCCCCCTCCCTTTTTTTTTAAAAAAAAAAAAAAAAAAAAAAGGTGCATGCTCTACCAAATGAACCAGCCAGTTGCCCCCCAACCCAGTATCAGATTTTAAAAGTCATAACAGAATACATTTACTGACTTTTATAAGGAAAGATGAAAAAAAGAACAAGATCTGTATACTTAAGTTTAATTTTTTAATCTAGTGTTATACTGGGGTCAATTTATATAGTCTCAAGAGAACCAGTCATGTATACCTCTTCCTGATTCTGTACTGTTCTGAAACATGTTGGTAGCTTGAAATAAGTCATGGTAGGAGTATTTATGCCATCAAAATTGAAAAATACTACCAATTAGACCCTTTGCCTCCTAAGAGTCAGTTGTTAAACATTTCCTAGCATACTACTACTTACTGGTTTGTTCTATCAATTTCTTTGCTAGCATCTGCCAGTTCTAAGGGACAGTGACTCACTCTGGTTGCCTGAAATAATGGGGAGGATAATGGTGGTTTTGAAAGACTAAGGGGACAATGACTCTCAGTCAAGAGGAGTCCCAAGTCAAGAACCAAATAGTGAGGAAGCAAGAGCGTCACTGAAATGACAACTTAAAGGTCAGTGGTTCAGAATCCAAGGCAGTTGGGTTCCTCAGCAGTAATATCTTAGCTTGGGACTCCTTGGGCAGATTTCTGCTTCTATATGCAACTCTATGCTTATCTTCCCACTATTAGCTGCTTCTTCAAACTCTACTCTGCAACTTTTCTCTGTCATAGCTTATGTTTACTCATGATTTTGATTTTGTTATTTTGAATTAGTTACAATGATTTTGAATTAGTTACAAGTCTGTTTTATGCATGTTGCTTTAAGATCCCTCCTGCCCCATGTGCACATCTCTATCTTTTCATTTTTAGTCCTTGCTTGCTGACAAATACTTGATTCTTTCCATATTTCCAAGCCAAAGTTATGGTGATTAGGAAATCTCATGAGCCAATTTCTGTGATAGACACCTTCCATGAAAGTCCTCCTACTGAAATCACTGGATATTGTAGAATTTAATTGTTTATTCTATATCTTCTCCAGATATTAACATAAACACAATGCCAAGTAAGATTATCCCTAAACACAAGAAATTATGAATGTTTTTGACTATAGAAAATCTAGTTTACTAAAGTACTACAGTAAAAAAAGGAACAAGGTAGATAGAAGAAGTATAAAAACAGTGCTATGGACATTGTAAAAAGGGAGACTATTTCTGGCTCCCTAAAGGCAGTTTTGAAAGCAAACAGTTTTACATGGCATTAGTAAGGGTGCTCAGTCAGTTAAGCTCAGTCAGTTAAGCATCTGCCTTTAGCTCAGGTCATGATCCCAGGGTCCTGGAACTGAGCTCCACATCAGGCTCCCTGCTCAGCGGGGAACCCGCTTTTCCTTCACCTCTCCTCCTCACTCATGCCCTCTCTCGCTAGCTCACTCTCTCTCTCTCAAATAAATAAGTATTAAAAAAAATGGCCTCTATAGGTAATTAATAAAACAAAATTGAAAAAGATGACATTCTAGGCAGAAAGAAGAATCTGAGAATTGTTGGGGATAATTATTCATAGGTCTATCACATTTTTCCACATCTTGGGAGCAAGTCACCGACTGACATTTTTTTCTGGAATCTATGCCAAGTTGTAGATAGTATACTCCTTTGGAGCAAGGGCCAGGAATTCTCCTTGTTCATTTTATAAAAGATTCCAGTATCCCAGGCTCATTGTTCACTCACAACCCACTGTGAGTACTGGTATTGTCCCACTCCCTTTCAGTCAACCTGTGTGAAGTGGAGCTTGAGGAACTGGCACAAAAAACACTGACAGGCTGGCTCCTGTTTTTGCGTAACAAACTGTCCTTTGACTCTGCTCCAGGAGTCTCATGGAGACTCCTGGAGCAGAGTCAAAGGACAGAGTCTCATGGGGTCTACCAGCATCTGTGAAATCACGAGGCTAGTAGACTGCCAACGGGGGAAAAATCTCACATTCTTCATAGTTCTTGACAGAAGCAAGATATAACAGACCATGCGTGTGTCATATAGAGGCTGCATATAGGAGATCTGGCAAGAATACTGGGGCATCTACCAGGTGGCCAGTTGACCTTTTTGTCAGGATGAGGTGTTTTCATTTAGTTAAGCAGTCAGTGCTGAGCCGTGGCAAAGCTTTTTGAGCAGAGAAGTGGTATCAGGGACATACTTGAGAAAGGCTCCTCTAACAGCAGTGTATGTATAGGACTGATTTGAGTGAGAAGAGGAAGAGTTAGGCAGTCCAGAGAGGAGAGCACTGCAGGAATTATGATCTACATGTAATTCAGATCTTGTCTACAGTATGGCAGTGGGAACAGGGAGGTAGGCTTTAGTGGGAACAGGGAGGAGGCCCAGGACAGACACAGAATTTACAGGAATTAGCTATTAGCCAAATTTAAAAAGGGATCAAAAACATAGAGTTAAGAATAGTTCCAACAAAGGCTTAAAAAAAAAAAAAAATCTACATGTCTAATAGCTCTTTGGGGAATCAAATCTAAGGAGATAGTATTAAAATGAAGATACAGATTTATGGACAAAGATAGTTATCACAATATAATTTATCATAATGAAAAATTGAGAATAATTTAAATATTCAAGATTTAGGAAGTGATAAGAAAACTATGCGGTGACCATGCAATTAAAGTATTTGTTCAATATTCAAATTTAAAAATATTTGATGAAATACATTTCCTTAAAAATACATTAATAAAAATATTTTTAAAACATTGGACTATATTCATGTGATAATGTCTAGGAAATAAAGGAAAACAAAGTTAAAAATGGTACAATCTTAACTGTATAAAAATCTTCAAAAAAATTCACCTATTAGCTAACAGAATTAAGAATATTTTCAACTCTGCACATCTTTACATCTTAGGTATTTTTTGTAATGCATACATAGTACCTTTAAAAGTTTTTAAAAAATCATTTAAACTAAGAAAAAAATGAGTTTAGGAACTCTATAGGACTATCAGAATGTAATATTATCTTTTAAAAAATAGCAATATTATGAAGGAAGAGTAAATATGAAGGATATATATTATGCATAAAACTTCAAAACTAAATGAGCCATTTCATTTAAAATACTGTGAGTTGGGGCGCCTGGGTGCTCAGTGGGTTAAAGCATCTGCCTTCGGCTTAGGTCATGATCTCAGGGTCCTGGGATTGAGCCCCACATGGGGCTCTCTGCTTAGCGGGGAGCCTGCTTCCCCCTCTCTCTCTGCCTACTTGTGATCTCTCTTTCTCTCTCTGTCAAACAAATAAAATCTTTAAAATAAAATAAAATAAAATAAAATGATGAGAGCTGTATTATTTACCAGTAAGTGATTTAAAAAAAAAAAAAAAATCCCTTTCCCAGTTCTCTGAAAACATTCTATAGGCTAAAGTATTTTCTGCAAAAAGGGCTTAGATGAAGCTTTGGAATGAGCACATTCCCATTCCTCCATGTCTCCCCTTCCTTTCTGCTTTATCATCTTTTATCTAGGAGGTTGTGAAAATGTCTGGGGTGCTCCCAACATTGTTTCCTTTGCCTGCCTCCTTCGGCTTTCTCCTGATGTGCACACTTTTCCATTTCCTGACCTTTTTTTTATCCACCTGCCATTATTTTTCAGCATTTCTCTCACTCCTAGGTCCTCCTCTCTCCCAGGTAAGGACAAAGAATAGCAATGACCTACAATCAGACAGAAAACAAGAGATCAATGCTACAAGGTTAATTAACTATCGGAATATCCCTTCTACTTCCCTAGTGCTTTAATCAAATAAAAATACATGTGTCTATTTTTATGTCCACTGCTACTTTCTTAGTCCCAGCTACTATCGTTCCTCATTTTATACCATGAATAATTCTACTGTCTTATCCACTAAGTGATCATAAAAATACAAATTAGTACGAAAATAAAAAGTTAAGGACTCAGACCATTTATTCTTCTGTTTAAAAAATTATCCCATGCTTCCTGGTTCAAATAGTTCTCCTGGTCTAGAAGGTCCTATCTAATCTGGACCCTGCCTGAGACTCCTATTTTTTTTATCCCCTGCCCTCAGTCCATCCATTCCAGGCACACTGGCATCCCTTCCATTTTCATCTTAGGCCACTTGGTCTGCCTACTCTTTTGGTCTGGAGCGCTTAGATTAGATCTTCTGTGATAGGCTCCTTATTGCCCCACAGGCCACAGCTCCAATGCCTGATCCTCAAGGAGGCCTCCCTGAATGCACAAGACAGCTCCTCTCATTGTTCCTATGTCTACTGGGAAGTCTCTTTTTTCACTTGTTTACCTGTTTTCTTTATTTCTTTTCCTCCCATAAGAGATCGATTACCTGCTAGCAGGGGCTTGTGTATGTTAGGTCACTAATGCACCACCAAAAGAAGGACCCGCTTCAACAGAGTTTTAGCCATTCCATAAAAGAATCAAAGTATCAGTGGTTGTAGAAAAACAGATATTTATCCCTCATTCACATAAAATAAATGTAGGTTTAGGTGGTTAAAAGTGATATGGAGGGGGCGCCTGGGTGGCTCAGTGGGTTAAAGCCTCTGCCTTTGGCTCAGGTCATGATCCCAGAGTCCTGGGATCGAGCCCCGCATCGGGCTCTCTGCTCAGCAGGGAGCCTGCTTCCTTCTCTCTCTGTCTCCCTCTCTGCCTACTTGTGATCGTTGTCTGTCAAATAAATAAATAAAATCTTTAAAAGAAAAAAAAAAGTGATATGGAGGCCTCATGATCTTCCTAGAAACTTAGGCTCCAATTTTTCTGCTCCACTACCCTCAGCATACAATCTTCAAACTCCAAGATCATACCATGGTCAAGAAAGCTGCTATAGTGGAAACCATGTAGTATAAGACTTCCTGGAAGTCATACATAACACTTCAGTGTGCATCTCACTGGTCAGAATGAGTCATTTGACCATTCTTCCCTTCAAAGGAGGCCAGGAGATATGGTATTTATTCTGTGTGGCAATGAGCCAGAATCACACATACAGACCCATTACCAAGGCAAAAGGAGAAGATGGGTACTGGGTAGCAATCTCTCCCACAAGTTATCAGGTTAGACAGGTTCTGAGGTTTACTGATGTAACCAAAGGCTTTTTGTCTCTCCACTCTTCCTTCAGTCTTGCTCGTGATCTCCACCTAAAATTTCTTTGTTCACATCCAGAGAAAGAGACAGACAGACACACCTCAGGTTGTTTTCTCAATAGAGAGAGGAAGCATCTTTCCTATATACCCAAGAATATGTTTTCTTCAATCTCACTGGTCATAACTAAATCAACAGCTGTATATTAAACGAATTAGCTTTGGACTAAGTCACCTGTACATTTATAGCAACAGAAATTGAGTTACCTAACCCCTAAGCAAAAGGACTGTGGGTAGACACTGGGGATACCTGATTAACAATCAGAATAATTACCAAGAGCAGGAAGAGATGAGTGGGTCATTTTGGGGGTTACTCATGTTTTTCAACTCAAATCAAACAACATATCACAAGAACAAGACTGTTATCTCCTAGTTTTCTTTAATCTACTTATGTTTTTATTTCCTTTTCTCATTAACTAAAACCAGGTCAAGAACTCCCACTGTCCAATACGGGATCAGTAGCCACACATGACTATTCAGCCTTTCATAGATGGCTAATATAAACTGATATGTTCTGTAGGTATAAAATGCAACACTGGATTTCAAAGACATAGTATGAAAAAAAGATTAGAAATACCTCTTTAGTAAGTTTTATATTGATTACATGTTAGAAGTTAATATATTAGGTTTACTGGGTTAGATGAAAGGTATTAGAATTTTACTTGTTTTTACCTTTGAATGTGGCTATGAAAAATTCCAAACTACATATGTGGGTCCTACAATATGTCAGCTAGACAAAACTAATAAAAAAAAAATGTATTGCCAGGGGTGCCTGGGTGGCTCAGTCCTTAAGCATCTGCCTTCAGCTTAGGTCAAAAAACCAGGGTCCTGGGATCAAGCCCCTCATTGGACTCCTTGCTTGGCGGGAAGCCTGCTTCTCCCTTTCCCACTCCTGCTTGTGTTCCCCCTCTCTCTGTCAAATAAACAAACAAAATCTTAAAAAAAAAAAAATTATTGCCTTCTAAGAGACTACATTACATGAGATCTACCTTGATTTCCTTTAAACAAACCTAAACTCATGCACTAACTGCATCCCCACATCCCACTCCCTACTTCACAATGCCATCTCTTCATAAAGCCTTACCATGGTCCCTTCCTCCCCTTCTCGGACTACCTTATAATTCTTCCTGTGCAGATTTATGGCAGAGAACACCCTTTGCTTTATATTACAGTGAGCTGTTTGTGTGTTTAAGCGCTTCTTTAGACTTCATGCTTTCTTTTCTGGGCAGAGGTTTTGCTTCTGAATCTGTGTGTCTTCCCTTAACCCCTTGGCTGTGATAGGAGTTAAACAAAATATCTGTGGATGAGAGGATAAATAGTGCTGCTCTGAGAAACAAAAGGGACAGACAGGCCTCTTCTAGAAGAAAGGCTGAGGAATTAGTGTGCTAGAGAAAAAGCAAGGGCCCAGAGGGCTTTTGAAAATTATGAATACCAGTTGTGTGACATAAAGAAAAGGAACGCTTCCTAGGAAAGCAAAAAGTATGCAGTTTAGAATCCACATCATTCAAAGAGTCTAGATCTAGGGGCTTTTTAAACAAACAAACAAAAAATTTTCCCCGCCCAGATACAATTGAACTGAAAATGGTTTGAGGGAAATCATCTTAGATTTGGCCTTACTATAAAAATTTGGAAAATTACTTTTGAGTGTCTCAAAGCAATTCAGTCTAAAACAGTAGTAAAATGTTCATGACATTTCAGCATTCTGGGGTCCCTTGAGAACAGAGGTAAAGAAAAATCCATCCAAAGTTTCTCCTGAGGGTCAACTTCCCTCATTAATGGTAATCAGAAATTGCAATGTTTCCTGAAGCCTGAATGATCTTTTTCAGCTGACTTCCTGGTAGAATTATTAGGTTTCAAGAGCACACCAGAGAGCCTTCTAGCCAATTCTAAATTTTTCTGCACTAAGAGAGCCAAGGACCCCAAGGCTGCTAAAACAGAGCAAAGGCTATGCATGATAATCTAATTCAAGGTCAGCTTTAAACTATCATCTAAGCAGGCCACAGTTCCCAGGAAAAAGTTCATGAGCCACTGCATTAAACAAGCTTGACTCTCTTCCCAAGTTCTTAAATTGGAAACCAGTAGTTACAGAATATTAATCTTCTTTAGTGTTTTTTTCTCCAGAAGATCTTGTTTACATTTACAGTCAAAACTATCATCTTCAGCACATTCACCTTGCAAACTTCTTGCAAGATCCTTCGTACCCGTTGTATTTAATGTAGACCACATTTTGTAACTACACAATTTGAGATAGCCCACAGCATTGTACAACATAAATATGTAAGAGAAATAGGCAAAGGAAGTAAGGCTAGATAAGTAAACTCCAGTAAGACTTTATATTGAGCATAGCATGCATGTTCATACTTGCTAAATGTGGGCTACATATTTTAAAATAAGTGCATTTTCAGTACTCAGTTGTAAAATCAGAAACAAGGATTTAAGATAAGTGGGCATTTGGTTGCCAGTCCATCATGTATCAATCTGATCTAGTGATCGCCACCATCACTATGTATTTCCCATTTAGGTATATTTGTCCTCTAGACAGGATGGCTCCAGAGGAACTATCTTTTTGCCTGTGTGCACTTCCATCTGCTTTATTTAGTACGGGAGATACTTATTATTAGAAAAAGTCACTGAAAGGGGCGCCTGGCTGGCTCAGTTGCTTGGGCGTCCAGCTCTTGACTTTTGCTCAGGTCACGATCTCAGGGTCATGAGATCAAGCTCTGCATCTGTGCTTGTGATTCTCTATCTTCCCCTCTCCTTCTGCCCTTCCCCGCTCTCTCCCTTTAAAACACACCACATCTTTAAAACAAACCATGTTAAGCAGGGATGTTACCTTAAAGTTAAAAAAAAAAAAAAGTTTATGTTTGGCTTTTAATAAATTTAGTTTATAATTCAACTGTGCATCAATTCTTATAGCAACTGTAGACTGAATTAAATTCTGACTTTTCCAACAAAAAATTAAGAAAAGACAAAATGGCATTCTGTCAGTAATTCTGGTAGGATACGAATAATCCTGTATTGCTTACAAAAACTTCAGGAAATCAGATCTTGTCAAATTTGAAATTTCAATTTGCAATTGAATTCTAAGTTGGGTATTTTATATGAGTCACTGTCAGTGAGGGCCTATTAAAAGGCTTTCACTGCACTGGTGTGAGAAGATGCTACTGTGAATTGCATAGGGTGTTTTAATTGGGTAGGTGACTAGTTTTATAGAACACTACTTAATAGGAGAATGTTTTCCTTATTTTAACATTTGGTTCCCCATCAACATCATAACTTGGGTACTCAGGTAATATTTGGGTAATTAATATATTCCTACATCAACTAGTCAACTAACTATTTGTTGCTTCTCCATAGATTGTTTTCCCATGCTAGAACTCTGCTTTTAATTCCATGTTGAGTTATTCAAAGAGCTATAGTCGTGTTAGCCTGAAACTGCTTTTTAACTGATGAAACTGAACTCAGCATTTTCCCTGTTCTCACCTACCTGGTAGCACACTCTAGCCTTCTATTGATTAGGCAACTTTCCTTGATATAGTCATGGATTTTGGATTTGAAACTATGCAGAGGTCAGAATTCCAGGCCAAGTAGTTAGGGATAAAAGATGTGTAAAATTATTTAACTTTCTAAAACTTAATTTCTCATATGAGGCTTAATTCTTCATCTAGGATCCCGGGACTTAAATAATCTCTCAGTATGAACAGATCATGCCTTGCCTCTCACCTCTGGACTTCGAGGTCACTCTTTAGAGTTTTCTAACTCCGTCTCGACTACTTCTCCATTCCCCTTGGGCACACGGGAAAAATTCCGTTGCTGTGGGGAAACTCACAGGTTTCATAAGAACATTAACTATCTTAATGCTAGGACCCCTGTCCCTTACACTAGCAACTGAGAACCCTGCGAGGCTCCAGGACAGGCGGCCATTTCCATGGTGTGGCTTCTGCACCCTGCTGAGAGCAGAAAACTCTGGGGGCTGGTTTGTATTTTGGGCCCTCTTCAGGAATGTGGTACACGTCCCTTCTGTTCTTATATTCACAATTATATCAGGGAAAATGTATTACCTCCCTAGCCAGGAAAACATTATTTAGAATTGGTATGGAAACAAACAAACCAACCAACCAGGAAAAGCAAAACCACTGTTTTTATGTGTGGCAAGGAAGTATAGGAAGAAGAGGAGGAAGATCCAAACCAACTCGGATTAAACTGTATGAACTAGAAGAAGGGAGGCACAAAACTGAAATTAGGATCAGCTTTTAGAAAAAGAAAGCACTTACCTTGTCTATGTGAATGTTTGTCCCGAAGTTTGTACCTTCTAAACACATACCTGATTATGTCACTTCTTATTTTAATAAAACCTGAGATGAATTTCTACTAAATAAATAAAGTTCCCACTCCCCCAAATCCTCCTAATTTGGCTCCAAGTTACATTTTCAACCCATTTTCTCTCTATACTACAAGCTACAGACACAATGATCTCTTTGCCAATCTGCAGGCAAGTACAGAAGCATACTTCGACTCAAACTCATCTCCAAAGTGGAAGCATAAAACCAGCAATGAAGTGCCACGAACGGGATGAGAGAAACCAGGCCTTCCACTCTCTGAGAGTTAAACTAAGTCAACCTGTATCAGAACAGAAAATAGTGTCTTTTTACAGGGATGGAAGGTTATCAGACCAAGACTTGAAAATAATCTAATTGTTAGAACAAACATCACTCAAGAATTTCTGAAATCTAAAATAGATTATCAATATAGACTATCAATAGGGAAGGGGCAGTCAGGGAGCATGTACTGGGAGTTGACTGTACCGCTCAAAGGAGAGTTCCTTGTAATCACTATAAGCACAGAATGGGGTTGCGCCTACAATGCAAGCGGAAGGACAGGATTACAGGACCAAATGAGGTAACACTAGTATTTAATACCTGTGAGCACAGAATCTTCATCTTTTTTGACCACTGTTATATCCCTCAGTGCATGAGTGGCAAATAGATATACTCGGCATTTGTTGGAAAATTAAGTTGCATCAACTCCCATAGTTCTGATCTCTGTGTTCCTGGCAATCTTTTTAATTATGATGTAACTTCTCATACAGATAGGGCAACAAGGAGTGGATGTATTTATGCATGAACAGATGAGGGCCTCATAAAGCATTTCAATTTTTATACATTGGTTTCTAGTCATTATGTTTAAATTGAGTCAATCTTCTAGAAATTGATGACCCCCCAGAAGCACTAATATTCAAGTTTGTAAATCAACAGAGCTCAGAGTGAGACCATGTGATCTACAGGCAGAGACTACATGACCATAGCACAGTTCTCCTCATTTTGGGGATTGTTCTGAGAGACTGAGTGATCTCCCCTTTGGACATGCCTGTGATGCAGCGCACACATTCTCCAGGCTACAGAACTGCCAAAACTTGGGTTTTCATCATCTTCATCCACGGACCAGCCCCTCCGAGAAGTCTTCCCATGGCTTCCCTCTTCTGTATTCAGATTGCATACAAAGCAATCTGTCAAGGGATTAACAGAGGGTGTTCTTCCTCCATTATTAAGGGTGGAAACTAATACCTGCCTTGCTGAAGTGTGGTGAGTATTAGCGATAACGTACAGTAAAAATCCAAGTACACGGCGACAGTACTCAGCTCTCAGCAAATAGGAGCTATTGTAAGCCCTGTTTCAGCAATTTGCTGATATTTCTAATACTGTACCTCGATTCAATACATTTTAATAAGCATGTTTTCAAATAAATCTCTTGACTCGAGGTATTAAACTTAGCTTCTTTGCACCCTGGCTTTTTCAACTGTAAAATATAGATAAAAATAACACCTGGGGCACCTGGGTGTCTCAGTGGTTAAGCATCTACCTTCAGCTCAGGTCATGATCCCAGGGTCCTGGGATCGAACCCTGTGCCGGGCTCCCTGCTCAGTGGGAAGTCTGCTTCTCTCTCTCTCTCTCTATCTCAAATAAATAAATAAAATCTTTGAAAAAAAATAACACCTCAAAGAATTCTTGCGAGATTTAAAGTATGTTACATGTATAAGTAGTTACAACAGTGCCTCCTGTAATTGTAGGCTCCGAATACTAGCCATTGTTGTTATTGGTAGTAATATTTCCAGAGTTTAGAGAAGACATATGTGAATAAAGATGATTACAGTTAGATAAGCAACCCCATATGTATATGAAAGACCAAAAGTAGCCTAAGGAAATAAGAGATGACTTTTATTATCGTTGGAGGAGGCTTTCTGTAAGAAGTAGGCTGTGAGGTTCGGTTTGAAGGATAAGATTCACTAAGCAAACAAGGGATGGGTTTGAGAGATGAGAACATGGACTCCAGGAAGGTACATGGAGTCCGCAAGAACACGACATATTTTGAAGGGTAAACTAAATTGGTAGAGCTGGTATGTAAAGAGAGGTTGGGGGTATGGCTGCTGGGGAGAGGGTAGTTCCAGAAAAGGACACAAAGATGACACAGGTCTTAGGTCCTACTAAACAGTTTGTATTTTATCTTGGAATTCTTCAGTAAGAGTTCTTAGACCTCTATTGGGCTTACGAAATGGGCTTTCACAAAGACCCCAAACACCTAGAAATTAAGTACAAGATCTTGTAGATGCATTTTAAGTGGGAAAATGTCCCATGGTTTTTTATCAGAGTTTTAAAAGGATCCTATCCCTAAAGCCAAGAACCACTGTTAGCAGTTGGAGAGGATAGTAAGGATTTTAAGCCTGATCAGGCTTGGTTTTAGAGAGGTCCCTCTGGTGGCAGTGTGGAAAGAGGCTAGCTGGGAGAGATCTGGAGTAAGGTCTGAGGACCCTGTTAAAGGTGTGGCAGAGGGGACTGAGGGAGGGGAAAAGTGGGTGGAGAGGTAAGGGTGACCACTCTCCATTTCGCATTAAAATGACTAGTTCTGGGGCACCTGGGTGTCTCAGTCAGTTAAGTGTCCGTCTTCAGTTCAGGTCATGATCCCAGGGTCCTAGGATCGAGTCCTACATTGGGCTCACTGATCAGCTGGAAGCCTGTTTCTGCCTGTCACTCTGCCTGCTTGTTTTTTTTTTCTCTCTCTCTCTCTCTGTCAAACAAATTAATAAAATATTAAAAATAAATAAAACAAAACAAAATGACTAGTTCTTTCTACAAGGATTTGTGGGATGTCTAATGTGTGCCAGGCACTGTGCTATCTGCCAGAAATAAAAAATCCTCTCCCTTTACAGAGCTTTGAAAGAACAGAGGAAACAGACAATGGAAAATCATCTAATTATAGCTATGATTAGTGTTGGGCGTCCCTTTAAAAAGAAATTTTCAGGGTTCAGGAGCTATGTTTTACTCATCTATCTATCTTCTAACGGTAACTTGCCCACAAGAAGTACTCGATTAATGCCTATCTAATAGAATAAAGATCTCAATTTATCCCAGCCTGGTGACTTGTTCTCAGTGATTGCCTGCCCTGACAATAAAGATATATAAACAGGTTTCCAGGGTGGTGCCATTGTCTATCTTATCTTTTAATGATGGGATCCTGCTTTGTGACACAAACCTTGTGCTAACCTAAAGTTTACAAGTTACAAAATAATAAATTCATTTCTTTAAGGAAACATTCCAGTTGCTGGATATGTGATTATATCTGCTTGCTTCCTTTCTAATTTGGGGAAAAATACTGGAGATACAATGCTTATGTAGACATTACCTCTACCTTCAAAGATCTCACAACAACATGGACAATTCTACCTGTAAGAGGCAGGGAATAATGTAGGAAGAACAGGCTCATACCTGGAAGTTGTCTCAAGAGGCAATTAGAAATACTGATCTAGAATTTAGAAGAAATTAGGAGAAAGTCACGGTTGAAACTAGCAATGGTTCAAATAATGTAATACTTTTCAGCTTAGCTTATGTACTTCTTTCCTTACTCAAATAATGCGATACCCTTACTAACTTAGTGAAAAGGTTACGGAATAGTTACAATTCAACCAGTTCCTTCAACTACCCCCGGGTGGTCTTGGTGACAGACATCTGCCTATCCATCCTATTTCACCTGGGCTTTGGGTCACTTCAGAGCAGTCCGTTAGGATTCCCTAACTGAACTGATTAGCATTTTTAAGGCCAAACTAAAAATGCAACTTGCCTCTGCCTCTTTTTAAGGCTTTCGCTTGCTAATTTTCTGAGTAATATTTAGCTTTTTCAAAAGTATGTCCATTTTACTTTTCTAAACATTAATTATTTCTGATAATGTGGGTTGGGTGGGGAAGCACCTGGCTGCAGTAGAAGCAGACAAAACTGTTTGATTAAAATAAAGAATCCAGGGGCGCCTGGGTGGCTCAGTGCGTTAAAGCCTCTGCCTTCAGCTCAGGTCATGATCTCAGGGTCCTGGGATCAAGCCCCGCAATGGGCTCTCTGCTCGGCAGGGAGCCTGCTTCCCCCTCTCTCTCTGCCTGCCCCTCTGCCTACTTGTGATCTCTGTCTGTCAAATAAATAAATAAAACCTTAAAAAAAATAAAATAAAGTAAAATAAAGAATCCAGTCTTTGATATAGATACATGAGCTAACTTTCCTATTACTTTTACTATGGCTCAAGTAACGTCAAGGAAAACACTTATTCATACATGGGCCCCTGTCTGTGGAACGAATGACCGAAAGCTGTCTTGCGCTGATGTGATGGGTCATGGTTGGGACATCTTTGCTCCCTTCTCTCTTTTTGAAACGATTAAGAGAACTGATAACACGTTGAACTACATGCCAGCCAAAATCAATAACCAGGAGGAGAAAGCAGGTTGAAGCAAGTGAATTGACTGCAGACAGAAAAGCAGGGCCAAGGGAACAGAATCCCCCGCCAGAGATGCTAACCTGCCCCCTACTACCCTGGCAAAAGAATATGAAACCTGCTATTGAAACTGGATGTCACCCACCCCAGAGTTCGGTGAGGGGGAATGGCTGATGGGGTCAAGCAGGTCGCCTGCCCCAGCTAACAGGATGGCTTCTTGGTGTACAATCTCAACCCAACTGTCCAGCTTCGGAAAAAAAATAATTACAACATCATGTATTCCCATGCAAAAATAATTCTTAAAATAACTTGTTAGTCTACTCATACTACACAATTTCCCACACTTTTAAAACCATTTACTTCTACTTTTAAGTTAATTTTCTCTTCATTTTATGAAAACCTGCTCCATTTTTTATGTTGATTTTTCTAGCAATTTTAACAGTTGTGGTTTTTTTTTTTTTTTAAAGATTTTATTTATTTATTTATTTGACAGAGAGAGCGAGCGAGAGCACAAGCAGGCAGAGAGGCAGGCAGAGGCAGAGAGAGAAGCAGGCTCCCCACTGAGCAAGAAGTCTGATGCGGGGCTCGATCCCAGGACTCTGAGATCATGACCTGAGCCGAAGGCAGCGGCTTAACCCACTGAGCCACCCAGGCGCCCCAACAGTTGTGTTTTTGATTATATTTTTAATTTGCAGTCTAGTCTAAGCTTTCAGAGAAAGAGTGAGAGAGAGAGATTAAGACAGAGAGAAAGACAGAGAGATCTGTGTTTGAATGTCTGTACTTCTGTATTTAGAAGGATCCATTGCCTTCATCTCAGAAGACTGGTAGTGGCTAAGCCCAAAGTATCTATTTTAATAGTCCAGGCTGAAGCTGCTCTTGATTTAAATGTATGCTCAAAGACAAATAAAAACAAGATGATATTGAAGCCCTTACTGTAATGTAACTCCTCACAGATGTTTTTATAAACCTTGAAAACTGTTTTTTAAATATTTCACTGATAGAGGAAGTTTAGAGCAAAATTTGGAGGTATGATTGTTAAATGTGTTCATTAAATAAAAATATCAATTCTCAAAACATAAAAGAATATTAATTATCTAAACGTAAAGGTCACAGAGATTACTGAAACAGCTTCCTGAATAGTCTCACCTCCATTTTCAGCACCTCTCCAAGCTGGATCCATTCATGACACTCACTTACTTACAATTCTTTACAGCGATGGCTCTCCAATTATGGTCTCCAAATTAGCACCACCAACATCACCTTGGCCGCCACTGATTCCTGTCTCTTTGTATTGATACCTTCACGTAGTTCCCTCCCAGTGAACATGGGCTGGACTTAGTGACTCACTTTTACCCGACAGAATGTGGCAGATATAATGGGATGCCACTTCCAAAATTAGGTTACAAAAAAAATTGTGGCTTTTATCTTGGGGCCTCTCTCTTGCTTGCCATCTCTGAGGAAAGCCGGCTGCCATATTGTGAATTGCATTGTGGAGAGTCTACATAGCACAGGACTGACAGAGGTCTTTAGCTAACAGCCAGCAAGGACCTGAGGCCCTCAGTCCAATGGTCTGGATAAGGGAATCTTTCCAATAACCTCATGAGTGATCTTAGAAGCAGTTTCTCCTTTAGTCAAGCTCTCAAATGAGACCAAAGCCCTAACTGATACCTACCTGACTACAATCTTCAACTGGATTCCTGACCCAAAAACCGAGGCAATAAATGTTGGTTGTTTTACGCCAACTAGTTTTGTGATGTTTTGTTATGCAGCCATAGATAATGAACATCCTTGGGAACTGACAAAAATGCAAATTATGAGGATCTACTCCAATCCTAGTGAACCAGAAACTTTGGGGGTAGGGCCCAGCAATCAGTGTTTTACCAAAGCTTCCAGGTGATGCTGGTGCATGTTCAAATTTGAGAAATACTAACTTACATAAGATAGGCTAACATACTTAGCTGAACCTATGAGGCCCAGTCTATGGCCCTCGTTTTTTTCTTTTTTAAACTTTTGTTCCCTCATCTTGTGTCATTCATCCTTAAGAATTTTCCATTCCAACTCACTTCAGCAGCAGCAGTTGCAGCTGAACACATTTTAGCAGCCACCGACTGGCTTATTAGCCAGCCACCAACTGGCTATGCTAACTATATATATTACCTCATCTATTAATAATTAGGAGAGTAATGATAGATACCACTTGAGTACAGACTCCATAGCAGGTCACTTTCCGTATAATGTCACATAAAAATTTGCTAGCCAAATTCTATGAAAACTATAGTATTACCATCCATTTTAAAACTAAGGAAAACAAGTTTCAGAAAGATAAAGTGACTTGCCTGAGATCACATGGAGAACTGTTAGAGTCAAGATTTGGAATGAATTTGATTGCAAAGTTTGCTTCCCAGAATACATAGACTGAGGCTCCTTCAGCTCCCTGTGTCCTCTTAGGTCTCAAGGCCTCTTCCATCAGACTGAGTTCAGGAGTAACTGCCTTTATGAAACTGTCTGACTCTCTCTGGCAAATATACATGCCCATTCTTCATGCTTACTGAAAGCTTATTATATGCCTGAAAACATTCCAGGTATTATAAATTTATACTAGCAGAAAACAATAAACCAACAAACAAAAATTATTGCATTGGAGCTTATATTCTATTTGGGTGTTGGAGAGATTGCTTAAAAAATGTACTTGAAAACTAATAATTATTCTAGATGATAATGAGAAAGTAGCCTATAATAATACAGAGAACATATATAGAAAATCTGGTAGTGGTGGAGGAAGTGTCTTCTGATATTAAATACAATAGTTAAGAGAATCCCATGCTAAAGGATAACATCTGACTAAATTCCTGATGTAGACCAAGAAGGCAGTTTGTGGTAGGAGACTATCATGACTGGACAAAAGTAAGTGCAGGGGTCCTGAGGTAGGAGAGTATCAGCCATACTGGGGAAACATCAAGGAGACCAGTACAGCTGAAGTGGATTGAGTTAAAGAGCAGGTAGCAGGAGATGAGGCCAGAGAGAGAAAGGAAGAGAGATATCAAAAAGAGCCTTACAACCCATCATAAAGAATTTGGAGTTTTCTCCTCATGGGATGGGAAAACACTGAAGAATGTTGAATAGAAGGAAGGGCACAACTTAATTTGTAGTTTAGCAGACAACTTTGGCTGATGTGTTGAGAAGAGACAATATAGGAAGAGGTGGAAGCTCATAGGCCAGTTAGAGTAGTTAGAAACCTATTTCAATAATCTAGGGTCTAGATCAGTGATCATAGATGCTTGGGCCATGATAGTAACAGTGGAAGTGCGAAGAAGTGATTAAATCCTGGATATAATTCAAAGACAGAGCTGACAGTATTTATTAAAGGACTTGACATGGAGTGTGGAAGAAAAGGAGTCATGTTTTTTGGTTTGAACTGAAAGGATGGAGTCATCCTTTACTGAGATAGGGAAGAATGTATAACTTGTAGGATTAGGGGGAAAGTTCAAGAATTTGGGTTCGGAATGTTAAGTTTTTGTGGTAGGTTAGCAAAATGGAGATGTCCAAGTAGAAATCAGATATACAAAGACAATCAGAGGAGCAACTGGTGACAGAGATGTAAATCTGGGAGTATCCGTTAATACGCAATTTAAAAACATTTAAATTTTTATTTAAAAATTTAAATTTTTAAATATTTAAAAACATCACACTAGAGGAGATTATGAGATAATAGTTAAAATTGACTTCTTGAATAAATGTGCATATTCAAATACAGCCCCTTCTCATTCCCTTATCTTCTTAAACATTTGGCAAATATATATTATATGCTTGGCAACCAGCTAAACCTTAGACCTGGTTTGTCTCCTTGTTCATTTCTCTCCACAATTAAAACAAGATACATAGAGCCAGGACCCATTTTATTCATCTTTCCATTCGAGGTATCTGGCATATAATAGGTTTTTAATCCATGTTTTTTGAATAGTCCGTTAACTATAATCAACTCAAAGAACACCTGAGGTAGGAAAGTAAGACAAAAATCAATTATAGTCCATACAGAATATGATGACTATATGGAATATAAAGGAAGGCCATTTAGTTTGGTCTGGAATCTTTAAATTCTATTTAATCATCAGAGATGTACTAGGACATAAAACTTAAACGTGGGTAAGGAAGTGAGGCCAGAGTATGGAAGGAATGTCAGAAATAATGAAAGGAGATGCATTAGAGGGAGTTGAGGTCCAGTTTACTGAGTGTCTGCATTTCAGATTCTACACAGGAATCCAAAGGACATCTTGAAACTTCAGGCATTAGACTAAAGCCATACTTTCTCCATGTTCTGCTCCTGAGTAAACAGGAGAATAATTTCATAACATAGTAGAGAGGAGGGGGTTTGGAACCTGAGAGAAGAGAAAATGTAATAATTCTCTAAGAAAACTAGAATTGGAAGTTCGATCCTGCCTTATTCAGATCAAAAAGATTGAAAAATTGTGATAATCAAATGAAATTACAGTCCACATTACTGTATACTTCAGAACTGGGAGAAGACTACCTCACTCTGGAAAGTGCTCTTATGTTCACTTTGAAGTAGATGAGAAAAAGCTGAATGGAAGCAAATGAAAAAAATAATGTCTTTAAGCAGTTTTCAGAGAAAGCTGTCACAACACTTTAGCATTGCTGAGAGACTTATCAGAAAGGGACATTTCTTCCCCCATAATATCCTCCAATGAGCAGTGTCATTTAAAAAAAGTTTATTAAAAATGTATATTCAAAATAAATTTTATTTTTCATTTTCCTATTTCTATGAATTTATCTTTAATTTGAATGAAGCATAGTCCTTAGCCAGATTATCTTTCAATTAGAGCAATTCTTATCTATTCATATTAATTCTGAGACTGCTCACACTTTTTTTTTTTTCTTTTTCTTTTCTTGGTATTGCTTTCTTAGAATTTTAGCTGAGAGTGAGAAAATTGATAATGTAGTATGTATTTTTCAATCTAAGTTTAATCACCTTAGAGTCTATGAAATTAGAGCTATAAGAGATGGAGGAGGAGGAAGATTCAGATATCCAAAGCTATTCAGTACAACTCAATAAATATTAATCAGGTTCATTTGGTCCCCAAAGAACTTCATCAACTATTGTAAAGGGGTGAGTAGACAAACAAAAACAGTAACAACAACAACAATAACACAAAATCCCTGACTTCAAATTATTTACAATACAGTACGGAAGAACCATAGAAGGAAATAATAAATAGAAAAGGCATCATAAATCCTATTGGGATTCAGATTTGAATGCTGAGATGAAGCAAGTGATGGCATTAAAAAAATCTAGATTACTGTTTGTTGAAAAAAATTAATGATATGGGAAAGTGTATCAGACAGAATGATTCTACTCCAAGTAACAAAACACCAGCCCAAAGAAGTCTAGATTAAGAATTTATTAATAAATTTCATTAAAAAAGAACCTCAGATATAGGTCATTCTATAGTTCAAGAATTTAGTAGCTCGATAATTACAGGAGGACTCTAGTCATTCTGCAATACACTTGGACTTTTCCTCATTATCACAAGTTGACTGCTACCATTACAAAAACAGTTCCTCATTCAGAAATACTCAAAATCATGGAGAGGGAAATGGAATCTTTCTAGAAGGATTTTTTTTAATTGAAGAGGTAATTTGTTAATTTGTTATCAGAAACTTGCCCTTCCTCATCCTCCACTATGCACACACATGTTGCCCTATGTTCCTTAGCTAGAATCAGATGGCCATGCCCAGAAATGTAGTCTGGGAAAGAATGTGTGTGACATCTGAGATTTTGTTGGGAGCCATGAGCACTACCAAAAAAAAAAAAAAAAAAAAGGAAATCACTGCTGAGTAGGAAAACAATATTGGATGCTCTCAGAAATATCACCCCCTCAAATAATTTCATTGAGCAATGTATAATATCCATCATCCTTATCATCCCCCTACTGCGATGCCCTCCCAAATTCTCCACTGGAATACAAATCTCCCCACACTCTATGTCCTTGCCCCCACCCCTGGTCTTTGGTATTTGGCGCTTGCAATATTCGACATCTCCATGCTCCAGTGACCTATTCTTTTGTATTTTTTGTAGCCATTTTACAGTACTTATCAAGTGTTGTTCTTAGCACTTCATGTATACGAACTCATGCAATTCTCATTCCAACCCTAGTGGGTGGGGTTATTATCTCTGCTTATAGATGAGGAAACAGAGGCTCAGCAAAATTAAATAACTAGTCTGTAGTTACACAATCTGTAAAGTGCGAGGTGGGATATGAAAAACAGGCCATATGGATCCAGATTGGGCATCTTTACCAGTTGGCTGTGCTAATTCCCCAGCGGCTTAAGGAAACCTGGTACCTGTTCTCACTTGCAAACTCAGACATCCTGGAAGGAAGCTGGTTATCTTGAGTATTAATAGCCATAGTTATGACACAGCTTGATTGAATTACCTAACAACCCTGGGCTTTAGTTTCTTCATCTGTAAAAGAAGAAAAACAAAAACAAGCAGAAAACCCCAAAACCCCAAAAAAAGCATGACCTCTGGAGTAATTTTCCTCTTAAACATTCAGTGACAGAACTGACAATAACTGAAGTAGCACTGACTAAAGTCCAAAGTCAGACTCTTATTTTCTTAACAACACTATTCTTCCTATTTGCATTTTTGTCTTTTTATAGTCCATATTCCACACAACAACCTGAGAAATCTTTTAAAAATTAAACCAGTCCTGGTGTTCCCTTAAAAGGCCCCCTATGACTTCTCTCTCTCTCTCTCTCTTTTTTTTAAATATCCAAACTCCTTATAATGTCCTCCAGACCCCAAAGGATCTGCCCCCAGACTATCTCTGTTTTCTTACCAACTATGTGCCCACCACCTGCACCTTCTTCCTATGCTTTGCCATATGTAGCTTCTGCTGCTGCAGAGCCACTGTCCTGTTCTCAGCAGCAAGTCCTCTTGTCCCAGCAATTCACAGGCTCCTCCTCACTCAGATTTCAACTCAAACATCACCTCCTCACAGTGGCTTTTGCTGGCCTGCCATCCACCTCGGGCCCCCTCAGCCCGTTGACTAACCCAACTGTTCTTCATCACACTGCCCTGCTTTTATCCCTTCACAGCATTTTTCCACTTTCTGAAATCATTTTGTTCATTAATTGGAAGGAAGAAACCATGCCCATTTTTTTAAACCAACACCTAAAATAATGATACGTCGGTGAAAAGGAGCTTCTCATTTCTGGGTAAGACAATCAAAGTACTTTGGGGCTTAACTGAGAATAGGTTCATAAGCAAACATTTTCAAATTACATGAATGGGCATATATAAAATGAAATGAATAAGTAGTCTTCTATTTTGTGTTTTTATTAAATATTTGTTATAAACATAAGGACATATAAAGGCACTGTCAGATCACCAGATCAGTGAAAAGGACTAATTTTGGGGAGGATTACCTACTATTATCTAAATATCAGTAGTCAAATAGTTATAGTCATGTGATTTCCGTCATTTGCAGCTTCCAAGTGAAGAAACAAATCTTTCTCCATTCTACTTAAGTATATCCTCCTCTTCTAAGAAGCAGTGAAAATTTATGTATTTTTTAGAAACAAGCCGGCCTTTGAAAAATTTTCAAATGATAGAAATTATTGTACTTAACATCTGCTTTAGAAACAACTCCCATATTAAATGACAGCCAATTAACTGATTGGGATTGATGATGGGAGCTGGCTGTTCTTAATTCCCTACCCTGTGATGATTCAACTTCCTGCATCTAATAATCCTTTAAAAATGACTATTGGCTTAAATTTTGCAATAATGTAGAATTTATAATGTACCTTGTTAAAGGTACATTATAAAACAAAAAGATATTCCCTGAGGTACATGATGGCATAATATCAAATTTTGTATTTCTTGTATTTTATTTTCTCAGAAGCAAACAGAACATTGTGAATTGTCATTTCTATTTTGGTGGATAGAAACAAGCTGCCTGGTGGTCTATACCAAAATGTAGATATTTGAAGTTAATGGACGTGAAAAAAAAAAAAGTTAATAGAGGTGCTATTTTGAGAGATATGGGTGGGAAGGACAATCATGCCAAGGTGTGAAGTATTCATTTTATTCTTTTCTCTTCTTTTCTAAACTATATTGTACATATTCTTCAACAAGAGGCAATTTGTCACTTTAGGTTATTAGCTGTAAGAAAATTAGGTCTCATATCCAACTTAATAAGTCAGGTCTTAAATTTTAGAATATAGGGTGCCCCACCACCACCACTATCCAAAAGCAGAGCATTCTTATGAAACCTTTTGTAAGCTTAAGAGTAAGTAATTTAAGAGAATTATCATATTGTAAAAGCAAAAATCCTCTTCTGATTTCTTTCAGTCAGTGAAAACAATTACTAGTATAGGTCTTTTGTCAAACCTACGTGGTGTAAAGCAAACTTTCAGATAGAGGGGGAACCTGTACTTGTAAAGACTATTAAGAGTTTTAGTGCTACTTCAGTAACCAGATGCAGGGAAAATGTATTTTCAATGTTTTCTGTTCTTTTTATTACTTTTAGCCTGTCAAAGCTACTGAAATTTTAAGACTTTTAAAAGCTGATCATTTTACATATAAAGAATATATGTGATCTCAGTAAGTAGCAAGGGCCTTGGGAAAAACAGGGAAATCCAATACCTGTGGTTTGAATAAATGGATAGAGGGACAGATGACTATGCTGCGGCAGACACAAATACTGTTCAGCTAAGCTCAACATGTAAGAAGCATATAATGTGAACTAGAGCCTGTGCTAGGTGCCGAGGAAATGCAATTGAAGGGGCAAGTCTTCAAAATCTTTAGACCTGCCCTCTGGGGTGGAGATTGACACTAACAGAAGCTCATGACCACATGCCATGTGGTAAGTGAAGGGTGCTTTGGGAAAACAGAAGGTGGGGCTGAAGTTGTGACCTGAACGGGCCAGGCAGAGATGAAATATATGGAGGGAGCTCTAGGCAGATGGAGAAGCACAAAACAAGGTATGGACAGTGTGGTGAGTCGGGGCAGGGGGGAGGGGTACAGATGGATGACTACTTGACATGACAAGGCAGAGGTACTGGAGAAGAACAATGGGAGATGGGGCTGGATCATGGAGGGCCTCATCAATCATTCTGGAGAGTCTGCACTTTATCTAATGAGGTGTTGGGAAGCCATCAAGAGAGAAAATATTCTGGTGGAAAAATGGAAGATAGATTCCAGATCCAAAGACCAAGGGTCAAATCACGTCTCTTACTGCAATTTTTGTATTATAAATATAGGTCTCTCATCATCACCTGAAAAGTAGGGGCTGTCCTTAAACCCTGACATTGATCTATTATGGAGACAATGAAAAAGCAAAGAACTGTGGGCAAAGGAAGTACCTGTATAAAAGGGGACTATAAAGTCACCAGAGATCAGTTTGGATGTATGGCTGCAGGAATTAGGTTCATTATTACATCATTACAGCTCATTCTGTTTTACTAAAATTAGGCAAGACCTACTTTCACTATTGCATCTCTAATATAATTTAAGTTATTCCTTAAAAAATCCTAGTATTAACCTTTTTGGGGGGAGTCTGAGATAACTTAATGATCTTTATCTGATGGATTTTATATGAAAATTCCCACATTTTTATATAGCCATGACATTAAACTTGACTTACTCTTCTTTAGGACAGGCTATAGTGTCATACTTTGTTGAAAAAGAGCCTCACACTTCTGTGAAAGCCAATTACAGCATTTTGGGAGTCAAAGTGTCAACTCCTGTCATCTTTGTTGTTCTCTCCATTTACTTTTTCAACCTATTCTTCGACAGGGCTTCCTGGGCTTTCCACTCTTCTCTGCTCTGGCTTATTATTCCATCTTCCTTTAGAGTTATCAAGCTTGAAAAAAGACTGCAGTACAATTCCCTGGCTCTCAAAGTTATGTGTTCAGAAATGGGGGAAGGGTGACTCTTTCAGGACAACTTTATAAATGGTCTCCTCTATGTCCTGCCTGCCATGAGTCAATCTGTCTCTACCCTAGGCTTCCTCTGTCTTCTATGAACATTTTCTGCCTTTAAACAAAACTGAAAATCCAACTCTTTCTGTGGGTTTCTTGAGTTTCCGACATTTTAGAAACAGTCTTTCTCATATCTGGGAGGATATTTTATGCAGAATTCACTACTATGGATATATGATGTTGGTTAGGACTCCAAGCTCAGCATCTGAAAATGTTTTATAATTTTTTCCTAAACCCAGATTTGTTTATTAGAAAATAAGACCATAAATCGAGTGCCTCCATGAATTTCCATGACCCTCAATTTAGCCATCGATAAAAATGACCTCTTTCATAATTTACTTAGACTTTGCAAATACTGTTATAGTATAGTATAAAAAATTAAAAAAAAAAAGTCTTTTCTCTACCTGCTCCCCTAGCTTCTTAGACAACCAAATGCTGTTGTAAAATACTACAGAAAATCAATATAAATATGTCACTAAAAAATTCTTAAATGTGTGTCAGCCGTGAAGGGTCAACTTTGATATTTATAAAACAAAAACACATGCCCAGTTCTGCTTATGGATTCAGGCACTTAACACACTTGTGGATTTAAAGACTGTGAAGCCAAAATAACTGCCCCTATGAGTGACTTGGGACACACAGAATTAGCTATCTGTGTTCCTGTGATGATGGGCAAGTCACTAACAGCACCTGTAATTAACCACCTGCTTGTCTAATTACAGAATCACAGATTAGATATTCCGGAAAGCAATTCGAGTTCCACATTTCAGATTAAAGATACAGATTTACATAATAGGAGAACATTTATCCCACTAATGGTTTCTAATAAATTCACACCCAATTTGCATTAAGGAGAGTCACATTTGGGACCTGTATTTAAGCACCATCTTTTCAAGATTTCTCTCTGGATGCTGTGGAAGCTACAAGAAACAATGGCTACTTGAGATAAATCCATTTTGAGGGGTAAGTGTAGAAAAATGCATGTATTTTTGTCACATAAAAATCAGATTTAGAGCTTGAGAAGAAATAAGATTGTTCTTTTCCCACCCCTAAATATCAGCTTTAAAAAACAAAATTAAAATGAGTTACTGATTATTTGGTTGGGCCCTGTCAAATAATATAACCAACAAGCCAAACCACTCAAAGCATTAAAAATACATGGACAGGAGACCCTAAACAGGATTTTAAGAACAAGATTAATTTCACTCATTCATTCACTCATTCATTCGTTCAGTCAAACAGTGAGGATTTCCTCTATGGCAGGCACTATTCTAGGTGTAGCAGTGAATATAAAGGACAGAAATCTTTCCCTTAATGGAGCTTGCAGGAGAGGAGCAAGTAACAAACAGGATAACTAGGTAAAATAATACAGTATTTGGCCAGTAAGTTCTGAGAAGAGTAAATGACTTGGGGGTATGGGAGACAGGAAGAGTCAGTGTGGGGGCAGGAGGGGGGTTGATATTTCAGAAGAGTGGACAGGAAATGTCTCCTCAAGAAGGTGATACTTGAGTAAACAGCTAACAGAAATAAGAAAGCAAATCTCACAGGTCTCTAGGGAGCAAGCATTCTAGGCCATGCAAAGACCATTCTGAGGGTGGCTGGTGTGAAGAAAAGCAAGGGGCAGACATGGAGAGAACAAAGGAGAGAGCAGTAGGAGAGGTAGTCAGGGAAGAAGGTGTTCATCTAGAACTTTGAAGGTAGTAGTACAGAGGTGGGTGAATAGTCTGGGGGAGGGAACTTTGTTGGGAAGGGAAAAGTGTGTTGTAAAATTTTTGAAGTTGAGAAACTAGTGTATCTGAGTTATGAATAAGCTTATGTACTCCATTTCAAAATGAGGAAATCTAAGCACTTAGGTAGCTAGTAAGAAGCACGGTTGGAACTTGAAGCTAAATTCTAACTAGATCACACACGCAGTCTCACGACTTTCACAGGTTCAGGAAGAAATATGTGTTAGCTTTAAGGAAACTAGAGATTAGTATTGAGGAGTTTAAAATCAGTGACCCTAAGCTGAACAATTGAATTAATAAAGCATTGGGGGGAAATGGAATTCGCTAACATTATGCTTTGATCTCACTTTTAGCAAGTATGTCATTTATTGAAGATCTTTGAACGGAGCATGTTTCACAGAGATGTCAAGTGGTTAAACTGATCCGCGCCAGCATTTTTTTTTTTACTTTGGGGGTTAACTTAAAGTGGTCTCAAAAATTAGTTTAGGGGACATATGATGGTCCTCTGTCATTTGCATCTGTAAAATGTATCTGTCTTCATCTACAGTTGGAGATGAGAGTACGTGTACAGATAAACAGGGCTTCACAGGAAAGTGCTCTATGGCCATTTAGCTCAGTTAGTTAAGGCTTCAAGGTAATTAAACCGGAGCAGGAGTTCTTCCCTATGCAGGCTTGTACCTTGGCCCCATCACAGCTGCAGAATGCATCCCAAACCCTGACCAGCTGTCTTGAAAATGCATGCCCTTGGTCAGAGGGACAGAGCCATCCAAGTCCATCCCTGTGGATGGAATAGATATTACTCCGAGAACATGCCATACTGATAGTGGGTCAGCAGCATCCTTTTAATATTCACAGGCAACCCACTGATTAGTCTTGAGTTGGAGTAAAGCTGGTTACTTCCCTGGCTCATGACAACAAAGGCAGATGAGCAGCAATTTTGTTTCTCGGTGTGAATGTCTCCTCATGTCTGCGGGGGCCTCTGCTGAGCATTTCTCTCTCAGTGGGTCCCTTTGTGTGGGAGTATGTACATGTTCTAATCTGGGATGTGATCAAATAAGATTGCATTTTGTTTGTTTTTCCTCGGTGCTCTTCCTGAAAGGCTGGGTCCAACTTCAGTTCTCATTAATTGTTCTACTCTAATCGTATGTATCAAGCAGTAGAGGCTTTTCAGTCCAGAGCATAAACTTAATGATATAATATGGACAATTAGTATGTTGCTATTAAGTTTAGAGTCTTTACACATTTTCCAAGATGCTGTGCTTGCATCTAAGATGCTAAGTTGCTAAAAGCTTTTGACAAGTTTTGACAGAGATCAGTTTCTGAAATGGCACATTCAATGAGTCATCTAGGCGAGAGTGCAGGAGGCAATATGTGATAGAGGCGCGGATACTGACTCCAGTTCTAGTCTTTGTTGTGGGGCTCCACAACTGAGACACCTTGCAATAGGGGCCTTTCATTTCTATGGATCTCAGTATAGTAACTGCTTTAGATAAAATGATCTCTAAGCTTCCTTCAAAACATAAAATGTTTCAAGTGGGTTCATTTCATATTAGAGACAAAGTGGAAAAATATCTATGTGAAGTCAAGATAAATTAGTTGTTACTAACCCCATTAGCACCGGCCCTGGACAGACCCGTGTTGTCTCTGATGAGCTTGTGCAATGAATATAGCTTTAAAAACTTAGCTCCTCATTTGTAAAACAAGAATAAAAACCCAGAAACAATTTTGGGGAGGATTAATTCAGGTAACATAAGTGAATGGCACAGAATAGTAAGAAATGTTAGCTATTATCTTTTTCTCTGCATACTCCTACATATTTAATGTATATAAATCATTTCATTACCTCAGTAATGCACAAATAAAAACAGTTTGTCACACTAAATGCAACCTTATCCAACATAACTTGAGGGAAAATGAAGATATGCCCACAATAAAATCTGAGTGCAAAATGCCTGAAATTCCTGTATTAGCAGTTACTTTTTATACTAATAGGGCACTAAAGAATCCATCCTAATAGAACCGAGTTGCATGGGTGCTTGTTGGCATTTGCTTGCCAGTTTAATGAGTTCTAGTAAGGCTTCTGCCAGGGTAGATGAGCACTGCCAGAGGGGTTGGGGTGGGGGATGGGGGGAATAAACAGCTGAGTAGCGGTGAGCCAGATGGGCCCAGGCTAGAAAGTCATGTCCTGTAAAGCCCTACCTTAAGAAAGCTCAGGACTGTCAGTTATCACCAGGTATCTGGTATGGGGCAAGGGGGAGGTGAAAAAGATGAAAAGAGGGGGTTAAACAGCTCCAAAATCCCTGGGTCATTATATATTGAGTGACAGGACTTTGTTAGGCACTACTTTCTCCCCCCACCTCCCAACCACCACAGACATGGGAACTACTTATCTCATACTGAGTCATTTTTCTTAGTATTTGTCAGTTTTTAACAGAAATTCTTTGGCTTAGGGTAAGCTCACAAATCAAGATGTTTATTCTGAATAGGACTATGCACTAGTAAATTTTAAAGGAAAATAATATTTTCCTCCAGCACCTTTTGGTGGGCATAATGCAAGTTTTCTCACATGAACATCCTTCTTCTTATAACCTTTCCTTTCTTTAGTCATTTAAGATATGATAGGAATTTCATTGTATAGTTCCCCCTCTTAGTCTATATGGCAGCTTTACAATGGAATATTCTCATTCTTCATTATAATTCATTAACCTGGCACTTTATAAATATTGTAAATATCATTAATTTGGAATGCCAGGAATAAAAAATAATAACCTCCAACAAAAAAATAATTCATTGCACCTGATAACTCATTTTCAACACCAAATAATGTCTCTGGGCCAGTCTCCTTTCTCCAAAAGAACAACTTATGACAGAATCAAATAACTAGTCAAGGTGTATGTGGAGGTTTTGGGTCATTATGTTTTGTTTTAAATCTCACTCCAATTTGAGCACATTTACACTGTGAACACTTGTGTCTGCCACAAATAAGCTTAACAGTAACCTGTGAGGATAGGATGATGGTATCATGTAGAACCATTACATAGTTATGCTTGAGCCTCAAAACGACACTGGAAATTGGCAGCTGAATATACTTCAGGAACACACAAAGATCCTGAAATAGTTAGCTACACACCACCTGTAGCTACTGTCTTCTACAACAGCTGTCCTGATTCTGGGACAATACTGCTAAGTAAAGTAGATGTGACAGAGTTTGCCAACCATTCTTCAAAAACCTTTTCTCTTCTTCTTCCTGGAAACACAGTATAACAGCCATTTTGGGCTTCTTCCTTATAGTTAGGTATAGTAATTACGTACTTGCTTGTTTTTAATTAGGTAGGATACACTTTTAGCCAAACGAATGTACATAGAAGTAATAGAGACCATTTCTAGGCTGGGTCATTACAACTTCCCATAATTGTTTTTCCATGTTCTTCTCTACTTTCTGTTGTATGGAATGGACCTGGCCCCAAAGCGACATATGAAGACATGTTGAAGATGAAAATGTGTCCATCACGTGGGTTGCTGAATGACAGCTTGGAGGCCATTCTGCCAACCTCACTACCTACTTCACTAGGAAACATCTTTTGGGGGGCATAATGCAATTTTTCTCACATGAACATCCTTCTTCTTATAACCTTTGCTTTCCTCAGTCATTTAAGTTATGATATGAATTTCATTGTACAGTTCCCCCTCTTAGTCTATATGGCAGCTTTACAATGGAATATTCTCATTCTTCATTATAATTCATTAATGTACATAGGAATGTATATTAATGTACCTAGGAAAATCCTCTATTGTGTCTGAATTATTTGTAAATTAAGGAACAATTTCCTACAGAAACTGGTATACTATAATACAGTGAATACTGCAATTTGAGAAACTGCTCTTTTAAGCCACTGAGATTTGTGTTTGTTTTTAATTTACTATAGCATAAGCTAGTCCATCTAGAATCCCATTAATCACAGGAAATGTATTTTCATGGGTTAATTTTAACATTTTATGAATTGGTGAGCTCTTTGGCAAAGGATTAAAAACAATTGAATATAATCACTGAATATGACCAACTGAGTAACAGTCGTTTGAGAGAATAAACAAGTCTGTAGAGAGACGAGAGGGAAGTACAAGCATTTGTGAACTTTTGCATTAAGATTCCACACCTGACACTCATGGAATGCAGGCATGTAAGGGAGCACCTTGGCTATTTTTAGTTCACATTTGAGGCTCAAAGATACCTCATGAAAAAGAGACACTACTACATTGGTGGTGTAGGGAGAGGAAACATTTTATTGGAAAAAAATTATTTTTTAAAAGAACACTAGCAATGAGAGATTTAAATCTGTTTTTACTCTATGAAATTAGTGGCCCTGTAGAAGATATTATCTGTTCATAGTAATTAATGTATTTATACAACCAGAAAGTGCCACAAAGAGATTATTCAAAGTAGATGAATACTCATCTACACATAAAAACAAATTTGGCTGTTATGCGAAGTTCTGGGTTCTAAATATAGTCTGGCTAAAGGAAATGAAGACAGTTCAAAGAGGAAATAAAATGATCAAAGAAAAAAGTTAAAGACAGAAGAAAAAAAGAATTCTTCATTTTGAAGATGGGAAAAATAAAACATGGTAGAGAATAACCAAAAAGAATACAATCATGAAAGGAATTTTTAGAAGCAAACACATTTGATTGTGGAATTCCAAATTTATAGGCCTACAGAAGTAGACAAGGAATTTAATATTAAATAAATCAAAGTGATTACTTTTCAATATAGTAAGAGTATATTTCTGTAGCAAAAAGCATTGGAAGCATTTAGTATGGGCTAAACAACACATAAAGAAGGACTTATCTGCATTTATAAGTGATATATTCACAAAGAAAAATAGATGTTAGTTACATATTCCAACATTTTTTGAGGTTATCATAGCTTATAACTTCTTTCCTAGGCATTATTTTATGACACCCATGTTACTTCTAGAATATAAGGAAAAAAATGTTTTACTCAGGATAACATTTCTTATGTTCTAATATTTTTTTAATAGCCTAAGTTTGCACCTCATTTATAATTATATATGTATATTTGTATACACACATATGTATGTATACATGTGTTAGGTATGCATGTGTATATGTATCTACACATATGTATGTATACATGTATGTGTATATTATACTAAGAACATATTTCTGAAACTATTTCCTTTCATTAAAGAATATGCTAAAAAAGAAATCACAAGTTATTATTTAATTTTGGTCCCTGTATTTTTCCTCCTTTCTCAGTAAGATTAAATCAAAGTTGGTATTTTTCCTTGTATTTCATTTCAATTACACAGGGAATCTCTTATAGAGAGAACATTTTCTGTTTTACATTCTGTTTATTGCTACAGACAAACCTGTTAGGGCTTTTCCAAATTCAACATTTGGCATTTTTTCTTCTTCTCTTAATTGTCCCTGTAGTCTCTTTTCCTGTTTATTATGGACCTTTTTATCCTCCGGCAGATTCTTGATAATCATAAGTCAAAAACACGAGTTGCTGAATTTTCCAAGTCAGAGTCGAAATTGGTCCCTTGGTATCATTGAGACATGAGAGACTGCAAATTTCTAGCAATTATGTACTTTAACTTGCTGGATTTTTTGAGCCAAGAATTTTTTTAAAAATAATGACAAAGAAAGTATAAATGCCATGTTGTCTGTACTCTCAAAATTTATATGTAAAAATTAATTCATGTATAGACTTTCTCCTTGCTTAATATGACAGTACATTTGTTCCATTGAATTAAGAGTACTTTTTTTAAAAAGAGAACTATATTTTTGTTGGCATTGAATTAGCTTATAGAAGACATTTTTATGGGCCCTATTGAAATAGATGTCATCAGGTGAAAATCTGAAAACGCTCTACATAAAGAGGCCTGATGTAATGCATTAAAATCCTTAACAAATAAAATATACTTGTGAATTTGATGAATAGTATTTGCATCTGTTTGGCTACTTCTGGAAGAAAACAAGGTAAGAAGTCTATAATGGACAGCAAAGTTCACCACTTAGCACAAGCAGCTCTGTTATTTCTTTGGAATTCAAAAAGCTTCTTATTTCAACATCTATGTGGTAAATGGTCCTTCATGTCTCTAGGGAGTATCTCAGGGCTCCTCTTAAATGAATTTCTCAATGTATTGAAATTTACACTTCTCAGAAAATACTGTGAAAAGAGGATCTTTCCACAAAAGAAAAAAAAAAAAATAACACTCTCATCAGGGACTGCTTGTTTGCAAAGGTGAAATTTACATTTAGAAAACATACACATTAAAACCTATGTTGTCTACCTTCTTTGACTAAATGTATTCTATAGAGATGTTACTCTTCAAATTTGCAAACCTAGCTTGTATTTCTTTATTGTCCGGAGACTCAGGTATGATCCTCAAACTGCTCTCCAGTTATTTTAGGTATATACGTATATAAGTCTCCTCAATTAGGGGACTCGCTTTGCTAGGCTCATGGGGACAGAAATGGTCATTCTGATTTACTAGTATCCTCCTGTCTTCCTTTTTCTGAACGGGATAGTTTTACTACTATACTAAAACAATGTAAGAAGAACCATCTATGTGCAACATGACATACAAAATACCGTGTGGTTACAGAGAAGCAAAAAGGCACGATTCTTAGTCTCAAGTATGTTCTCACAGTTCAACAGATGAAATAGGGGACAGGAAGTTACCTGACAACAATGTAGCGTATCACTGGCTACAGTAAATAATCAGTGCTCTAAAAGTTACAGGAAGTTAGGCTCAAGAGGAAAAGCTTTTAGGAGACAATGGGACTTGACTTGAGCATTCAGCAAAGATAAGAGTTGAACTGGTAGAGAAAAGTGAAGAGCATGAATGGTGATAACAAAAGAAAGAATGCCGGAGGGGATGGTTATGGGGAGAATGTTTATTTAGAACACATGCACGAGTGACAATTTAAAATAGCCCCATTGTAAATCCCTGTGCTTCAACCCTGAAGACACACATGGAAACTGTGCATGTTGTAATTACACACCATGAACTTGTATTCAAACTTAAAAATTCTTTCCTCAACACCGTTCAGTGCTAGACATAATGAGAATTTTCAGTGTCATCTCTCTACCCTGTTTTAGTTAAAGATAATTTCCAATATTAGCTTTTAGTACTCTACTATTTGACCTCCATGACAAGTCCATGATTTCTAATTAAATGTCTTATACTGAAAAGCTTTTGAGTTAAACATTCTTTTTTTTTTCTAATTTTCAGCTAATTTATATTAGGTTTTCATCTTGAAATAATTAATGGCTATTTTCAACACTTGAAATTCATGGCTTCTTTTCAGAACATCATTCCGTTTAATGATTCCTAATTCTCATCTAGACACTTTATTTTCACAAAAAAATGATTAAAAATGGAGAGGAAATAAGAGAAAAAAAAAAAAACAAACCTATGTCCCATATCATTTAATATTGCACAAAGAAGAAAACATGCTCAGAAACAGATTGAGAAAAGTTTCTTTTAGATTTGCTAGGTCAAGGAACTATTAAAATCTCAAGCAGAAGAAAACTGATACAGTAGGAAGGAGTGAAATATAAGAAGAAATGATGGACAAAGAATTTACTAATGATATGCAGGTAAAATTTAACAAGCACAAACATCTGAAACAAAGATAACTATGATTAAGTTTGGGAAGTATAAACACAAGATAGATATAAAAGTCTGGAAAACAGTAATGAATGAGGGAGGAGTGCATGAGAACAGGAGTTAAAGAGCCTCAAATCCTTAAATTGTTCAAAAAAAAAAAAAGGATGAGATACAGATCCACATTAGACTTTGTTAAATCAAGTTTATCATTTAAAATAATGGGTAACTATTAAAAGAATTTCTGAAACCAGAGAAGGTGGGGGAAAAAGAGAATCAAAAAGACTCAAATAATCCAAAAGAATACACAGAGGGAGAAAGAGAAGCCTGGGGCGGTGGGACACTTGCAAATCTACTTAATTCTTAATAGCATCGTTTACTCTGTTGGACGGATATTAGTGCCAACAAGTGATATGGGGCCTTTAAGAGAACAAATAGATTTTGAGTAAAAAGGAGTTGTGAATTGAGCATGTTAGTTGGTCAAGATAATGCATCACAAGAATGATAACTAAGGCTTTTCCAGCATCTTTCTGACCAACCAATCTCTACAAAATAATTAGAGTAGATTTACTGCAAGGGAAAACGTAATGAGACAGAGCATGGGGAAACTATTCAAGATGAGGATCGATCATATATTTTTGTACCAGCAAAAATTCTTACTATAAATTTCTCTTTTTCTGATTCTGTAGAATATAAAGATTCAGTGAATAGTAAAAGGCATCAACAGTTGCAGTTCAGTGAAAGGACTCTCCTCGCATCTGACCTGAACTGGTGTCTGCTATAGATTCACATGGGACCAAGACTGGGAGGCCAAGAGATTACAGTGAGTGCCACCTGGGAAGTAATAATCTAACAGTGAGTGTGTAGCTATTTAAGAATAAAGCGTTTTTAAAATTTTACATTTCCAATCTGTGATACTCTCCCTTCAGCCCACCAATAATGTTTTCTCGGACTTTTACTATATTATACCCTCTTCATCCAATGTTCCTGTTTCTTTTTTCTTTTCCTTTTTTCTTCCAAGCAGGTTCTTAATTCTTTTCTCCTATTTTCACCATGAATTCCTCCATTTAGGCTAATTCTTCATTTTTTTTCTCCACGGTTTCTTATTCCCTATTTCCTTAGTGCTACTCTCCAACTTCCTTTTTCTACTGTTTTCTCTTTCACTTTTCTTTTTCTTTCTTTCTTTTTTTTTTTTTAATAAAGACTTATGTCTTTATTTCAGAAAGAGAGAGAGAAAGAGAGCAGTGTGGGGCAGAGAGAGATGGAGAGAATCCCAAGCAGATTCCCCACTGAGAATAGAACCCAACATGGGCCTCCATCCCATGACCCTGAGATTATGGACCCAAGCTCAAACCAAGTCAGATGCTTAATGCCTGAGCCCCCCAGGTGCCCCCTTCTCTTTCACTTTTTTGTTCTCACCCCATCTGCATCATCTATAATTTTTTTAAGGTTCTGTTAGGTTTCATAGGAGCTAATCAAATCTTACACATATGCACTTAATTCCTATCCTCCACTAATAGACACTATAAATTAGGATTTGCATTTCCTGGGCTCAGATATTTGCTACCTCACATACTATTTGTGTGGGTTTGGCCATAGAACCTCTGAATTTCAGATTAACTTCAGATTAACTCAACTGTAAAATGAAGATAACAGTAATACCCATTAAGTTGTTAAGATTAAGTAAATTAATATATGTAAAGAGCATAGAGCAGGGCCTGACATACAGTCAGCATTTTATGATTATTATATGCTCAAGGCACTGGTTTAGTACACAGAGAGTTCCAATATGGTTACATGTTCATAGGGAATTCATCATCTAAAATAAATCAGCAACTTAAGAAGAGGTTGACTAAAATGATTGCCACATGGAAAAACAATTCATAACCTGAAAAGAACTGGTCTCCACAAGTATTGCAGCATTATTCACAATAGCCAAGACACAGAAACAACCTAAGTGTCTATCAAGAAGAATGGCTAGATGATGAATGGAATAATGGATAAAGAAGATATGCTATATAGGAATGCTTCAGAGATAATGTGGGTTCAGTCCCCCTGACCATTGTAATAAAGCAAATATAATAATAAAGCAAGTTCAATTAATTTTTAGGTTTCCCAGTACATATAAAAGTTCTGTTTATACTATAACCTATTAACTGTGCAAAAGCATTATGCCTAAAAAAACAACATACAACAATGTTTGAAAATCCCCAATGCTGTTAAGTAGAAAATGTTCAATTGCTAAAACCTGCTACCCATCACTTGAACTTTCAGCAAATTATAATCACTGATCACAGATCACCATAACAAATATAATAATGATAAAGCTTGAAATATCACAAGGGTTACCAGAAATGTGACACAGAGACATGAAGTGAGCAAATGTTACTGGAAGAATGACAATGAGAGGCTTGGTCCATGCAGAATTGCCACAAACCTTATATCTATAAAAAATAGAGTATCTGTGAAGTGCAATACACTGAGACATATCTGTATATTGGAATATGATTCAGTCATGAGAAAGAACAAGATCATACCATTTGTGACAACATAGGTGGTCCCTGAGTACATAATGCTAAGTGAAATAAGTCAGGAAATGAAAAACAAATACATTATCATTTATATGTGGAATCTGAAAAAAACCAAATTCATAAAAACAGAGGTAGAATCGTCGTTACCAGAAGCTGAAGGTGGGGGGAAATGGGACTATGTTGGCCAAAGAGTACTTCCAATTATATGATGAATAAGCCTGGGGGCCCTACGCAAAAAACTGTCAATAATAGATAACAATACTCTACTACATACTTGAAAGTTGCTAAGGGACTAGATCTTAAATGTCGTCACCACAAAAAAGAAATGCTAATTATGGGACACAAGGAAGGTGTTAACAAAAGCTAAGGTGTAATGGTATTGCAGTATATAAGTACTGGCTATGCAACTTAAACTTGCAAAATGTCCTAGGTCAGTCATATCCCAATGATAAAAGATTTAGATGAGACACAGTTTATTGAGTGCAAATTCAGCAACGTGGAAAAGGAAGACATCTCAAACTGATCCTTAGATTTTTATAAAGGTCAGGTATTTTAAGGCTATAAGAAACGAAAATTCTGATTAACTTTTAAAGATTTTATTTATTTATTTGACAGAGAGAGGTGGGGAAGCAGGCTCCTCACTGAGCAGAGAGCCTGATGCAGGGCTCGATCCCAGGACCCTGAGATCATGACTTGAGACGAAGGCAAAGGCTTAACCCACTGAGCCACCCAGGTGCCCCCCAAATTATGATTAACTTTAAATGGATACAGGAAGACTCCAAAACTGGAGTAACTAAGTTCCTTGTAGACAATATGAATATCAACAGTTTAAAGTTTCAAACTTACACATTGAAAAATAGTGTGAGAAGAAAGTAGCACCATTCCATTTACATTTTTATTGTGTAGCTTGTTGAGAAAGTACTAAAAATAGATTGCTTGGCTTCAAGCCTAGATCAATGATTCTTGGAGCTTCCTTCCCTCCTTTTCCTTTGGGATTGGGGTGGGTTTATAATTACTATGTGATTCACCAAATGGCAGAAAAAGACTTAAGAAATTCTACGGTCACAGTTACTATATATTAAAGGCAAAGAAGAAACTTTAAAATGATCAGCATTACAGCAGAATCAATAATTATCTTCAAATCATGGACCACAGGATCCTCTAACAGCTCTCTTCTTTCAAACTGAGGATTCAGATTTTTAAAAATGACCCTAAGCTGTGGATTTTGTTATTTTCGCTTTGGGGAATTAAGTCTTTAAGTAAAATTGATGTGGCAAAGATAGAGAAATACATTTGACTTTCAAATAAAGGGACAGCTCTTGGATACTTTCTCTAAACAGACAGGTTATAGTGAGTATAAGTAGAGGTGTCTTAAATACTGATTATAACCATAGAGAGTTCACAATCAGCTTACAACTTTCACAGACTGGGTACAGCTTCTCACACTAAAGAGAATTAACTGGATTACTAATATTATTTTTTTAAATGGAGAATCTGTCCCTATGTGAACACATTACACTAACTCTTAGAATGTGATTTTCTTTCTCTATAGGGAGACAGCTCTGGTAGCTCTTTAGGGGGTGGGTATGAAAGAGGCATTCAAAGGACTCTGTGTCCAATTGTCATGCCAGAAGAACCCTATAATCTTGGCTGTAGCTTTGCTCCGTGGGCTCTTGCCTCACACAAATTCCTGGGCTCTGGAGCTGTGAGGTAGCTGATTCTAAGGTGTTCTAAGTGTTAAGAGTTTTTGGAAGGAAGGTCTGAATAAGAGGTTTAGAAAAAGAGATCTAAATAAGAAGTTGATCTATTCTGGAATAAAACGATTTCTGCAGTACAAAGACAGGCAGAATCATTAAGGTTTTTTTTTTTTTTTTTAAGATTTTATTTATTTGACAGGCAGAGATCACAAGTAGGCAGAGAGGCAGGCAGAGAGAGAGGGGTGGAAGCAGGCTCCCCGCTGAACAGAGAGCCCGATATGGGGCTCCAACCCAGGACCTTGAGATCACGACCTGAGCCGAAGGCAGAGGCTTTAACCCACTGAGCCACCCAGGAGCGCCCCCCCCCCAACTTTTTTTGTTTAAGTGCTTTTAATACTAACCATGATGCAGCTGTTTTCTGTATATTGCACTCAATATATTTTGAGTAGTTGATGTTATAACCTCATGTTTATAACAGAGGAAAGACAGACACAAAAAGTTATTCAATGATAGAGCAGAAACTGGATTAGAGGCTAAGTCTGTAGTTTCAAACCTAGAAATAACCAGACCATCATACCCTCACTTGACAGTTAAAGAAAGGGTCACATTGACTGACAGCATGTTTTTTAAGATATTGGGGAGATTTTTCTAATTATGGCTGACTCTTCTCATACTTATGTTCAATTATGAGAAACCAGGGAACCATATTAGCAACATAAATTCACAAGAGTAGTCATTTCTTTTAGGACAAAAAAAGAAAAAATTATGGAAGTCTTCATTTAGGAGTAGATGCCAGTATTTAATTTCCAAAAGAAAAAAAAAAACACTATGTAGTTAATTTTTTTTTCTCTTGATATTTTTAAAGCAACATAGCTTATCAAGACTTGAATATGATTATGAAGGCAGTAATTACTATGTGTGGAACAAAAAGCACAAGGCAAATTTTTATGGCAAATTTAGACATTATCTCATATTAAGGCTTCAAACCTCAAAAACAATTTTGTGTGGTTTATGGGTCAGACTGACCTGTACAGGATCAATTTTAACAGAAGTCAGAGATCAGAAATAGACTTATAAAGAGAGAGAACACAGCTCAGGAACTGTCATGATAGAGAGGAACCATGTAATTTTGAACCAAAAAGATTTACATGGGGCGCTATATCTTTTTTTTCATAAAACAGATGGCAAAAACCCAGTTTGGAAATTAGGAATATCATCTTCAATGATAAATATTCAAGTACAAAGACAAAAAAAAAACCCACAAAATGTGATTCATTTCAAAATCATATCAGTCAACCCATATGCAAATAGTAATTAATATGAGGATGTCAAGCAGCAAATGATCCCATAAATACTGCATTATCCTTTTTCCTCTAGAGCTGAATCAATATTAACTGATTTCCTAAAATATATTAAGACAGAACCTGGTATAGAAGTCTAAGCAAAAGTAATAAGATGTGTCTTAGTGGGCTTGTGGTGAACGTTTTAATGTCACTTTTGGGCTTCAATTTTTAAGATTGAGAATGGAAGAGGAATTTCAGTTTCTAACTTTCCATTCAGTTTTTAACAGTATTGGGCAGATGGTTTTGGGCATACCATAGGTGACCTGATCAATCCATGTGATAACTATCCTTGGGTCTTAGAGATTGCTAGAACATTAACAAACTGCCATGACAGTGCCTAAACCCAATCTCAGACTACACAGTTGAGTCTTCTATCATTTAGAACTGAAACACAATTACTATTAAGGATAAGTTGAGTATTTTCATTAGATAACACTGGTAAAGCACCTTACTGTAACATGGTTAGCAGTCAACTATAAATGAACATGCAATCCTTCATGTATTTATTTTAGAATTGTTCGTTTTCTTTGACATGGTCCCAATCTCAATCTGTAGTGATTTTCAACAGGAAAACTAAATTCACTTCAACCTTATAAATAGTACTCTAGTCCTAGAGTTTTCTTAACTGTGTCTAGATTCAAACATAGTGTCTTTTAGGTAAATATAGTCATATTCAAACATTTCCAAGATCTCATTTCCATTCTTTCCAAATTCCCCTTTCTCTGATTCTAGAACCTGATTAAAATCTGTCCCAGAACAGACCAAAGAATATTTATACAAAGGGAGCTCAGTTACCTGAACAAGTTAGTGACAGACTGTGAGTCTGGTTTTGGCCAGGTCTCTACTGGCCAATCCTCACTTCATCTGCCCAGTGAGCATATCCAGCTTCTGACTACTAGATGGCTTATTCGATGGTTTTGGGGGCATTCAGCTAAGTACCCATGTATAGTTTCTAGACTTCATGCATCCTCCTAAAAGATAACACTTCCAATGGTCGGCATTTCCCCTCACCTTTATAGGGTCCTTTACTTCACTGGGTAGAACATGGAAGTCCAAGCTACTTTCCTTGGTCATCTCTAGGCCCACAATAAATACATGCATGCACACATACATACATACAGAATTCCTACCACACAGGAGGAAACAGTAAAGAAAGAAAAAACCAAAAATGAATTCCCATGATGTTCATTTTGACTTTGCAAAAAACTGGGGAAGGAGAATTTTTGATGTTTTCTAATTTATTTTAATAGTTTATAATCTCTCTACAGTCCTTTCATGATGTTATGGGAGTAGATGAAGAGGTCCTACAACCAGGTAAGTTCTAGCCAAGGAATTGGGTCCTATTTCCCCTTACTACTTGAAATCCTGAAATGTCCAGTATACACATCCCTATGGGTAGGAATAGGGGAGACTAATGTGTCTTACTTTTGCTCTTCTTCTCTCCAAACTCCAACCCAATCTCACTTCCCTAAACTCTCTTATCTTCCTGGCAGCAAATCCCAGCGTATCTATTCTGTCTCATGTTCAGCTGGGGAAGAAGAAAACCTGGACTAAGGAGAATGAGGCAGTTTAATTTAGGAGCTGAAGAGTTTAGCCTCCATTGTTCTATCTCAGAGATTCCTCTCCAGCAATCCAGCCCACTCATCTTACAGTTGAAAGAGTAAAACTCTAAAGGAAAAGGAGGAAGGGAATCTCGATACACACCTCCTCCTATGGCAATCTATTATGTTAGGCTTCAGTCTTCTACTCCATATTTAGAATCAGTTGCTGAGGCAAAAAGCACAGGGAGTACAAATTAAAAGATATGGACCTGACCTGGGCCAAAATGTGGGACAGAGCACAAGCTTCTTCATCTCTTTGCTGCTTCCCCAATTCACTGAAATGACATAAATGTATTCTTTTCTTTTCCTTTCCTTTTTTAAATTTTTCGACAGGGAGCACAAAGTGGGGGGGTGGGCAGAGAGAGTGAGAGAATCTTAAGTAGGCTCCATGCTCTGCATGGAGTCCAATGAGGTACTCAATCTCACAACTCTGAGATCATGACCTGAGCCAAAATCAAGAGTCAGGTGCTTAACCAACTGAACCACCGAGATGCCCCTACATAAAATGTACTCTTACGACAAGACCCAGGGCCAAGTAGAAATTGTGAGAATACAGATACAGACAGAATTAGATTGACTGAAAGAAAAATCAAAGCCTATAAAAGTGCCTTCAAAGAGAGGTGAGCATTGTTCTTTTTAAAGAAGTACTAGAAAACTTTCAGAGTCATTAAGGAAATGAAGCAGACAATTGTTGGTCAATTAGGTCCTCTCCTCCTCTGTAACTGAGAAGAGAGAAGTCCCCAAAGAATGTAACTGATCTGTGTGGGGAGAGTTCCTAGTATAAGTTTTATAGCTAAAGAAAGAATCAGAGTGCAGGTTAAAGGTGAGGTCTGGACTTCCATATATGATATGGAAGAAGCTTACACACAGGAGAGATAGTACCTTCCAATTGGGAGAGTAAGTTGTCAACTGTCTGGTCTACCTGCTTGTTCAATGCTTATGAATCTTAAGAAGCCTGCCTATCTCCACCTCTATCTGGTATTGCAGACCCTGCAGTGAGCCTTTCCACCCAAAACAGAGTTGGAGAAGAAAAAAATTTGCAATATATAGAGGATTCCTCTATGTCAGCTATCTATCTATCAAAAACAAAATAAAAATCCCACATTTTTCATCCATTAATATGAACTGACAACTGAGCTTCTCAAAACATTTGAAGAAAACCAATGGCAAAAAGAAAAATACTAGTAAATAGAAGTAGAATGACAGAATTTGGGTAAATGGAATAATTAGGGTAAGAAAATAACTTCACATTTTTTCTAATTGTTTTCCTTAGGGAAATTTGATAACATATTGTATACACGAGAAAAAGAACAGGCTGCTATGCAGAAAGAATGAGTCAGAAAGAAAACATCCTTGGAAACTGAAGTTACAATTGCCTTAAAAAAAAAAATTCAGAGGAACTGTTGAATAACAGAATGAAGATACTGAACACTTAATTAGTGATCTGGAAGATAAATAGCTAACATTGATTTATCATCCCCTAATAAGTCATTACCACCACACAATGTTCCGATACTGTAGGTATTATTATTACAATCATGCTCATTTCACAGATGAAGAATCACAGACTATATGGAGATTGAGTAATTAGCCCAAGGTCACAGAATAAGTAAGTGGCAAATAGAATTCTAACTCTGGAGTGTTTGGTATGGAAAAAGATAAATATGTAGAAAGTAGAAAAAGAAAAGTTAAGAGAGATGGGTAGATCCAGAAAGCCCATCATCTATCTTAGAGCCATGTTACAAAAGATGAGATAATGAAGAAGAAGAAAAAAAAGAAGAAATTTTCATTGGGTTGCAGATCAGATTCTTTAGCTACATGAGAACAACTTTTGGAAAAAGAAGATAGAAACAACTACCTGGACACAAACTCTACTTCAAACATAAAGACAATGAGAAATTCTAAACATTACAGAGGATTGAAATTATCATCTACTAAAGAACAAAAATCAGTCACATGCAATGCTGCATGGTTGGTGACTCCAAAGTTTATAGGAGAGAGAATTTAATCCTAGAAGTTTATTTCTAGGTAATTTCTCAATCAAATTAAAATGCAAAAAGAAGAGATCTTTGGATAGAAGTCAAATCATGTATGCCTTGTGCCAGAACTCTCCAGGGATTTCTATTTTACTCCAAGTAATTCAGTTCTTAGAAAAGTCCACAAGGTTCTCTATATTTTGTATCTTGTTCTCATCTCTTAAGTCTCACCATCACACCTCTCTGGTCATACTGGCCATCTTGTTGCTCCTATAAGCCCTCCATCACCAGTCCTCTGAAGTCTCTTGTCCAACAACTCTCTTCCCCAAATATCTGCGTGGCTTATTCTCTCACAACCGTTGAGGTCTAGACTTAAATGTTACCTTCTCAGTGATTCCTTCCCTAGGCACTCTATGTAAAATTATCTTTCCCTCACCTCTGTGCTATTAATATATTTTTCCCATTTTATCTTTCTCCACAGCATATGTAGTATATTATAAATAATTTATCTTATTATCTACCTCTATCCACTGGAATATTATTTACAGGAGGGTATAAATCTTTGTCTGTTTAGTTTACTGTTATATCACACAAAGCATCCAGATATATGCTCAACATATATTTGCTGAATGAATATCGAACAATCTGTAAGAATATTACTAGAGAATTTCAGAGACAGGAAGTAAAACCTTCCAAAACAGGCATGTGGGGATCGACTTAAGTTGTACTTATATAAAACAAGACTTTTAAACTTTACTTTATTGTTTAATCCCATATATATTACCTTCACTCTGTATTCAATGTATAAAAATATGTAATGGTAGTAATAGACCAATAAATGTAGTCCATATTCTGAAAATTTAATCATTTCTATGTAGACCATAATAGCTCTTTAATCAGAAACCTAGAAAAATGATTAGCATAAATATTAAGTGACACTTTTGTCTGAAAATCACTATAGCAGAACCAAGCTGGTATCAAACATGTTTGAAACGTTTTAACAAAAACCCAACAAACAAGATAAAACAAAATGTTAGTGACCTCAAATGTAAAAACTCGTGCCATGTAACAAATCCTTTAATCCTTAAAAGTGCTTTGCCACCACAGAGACCTGGTGTTAGCAAATAGCTTGAATACCTTTACTTGTAATAAAATGAAAGAATAATGAGTTTTCCTGGACAAGTGGTTCCAAGACTACATCTTTTATTTTTAAATTATCTGCAGACTTCTGTAAAATTCATAAACCTCATACCCTACTTTGTGGAAAAGTAGAAAAATGAAACCTAAAGATTGCAAACCAAATATAAACAGATGTAAAAAGATAAATGCATACACTTAGAGAAGAAAATGCATATTGAAAAAGTTTTATTTCTATACCCAAGCGAAGTAAATAAATTATTAAACTAAACAGCCATTCTTTCTACTGAATCACGCCAGTAGCATTAGCAATCTACCTACCAAGCACTCATCTTTATTACCTGTGTTTTAAAGGTCTAGCAAAACTTCAAGAGAAACTCTGATCTTCCATCAGAGTACCTTCCAGTTGTAATCACTATTACTTCTTCTTGAAAGCAGGGGGTTATTAGAGAAAAATTGGGCAAATTCTAGGACCTTCCCCTCCCCATCTCCAGCTTCTTGTCTCCTATCCTCAGTATCTGTAAGGTGCTTTATTTGCCCAGTTTGTTAACCTGCATTGTTTTATCTGGTTGTTCATATCAATCTGGTGACACATGTATCATCAGCCACACTTTAAAAGGTGTAGAAGTTAAGGCTCAGGTAGAAGGACCATCTTGCCCAAGTCAGTTAGGATTTGAATCCAGGTCTTCTAATGTCAAAACCCAAAATATTCTCATTCTCAAAAAGTGGTTTCTGGTGCTTCACTCTTGGAGATGATATACAATATTCTCAAACTTGGGCTTGCATTAGACTCTCCTGGCAAACTGGCTAAAGGACAGACTGCTGATGGAGAAGGTCTAAGATGGGGCTCAAGGTGTGCATCTCTAACATATTCCCAGGTGATACTGATGCTGCTGATCCAGGAACCATCCATACTCTGGGAATATACAATATTCACTGCAATATACAAATACAAATGTTCTGGCCATTAACAAAATGATTCAGAGTTCCTGCTCCTATCTAGCAGATCTAATCCATGTGTAGTTTTCTCCATTTTGTTAACAGCAACTCCATTCTACCAGTAGCTCAGACCAAAGTCTTTGAAGTCACTGTTGAATCCCGTTTGTCTGCATACTCTAAATCAAATCTTTCTAACCATATCCAGAGTCTGACCACCTCTTAAAACCTCTACCGACACCAACCTCATAGAGACACCATCATCTCTCATCCAGATCACTGCGATGGACTCGTATTGGACCTCCCTGCTGATAGCCTTCCCGATCCAACAGACAACAGCCTGTTGTCCACACAGTAGCTACCACATTTTATTATTTATTTTTAAGATTTATTTATTTAACAGAGAGAGACAGTGAGAGAGGGAACACAAGCAGGGGAAGTGGGAGAGGGAGAAGCAGGCTTCGTGCTGGCAGAGAACCTGATGCAGGACTCGATCCCAGGCCCCAGGGATCATGACCCCAGCCGAAGGCAGTTGCTCAATGACTGAGCCACCCAGGGGCCTCTACCACATTTTAAACTGTAAGCTTATAGATCACTCTTCTGCTCAAAACCCTCACAGGACTCATTTCCTCAAAGCCACATCCTAAGTCCTTATAATGGTATGAGGCCCTATATAACGTGGGCCTTAGAGCTTTCTGAGCTTAGCTCCTGTTAGTCTTCTCCCTCACTGTGCTCCAGTGCCTGCACTTTCCCTTGGGCAAGCCTGGCATTCTCCTACTTCATGCCTTTTCTCCCAGCTCTCCCCCACTGGCTGAAATCTTCTTTCTCTGTATGGTCACATGAATAAACTTTCTCATTTTCCTCCTCTTTGTTCAAATCTTCCATCTCAATGACAGCTATGCGGACCACATCTCACCACAATCCCCACCCATATCACCTTGCTCTTTGTTTTCTTCACAGCACGTATTAACTTCTGTAAAGTAATTTGCTTATATTTCTTATTTATTGTCTGTCTACCCATCTGAGAATTACATGCTCCAAGAGGACGCATTTTTTGTTCACTGATGTATTCCAAGTCCCTACTAATACTTCACACACAGTAGGCACAGATAAATATTTACTGAATGAATGAGTGAGTGAATTCCTTTTCACCTAGCATTTCATCAGTCTGATAAATCCATGCTAACGATCGGATCTTAGACTCAGCCATTCATCAATATTCTCTCTGAACTTTTTAGCTCAGCTAGATAAAGAAAACACAATTATCAATAATTGCTGACTTCTATGTAAATCAGAAATTTTCTATGACAGTGATTAACTAGCAGAAAGGCATGTGGACCCAAACTACTATTAATAACAAATGTCAGCTTTGAGAAATCTGCGATGCAAAGTACCAGTATGTGTCCATTACAATAGCAGCTCTAATTCTTTCTGAATAGAATAAAATAAGAACAAAAGTATAGCTTAACTCATATTATATTCTCTTAGGGCATATTTACCATATACTCTTCATTTCAAGGGGAAAAAAACAATATTTAGAATACTGTTACCAAAAATTTTTTTTAAATTATAGACCAATTGTGAAATTGATTAATTATTAAATAATCACTTTCAACACTTTATACAGTAACATATTCCCACTTAAAATAAGCATATTCCTGACTGAGACATTAGCACACACTCTTTTGATAAAAAACAGTGACCTATTTATGAGGTTCTGGTAGCACTCAGATACTGAACATCTGAGGCTGTTATCAGACTCCTTGATGCCCTCTATTGCAGATGCTGGAAATCTAAAATATGACATGTCCCAGAGCCCCTTGCAGCTAGGGTTCCGAATGTGACTTCGGTTTCACCAATTACATGCCCTCAATTGAGGGCTAATTTTAGAACTGAGGTGAATAAGAAAAGCAGCAGGGGACCAAGATGGGGAGTCTGAAACTTTCTCTTTCACATGCAGCCTCTGGAGGATGGCAATAGCAGTACTTAACCAGGTGCTGGCCACATTCTGGGTTGAGGCTTTGGGGTCTCTTCCAGAAACTCAGCTCTGTCAAACATTCAGTAAAGCCACTTAATACCATATATTAACCTTGGTGAAATGAATCTGTCTTGGCAATTTTGAGTCTGGCCAGTACAAAATCCCAAGACTGATACTTAGTCACCAATGCACAAGTTAAAAGAAGTTTTTGATCTCCACAGGGGTATACTATACCAGAATTACACCATATTGGGAAAGATCTCAACGCTTATTTCATTCAACCTTCTCATTTAATAGGTAATGAAAGTGGGAGCCAGCTGTTTTCTCAATTCAACTGATGATAGAGCCATATCTAGACTCCAGGGGCCCCTGCCTACCTGTGCAAAGTAATTCTCGCTAACTCACATAGATCTGGGCCTAAACGTGTTAATCTTATTACACTGTTCCCTTGGTAACTTTGTGAAATGCATTTATTGGTAGAAGAGTCAGAGAGATAGGGAGGGAAAACGTGGTAATCAGATAACAATGCTGCACATATATACACGCTTTAAGCCAGTCATTCTGGAAATGAATGGTAGAACTTTGCACTGTGGATACCAGCAATACCTACAATAAGCAGCAGTGAAAAGAAAGTATGCTCCTTAGAGACCACTGCTATTTATAATAAGCCCCCAAACTTAATTTTTAATCTAATTCAATAAAACACATCATACTCAAACTCAAGGTAAGACAATAGTTAGAGGGCCCTGAAAATCTGTCTTGGGTTTAGAGCCTGCTGCCTTAAAGCTCAAGATAATGAAAAATTTTAAAATAAACTGTCCTTGATTCACCACCACTCTTAGTTCTGAACTTGTTGAGATAATTAAATTTTAAACTGTTTACTCCTGAAATAATATTACCTATTGCCTACAAGAATTTGGCTTCCTGTAATATGGCTGTGACATTACTTACTAGAGGGTGACAATTTAGAACATACTACTATATCTTTTTCTATTTCGTCCTGCTTAAAGACAGAAAAAAATTATGCCCGCTAGCCTGAGAATTACAAAACTCTCAGGAATGTGTGTTCCAGTGGAATAACATACTTTATACTTTAGCAGTGGATTATATACTTCAGCATTAGTAGAAAATATAAATATAATGGAATTCTGTGCAGCCCTACCAACCCTTGTAGAAATATGTCTACTAACACAGAACTATATTAATGATACAATAAATAAAAAAAAAGCAGGGCATAAAACAGTATGTAAAGCATAAACCCATTTTTGTAACTATATTCTACCAAGATCCAAAGCCAGTCCCACATTAACATCCATGCTAAATTGAAAGGTTTAAGAATATGCACAAACATAAATGGCAGGATTAAAAATAATTTTTCTCCATACATATTTTTTTAAATTTTATTCAGGAACTACATATTGTTTCTGTAATAAGAAAAAGATAGTTGGAGGGGGAAAAAAAAAAAAAGCATAGTTGGAAGTATCCCCTGGGTTTTGACTTCTGAAGTCAGCCTGGTTCAGCAGGAGGTGAGGGGCAGCTAGGGAAGAGGCTGTACAGGGCCCACCAGCCAAGGGTAGTTAAGTCCCCTCGACAGGCACTAATGAAGCCTGCATATGAGGGAGGAACATTATGCTTACTGTCGTAATGTGCTTTCACAAAACTCTGCCCCAAGGACAGAGTTGCCACCTGCCCAAGGACAGTCCTTTTGTTAATGAAAGTTTTCTCCTAAAAAACATACACCTTCATCTTACTCTAGCAGTGTTAACCTTAAAGAAGTCACAACTGCTGGGGCACCTGGGTGGCTCAGTGGGTTAAAGCCTCTGCCTTCAGCTCAGGTCATGATCTCAGGGTCCTGGGATAGAGCCCCCCATCGGATTCTCTGCTCAGCAGGGAGCCTGCTTCCCCCTCTCTCTCTGCCTGCTTCTCTGACTACTTGTGATCTCTGTCTCTGTCAAATAAATAAATAAAATCTTTAAATAAATAAATAAACAAACTAGGAAAAAAAAAAAAGAAGTCACAACTGCTGCTTAATACTACAGCTTTCAGAAGCTCCACCTTCTTAATACATCCTAGGGCGAGAAACTGCCTTCAGTTTTCACTGTAATCAGTGGAAATAATCATCCACAATCCCTTATTTTCCTGATTCCTCCTCCAGCTTACATGGGGATCATCCAAGAAAATTTTATTTCTTGCAACTTTGGGCCTCATCTGTGTCTTGAAAAATAACTTTTGTGTCCAATAACTTTCAGGCCCATAGACCTATCAAAGCTGCAGGAAGCCTAAGGGCAGTTTCTTTAATTTTAGTTTTGTGTCCTTAACGCATAAAAGGAGATTCAGGGGTGAAAGTAAGTGTGTGTGAGGTGTTATCTGAAAACCCTCCACGATGGTTAATTTTATGTGTCAGCTTGGCTAGGCTATGGTACCAGCTGTTTGGTCAAACACTAGTCTAGATATTTCTGTGAAGGTGTTTTGTGGATAGGATTAAAATTTATCACCAGTTGTCTTTAATCAGATTGTCCTTCATAATGTGGGTGGTCCTCATTTAATAGGTTAAGGGCCTTAAGAAAGAAAACTTGGGTTTCTTAGTAACAAGGAATTCTGCTTCAAGCCTATAACATAGAAATCCTGGCTGGGAGTCCAATCTGATGGCCTGGCCTATGGATTTTGGACTCAAAACTACAAATCAACTCTTACTTGAATTCCGAGTACTACCCCCTTACCCAAATTCAAAACAGCAGTATGGTCATAAAAACAGATACATAGATAATGGAATAGAACAGAAAGGCCATAAATAAATCCACACACATATGGTCAATTAAATTACGACAAAGGAGCTAAGGTTATATTATGGGGAAAAGACAGTCTGTTCGATAAACAATGTTGGGAAAACTGGACAACCACAAAAGAATGAAACTGGACCATGACCTTTCTATACATAAAGATAAACTCGAAATGGATTAAAGACTTGAATGTAAGACCAAGGGAAGCCATAACTTCTAGAAGAAAGCAGGCATTAAGCTCCTTGACATAGGTCTTGGCAATGATATTTGGATCTGACACTAAAAGCAAAGATAACAAAAGGGAACTAAACAATGGGACTACATCAAACTAAAAAGTTTCAGCACAGTAAAGGAAACCGTAAACAAAATGAATAGGTAATATATGGAATGGGTGAAAAATATTTGCAAATCAAATATCTGCTAAGTTATTGTGAAAAATTTATAAAGAAATCACATAACTAAATACCACACACACACACACACACACACACAAACTGTTATTTAAAAAAATGCACAGAGGATCTGATTAGGCATCTTTGCAAAGAAGATACACAGACAGCCAATGGGTCCATGAAAAGATGCTCATAACGACCAGTCATCAGGGAAATGCAAGTCAAAACCACCATGAGATATCACCTCACACCTATGAGAATAAGTATTTATACACACACACACACACACACAAGAAATAAAGAGCATTGGTAAGAATGTGGAGAAAAGAGCACCCCTGTGCACTGTGTGCACTGTTAGTAGAAATGTAAACTGGTACAACCACTATAGAAAAAAGTAGAGAGTCCCTCAAAATTAAAAACAAAACTACCGTATGATCCAGCAATTCCACTTCTGGGTATTTATCTGAAGAAAATGGACAGAACTACCTTGAAAAGATATATGTGCCCCCACATTCACTGCAGTATTATTTATAATAGCTAAGATATGAAAACAACATAAGAGTCCATCAACAGATAAATGGATAACGAAGATCTGTTATATTCCACATAATGGTATATTTTTTTCAGCCATAAAAAAAAAAATAAAATCTTGCCATTTGGAAAAATACGAATGGACCTTGAGGGCAATATTTTAAGTGAAATCGGTCAGAGAAAGACAAATACCCAATGATCTCCCTTAGAAATCTGAAACAAACAAAAACGAACTCATAACTACAAAAAACAGATTGGTGGTTGTTAGAAGATTGGTGGGGGTGGGTTAAATGGGTGAAAGCGGTCAAAACGTACAAACTTCCAACTGTAAAATAAATTACGGGGTTGTAAAACATGGCGACCACAATTAATAATATTGTATTGCACATTTGAAAGTTGCTAAAGAAAAAAAAAAAAAAAAAGACTGGAACATCAACTCTTACCCTGAACTCCCAAACTTCATCCACGAGGACTGGGGCTTGCCAGCCAGGCGGAATGAGGCTGACTCCTTATGAAGGACGAGAATGTGGGCGGAGCGACTTCTGATTGTGGAGCACGCAGCTGTTTCTGGTCCCAGGACTCACCTGCCACTCCCATAGAATTCCTGAGATCAGCCTTCCTCTGGGACTGGGAGGAGTCTTGTCAGTGGCAGAGCCCAGGGCCCAATTCTGCTGGTTTCTGAGCTGCCCCTGACAGCTCCTCCCAGCCATTCCTCTCCGTGCCCCTCCTTCAGAAACTGCACTTACTCCGCCCATATAGCAAAAAACCAAACCAAACCAAACAAACAAAAAACCACCCCCAAAACCCCACAAAAACAAACAAAAAACCCCCAAAACAAAACAAAACAAAAAAACACCTCCCTCTCTCACTCTCTCTTTCCCGCAAGTTTCCTATCGCTAAACTGGTAATAATAGCACTTGCCTAACCACTGTTGTAAGGATTTAAAAGTGAAGCATTTAGGACAGTGCCTGGGAACGCTCAGGAAGAAGTGGCTTTAAAAAAAAAAAAAAAAAAAAAAAAAGACGAGATCCATGTTGGGATGCTACTGGAACACTCCAACTTTCCTCCTAAAATGTCATTGTTTGGGCCCTTTCCTGTCGTAAGAACCAGAAATACTGCAGGGCTTGTACACTGGGAGCACAAGAGATCAAGTAACCAAAATCTCTGTTTTATCTTGCACTTGAAAGAGAGCCCTCAGGCTGTATAAATTTGACCACAGAGGCTGATTCAGGTGATGTGATTAATGTCTAAATCAGACCTAAAGTAATTGTCATTCAATTATTTGATACTGCAAAACATTATTAGGGAAAGTCATAAAGACAAAAATTATGCCTACTGCCGCTCACAAAAAGGCTTTGAATAAATCACTTCCCAGAAGCAAAATAATTGACTAATAGCCTCAATCCTGTTAGTTTATCCTTCTCACATTTTCATGCCAGAAAATGTAACAAATAATATAAATTTCTGAACTTAGGTAATATGTTACTATATTTAGTCATTTCATATAAATATCTATAATCTACTGAAGTGAAAATTTGCTTTCTCAATTTACTTAGAATTATAAAGGAACTGGAATTAAGCATTCTATTCTGGTTACTAATTATAACTTTATTTTGTTTTTTTGGGGTTTATTTTTTTAGAACTTGAATTTCCATTAATTTGTAAAGTCACATAATAATTAGAAAAAAGTATTTCTCTGGGGAGTAACTGGAGGGGAATGCCTATGTGAATGTGTACATGTGTATATTATGTGTAAAATATACATAGTATAATGCACGTGTAGATATGGGTATATAGATACATATACGTATAAGAAGAGCATTTATGGAAACATGAAGAAATATGCTTGTGGTGCATACTTTTTCTCTACTGCTCTTATCTCTATAGTATTAGGGTCTTAGAGAATTTTAGAGACTACATTTCCCCAGCTTTTATTGAAAACTGGTAGGACACATGTTTGTTTGTTTGTTTGTTTAAAGATTTATCTATTTGAGAGAGACAGAGAGAGAAAGCATGAGTGGGGATAGGGGCAGAAGGAGAGGAAGAGAGAATCCTCAAACAGACTCCCAGCTGATCATGGAGCCCCAGGTAGGGCTCCATCCCAGTACTATGAGATCATGACTTGAGCCAAAAATCAATTGTGCCCCATCTGACTGAGCCACCTAGGCAACCCAGAATACCTGGTTTTGACTAAGTTTTGGCCAATAGGAATTGAGTGGAAGCAATATGAACACCTATCAAATCACATTTTATACTGTTTACTCTCCACTTATTTTCCTATTTCTACTGGCTGGGAAAGAGTTACTAGCAGAGCATCTGCCTTTGATCCAGAGATGAAAGCCAAACAAAGGATCACAAAGTAGTACCAAGGGGGAAGAGGAGGTCTTCAGGTGACCATGTAGACTAGAACCACCTACCCTTCTTGATCTGCCTGCATAGTCACGGACTGTTAAGAGAAAAAGAAACCTCTTCCTTGTTTGAACCCCTGGATTTTTAGGTCTGTTTTATAGTGAGTTACTCTACTCTCTATCACATATCCCATTAGCAATCAAGAGATTCCTGGTCCCAAATGGCTGAATAATTTCTGCCCATGAAAGTATTCCAAATCATTGGAACTATAATGATCTGATTACTTCATGTCAACTGAAAATGACCCATACCTCAACATACCCAGTATGTGACCCATCTAGACAATAATTCTTTCATAATTTCTATTAATACTACTATAGAAAGGTTTTTGAACATGATGGGCTTATACGTGCTCAACTGTCCTCTTTCTTTTGCTTTTCACAAGTCTAAACTGAAATGACATTTTCATTAAAAAAGAGTTGATTGCATCAATCACAATTATATTGGTTTCATGTCACAGAAAACTCAAATGAGATAATTAGACAAACATGTTGAGTTACCTAGTTGAAGAACACAGTGTAGGTGCTAAAATGTGACTTGAGACAGAGGATCCACAACACCAAGGATATGTTTTTATTTTTCCTGTTTTTCCACATTGCTTTCCTATGTTGATACTTTTATATTAATACTGGCTCCCCGAGGTCAAAAGATAGCTACAGGTAGAGACCAGGGCTATGTACTATCTTATTCAAAACACACACACACACACACACACACACACACAAACAGGATTTGTTGTTCTAGAAAAAGTATGGTTTTATTGGACAGCCTCAGATCATATGTCTACCCCAAAACCTATTTGGTTGCCATGATTTAGGCCAGTCAACATATCCCATTGCTTTGGTAAGGAATGAGATCAAACTTAACACAAAACACATAGATTTATATGGAAGAATGAAATTTCCTTAAAAAAGCTGTGTGATTCTACCCAGGAGGAATGGAAATATATGCTGGGCAGCAAAACACCACATAATCTATTTTAACCTCAGTTTATTTGGAAGATCCCTAAGTGATTCTGATATGCTTAAATGAGATATGATTGTAATAATGTTTCTATGTGAGGACCATCTTATATGTTGATAAAGGAGAACATCTTTATACCTCAACATTATTCCACTAAAAACTAAGTCATCAGGAAAAAAAATCCACTTGATATTCTGAGTAATGATAAATATGTGTATTTTTTAAAAAAAATTCCTAAATGTGTTCTACTTCTGTGAAGTTGAACATTTCCACAAATGGAAAGCCTAATCATGCATATTCCACTGGGAATCTGAAGACCAAGTTTCACAATGTTCACCATATGTAAGCTGAAGATAACAAATATCAATATTCAGAAGGTTGTTAATTTTCCTGCTTCCTTTATGTACTCTTGGTACTATCAACAGCCTGGAAATTATGTACCAATTGTTTATACTTTATCACTTTTGATGGGCTTTGTGTTATTATACAAAATAAATGGGTTCTTAAAATTATTGTTAATTTTAAAAATAATTTCTTATCTTCTATCCTTTTAATCAGGAAAAGGGACAAGATAAGGATGAAACAGCTTTTGGGAGGAATGTTAAGGACTTGATCACATACTCATTACCAAAATAAATTTTACAACAATCAATGAGATTTCATCTACACAAGAGACTTTTAAACTTTATAGCAAGTTCTGTTTTTTTCTACAGCAATTTCCTATCTCAATGATGATACCTTTTTAAAATTCTTTTTCAACAAAGTTAGAGTGATTAGGAAATCATAATTCCCCACTATTGTTAGGGATATTAAGTCCAAAATATGGCCTTCTTCCATCTTTAACTCAATACATGGCATGTTTTAATTTTATAGTAGGCATGGGGGACCTTCTGGACTTAGTACTACAGACTTGAAAATGTAGCAATAGTTCATCAGATTAAAGAAAAAAATAAAGGAGGCAATCATGGTGTCACTGAGTCACTTCTATTTTGAAAACATCATGGCTATTGGTTATTAACAATAGTGATAATGACAACTTAAGGCAGCAAAAATCTCCCGTAACTCTGTCTACATATCAATTGGCCTTAGAAATTAGACTTGCTACACTAAGTCCAGCAAATGGAAGTTAATCTTATCCCTCTGACCCCCACTGAATCATGGAAAGAGTTCTGAATAGTCCTTGACCTGCCATCCCCAGTATAGAGTGGGAACAGGTGCTCTGCTATCAGACAACCTGGGATGAATTTCAACTCTTCACTTGCTACTTATATAAAGTTGACCTCTATAAAGCACTGGGCTAATAATACCTATCTCACAATTTGAGAATTAAATAAGACATTGAATGTGAAGCCCATAGCCATGCTTTCTTGTAATCAATATTACCTATTATTATTATTACCATTTTTTAAAATTAACATATAATGTATTATTTGTTTCAGGGGTACAGGTCTGTGATTCATCAGTCTTACACAATTCATGGCACTCACCATAGCACGTACCCTCCCCAATGTCCAACACCCAGCCACCCCATCCTTCCCACCCCCCGTTATTACTGTTTTTATTATTTACTTTTATTGAGTTATATGGGGTCTAGTAGAACAATATATTGAGGTATAAGGGAACAAGGAAAATGAGAGGCTGTGATGGGCAAAAGAGGCAGAGAGTATTGACTTTATAACTCTCATTGCCACTGATTTTAGAAGCATATTCAAATACTAAGCAACAGTAAAAGAACTTCTACATCCTTCTTGAAGATACAAGAGATACTTCCTCTTCCCTATTTATTTCATTAATGATAAATAATTTCAAAAGAAATCCAGCCTTGTCTAAAATATGTCATCAAACTGATTTTTGTTTGTTTGTTTATACTAAGAGAAACATTTCAATCTTATAATCTTGGGGCCACTACAGTAGTAGTTTTTGTTAAAATAAAAATCAGATAATGTCACCCTCTAACTGACTGCCCTCCAGTGGCTTCCCAATGCACTCAGAACAAAATCGAAGCTTTCTGACATGGCCAAACAGTAGGGTACCTGAGCAGCCATGTGTGCCCAGGATAGTCTTTTGAGTTCAGATTCCTGTTCCTCCATAATGATCAGGGTCCCTTCCCTACCACCTTTACTCTTTAGTGGGTTTTCCAGGTCAGAATATAAGTTATTTAATCACTCTTCAAGTGAGAAGCAATTTATTTCCTATCCTACTCCCATCCATACCACATCATAAGCATTTCAAACCCCTGAGGGCACCAAACTCTTTCCTGTCTGAAGGCCATCCACCCAGAACTCTCTTAGAACCCTCCAAATCTTTCTCAGGATGATTGTTACCTGTCATCCAGACCTCAGTTTGATTTTGACTTACTCAAAAAATCCTTCTTGGATTTCCCCAAACTAAATTTTGAGCTCTATTCCACTCTTCTCTCTTTTAACATCTCATTATTTACCATCTAGACCATACCACAATTTGACATTACACACACACACACACACACACACACACACACACACACACACACACGTATGTCTTTCTCATCTCATCTCAACATGGTAAGTTTGAAGAGGTTAGCTGTTTTGCATATGGTTTTTGAATTCTATCTCCTCCAAAACCATTGTATAAGCATTCTTATCCTAATTTCAGAGATGAAATTCAAGAAAACAAGAAGCTTACCAGTTAGTTGCAAGTTCATTTGACTTTATGTACCATAAATTTGCCTGGACCATGTTGATCTGATCGCTTATTTAAATACTCAGCCATTTTGCTCTACTCAATCACAGGGGGTAGAGAAATTAAAATGTTAAAAAGAGGTCTCTTGGCCAAGGTTAGCAGTTTCAGGCCCCCCTAAAAGGAGGTAACTTTTTAGCCACGATGTTTCCCAAGGGGGAACTTACCAAAGATTATAAAAAGAAATTATTGGACTTGGAATTTGCCCCAAGTTCTTCAGTGCTACTCTTCCCAGCAAGACCAACTACCTCCATGGTACATTCTTTCCGAGGAGACTTTCAGACACTTTTGGGGACAGTCCTTTGCCCATTCCTTGACATCAGGAGATTGATTAGCAACTTTTTTTTTTTTTTAAAAGATTTTATTTATTTATTTGTGAGAGAGAAAGAGAGTACAAGCAGGGGGAGTGGCAGGCAGAAGGAGAGAGCAGACTCCCCGCTGAGCAAAGTCTGATTTGAGACTCAGTCCCAGGACCCTGGAGTCATGACCTGAGCCAAAGGCAGATGCTTAACTGACTAAGCCACCCAGACACCGCAACAACTACTTATTTAGTAACCCTCCTACACAGACCTCTGTAAGAGCAGCACCATCAGAACCCTCAAACCTTTCATCATCTAGCAACTCAGAAAAAAGGGACCCAGTCAGGAAAAGAGTGTTGCAGAAAGGGGGTGGGGAGAAGATTTTAAACAGGAGGGGAAGATCTAGAATGGGGACTCAAGATGATGGTGAAGATGAAAACAACTCTTGGAATGGGAATTCTAACAAATGTAGTGTGACAAGTACAGTGTGTGCAATAATCATTGTTGCTCTTATGATTTAATTCAACTAAAATTCTACCGGAGAAAGGGTGGAGAAAAAATGTGGCCTGAAGCTAGAATTCACATTCCTTATCCAGCTTACTCTATGATCCATGTAACTGAGACAGCTCAGTCTCTTCCTTGAGTTCCTCCTTGGCTTCTTCCTTGGCTGCCGCTTTTTAGCTCAGTGATATTTAAAATAATTAATAATAAGTACCAATATATTTTGTGACTGCTAATAATTCATACACTCTTGGTTGATTTCTCACAACAACAAAGCTACAATCTAAGAAGGGATATGAGAAGGAAAAACTGTTTATTACTAGAACCCTATATAATACCTGGCTCATGGTAAAAACAATTAGTTGTTGTTAAATAAATGTTTTTCTTACATTATAATGTATGGTTAATGTGAGATATCAAAATAATGTATGTTGAAACTGATCTTTATATATGTATATATTCAGTGTACTAAGAAAGAAACATCAGTTTTAGGAAACCTGGATTTTAGAGACTCTGGCTCATAAGGCAGAAATTTACTTAAGGTTTTTGCTATTAAAAAAAGTCTAATCAATAAGAAAAGCACACTTACACACACCATGTAATTTTCTTACAGAAGGTTAACAAAGATTAGTCATAGAGTCTATTGTTTTATTTAGAAAGAAAATCAGAGATTTATTTAGAAATTCTTTGATGAAGATAATTATTAAACAGATTTATGTAGAATAGTAGCATGAAGATCCTTGCTGAACTAATACAGTTTTTAGAGACCAGAATGTTGGGCCAGATTTATGTTCAAGTATGCTAAGGTGACTAGATCAAAATTGCTTCCATTTTGTTTTTTTCTGACAGGAAATCTTTTCATGCTGAATTTGTGCAGAATCCAGTTACACTATCATGCTCCCCTAGTGGAAGACTCAAAGCACATTTAAATGCTGAGGTGATCTGCCTTCAGTTATTTACCCATTCGGTTTGTCTTTTACATGGCCACCAGCACACTAGTTATCTCTCCATTACCAAATAGCACAGGCATGAACAAACAACTCACAATGATTGTTCTCTCAGAAGCACAGGCCTTTACAACACAAGTACCTTGAGGAAAGTGTCTAACTTCACAATACAGAATATAATTAAAGCCTTGGAAAACTGCTGAATCTGTTGAATTCTCCTGGCAAACACATGTTTCCAACCAATGATGATCATTGAAATAAGCTGGTTGAAGAACCAAAACTTACTTACTCGTCAAAAGGTGATATACTTCCTTTGGGAGGCGGGAGGAAATGCAAACATATTTAGTGCTAGTTGGGACAGGAAAAATAAGGCCCAATAGAAGTAGTATGTGGCAGAAATACGACTTCAACCTAGGCCTGTCAGGCTATGCACACCAGTATCCATTAAATGCAATTTACACCTCTTTACAAGCACATGCTTGGAAGTGCCATGGCTAGAGAGGCATACCTCAGTCAAGTAACAGTGGCAAAATAATGTAAAAAGTGTAAAAATATGAAATGTAAAAATTGTTTAAATTTGCTCAAAAAATAACAAATTACCAGGTTTGATCATTATTTAAAAATAATATCCTAAGGTCATTATTATTTTTTGACACAATATTTAACTTTTTCAGATGCCTTTGGTTCAGGTGGTTGATTGAGTGGGGGAGAAAGCTTTTGGGAAAGTCTAATTCTTATTGTGATCATGGTAATCTGTGTTTCTTTTTAAAAATATGACTATTTCCATGCTTTCTAGATGAAGATCACTTCATTCTGTATTTATTAACTGATTTCATAGTATATTCGGCAACTAGGGAAAAATCAACTGTGTAGTCAAGAAAAGAAAAAAGGAAATGAGGTACATAATTTTCTGCAAACTAATCTGCAATGTTGCCAGGAAAACAAGTGCATGTTAGGAAGCTGATGAATGGTGAAGCCAACCTTAGATTATTTAGCAGCTGTGCTATGGGACATGCAGATCTGTTAGAAGATGACAATTCAGTATCCCAGTTGACCTGTTTTACCCTAACAATACCTTACCATGATAGGCTTCCAATAAGAGATTAAAAGAACATTATACTAAACTGACCCCTACACAACAAATAAAAGTACATATTGATTTCACAGTTAATTGTATGTGCACATATAGAGAGAGCAGTGGTTCTCAATTGGGGGTGATTTTGCCTCCCAGGGAATATTTGGCAATGACTTGAGATACTTTTTATTTTCATAATTAAGGTGTTTCTGGCTTTTAGTGGGTATAGCCCAGCAATGCTGATAAACACCTTACAGTGCCACAGAAAAGCCTTGCACAAAAAAGAATTATCTAACCTAAAATGTCAGTGGTGTTGAGCTTGAGAAATCCTGATATAACAATAATTTGCTGAGATGTTGATTTGTTTCTTGTTCTTGTGTTTCTTCTTTCTCCATTCAGTGAGGTCTCACCAGATCTCCCTCGTGCTAGACTGTGTCCAAATCTCGGTTCTGCCACTAACTAGCTGGGTGACCTTGGGCACCTTACTCAACTTGTCTTGTCCTCCTGTTGTCAGTCTTCTCATCCATAAGAGATCTCCACCATAAGGGTTATTTTGAATATTAAATCATTTTTCTTTTATACAAGTCTAAACTCACAGAGAAGGAATAGGAGATCTAACAGAATGAGGCCAGGAATGAGAGTAGGGTTAAGAGAAAGTGATGAACTCTGAGTCTGGACCAAAGAGTAAGAGAGATTACTCACGAATAAGGAGGTAGAGGGCTTCATAGTTATGAGGAGGGCTCACTCACAGCACTGCTAGAAGGGGGCAGGAAGTTAAGGGAAGAGCTGTGTGGTACTTCAGTGCCCAGATCAACCACTGGGAAGGATGTCCATGCCCAGAGGGCAAAAGAAGTAGTAGAGAAACTGCTACTCATTTATGGTAGCCAAAGTGAAGTCAAGATCAGCAGAAGTCCCCAGATGTCCTCAGTAGATCCCTGAGACCCTTAGGGACTGGGATAAACAGAAGGACAGTCTGGGAGAAAGAAAAGAGTAGTATAATAACAGTTGACTGATTTTCCAGGGGACTCAGTAGGCTAGGGGGCTGGAGTCAGGTTACACTTAATTTTGAGAAAAATAAATGATGAGACATTTCTTGCAATCCAGAGTTGGTGGTACACAGACTACATCCACCATGTAACAATTCCTATATCACTTATTATACCCATTCATATTGACTAACTTTCTACTTCACTTATCTGAGGCTCCATTCTCAAGTCATTTGATATGAACCACAACGCTAGAACAAATTCATTTTCCAAGTGTTAGGAGAACCATAAAAAAATTATATGCTGATTATGATTTGGAGTCTCCCAATAAGAAGGTATTCCAAAAGAAAAAATATCTTTTAGAAGAAATTAATAGGTAATGAAGTAGTAAAAGAGAATGTACATATTTATTCAAATTTCTTTGAGGCAGGCCACAAATGACTTGTTTAAATACGAATTATTCCTGGAAATTTCCACAAAAGTGAATTACCAGAAAAATGGAAAAATAAAACAATGAAATATTAGATTATCAAGCAACTAGGTCTTTTACTGAAACAAATACTATGTTTTCAGTGTTATTCTTTGGTTCTTTACCACAAATGTGGTTGGTTAGGGTTTTCCCCATGCTTTCTTTATCATATTAAAGAAAAGGGCAGAACATTCTTCACATAATAATTTTATTATGCTTATACTTTTTTTTATCAAAAGGCTGCAAGAAATCTAATAAAGCAAACAAAAAAAATCCCAAACTAAAATTTAACTACTAGCAGAATTTATGCTCTGTCCTGGACCTTTAACAAATTAAAATATGATGTTTCAGGGAATCTAGGATACAAACAAAAAATTCCAACTTCATAACATATTATTATTCAGTGCCTGGCATATTCATGTATAATTTAAATATTAATGCCAGTGTCCATAAAAGCCTTGAGATTGTTAATTAGTTTGCTTATAAATTCCCCCACTGTCACCACCTGATAATTCTTAGCACAAATGCTTCTGCCTTAATGTATGCCACTTTATAATTATAAAAATATTCTGCACAAACTTGCTTGATATCTAGATGACAAAGAGAGCTTTTCTGAATGCAGATGAAAAAGGAGCCACGCAATCACCCTTCCTCACTACTTACCCGTTTCGCTACGGGATGAAACTAAAGATGGCACATATAGGAAAGATGGTTTAAAACCTTCAGGCCATTTTAAGAGAGGATCAAAGATTTTTTTTTTAAGATTTTATTTATTTATTAGAGAGACAGAGATCACAAGGAGGCAGAGAGGCAGGCAGAGAGAGGAGGGGAAGCAAGCTCCCTGCTGAGCAGAGAGCCTGATGCAGGGTTTGATCCTAGGACCCTGAGACCATGACCTGAGCTGAAGGCAGAGGCTTAACCCGCTGAGCCACCCAGGTGCCCCATGATCACAGATTTTTAAAAATTGGATAAAAGCCATTAATTTGTCATAATAAATATCCAAAAGCTCATTGACAAATGAGACTTTGTCCCCCTGCCCCCTTAACCTACAGATTAAGAAAATATAGTTATGGGGACAAAAGGTTAGGACAATTAGCACACTACTTATAATGTGTATAATTAAATCTAGAAAAATAACTTGTTTAATGTAGTCATCTAAGTGGAGCTACATAAAATAGTTTTTTAGTACCTATTCTGCTTAACAAAAATTAGCTTGATACACTGGCATGGTCTACATTTCATTTCAGCAAATACTGTAAAAATTTCATAGTTACAACCCATTTCTTTCAGCTGAATGAAACAGAATTTCAGTATACCAGAAACATTTGGACTCTCTAAAGTTCACTATAGCTGAATTTCATATGTACGTGGCCCAACATGGGTTATGCCATCTTCCCTACAGAGGTCAGCAGCTTCTTTGTTATCTTTTTGAGGACAACATCTGAGCACTGCGAAATTTTCATTTTGAGAATTACCATGGAAATGAGTTCATTCAAAGCATATTTTTCCTGTTGGTACTGTTGTCATGAGAACAAATACACAATATAACACAATGCTTTCTTTTTCCTCTTTAACAAAAAAATTCAGTAGGAAAAGAACAGCAAAAGAATGAAATGAATTCTACTTTGGATTCTCTGGTTGTCTATTCTCATGGGCATATTTGAATCAATCTCAACATAAGAATGAGCTCCAGAATAAAATGAAAAACTTTGGTGATAATTTATTCATGAGCCCACCCATGAAGTATAAAAAAAAAAGGTTATGACTTCCTTTGAAAGAGGTCACTTATATCTGGACTCTCATTACGGGTCCAATCTGTTCCATAAATCAGATGTGGCACCAGGTAGACTCTTTCCTACCAAGTAATTGTACAAAATCACTGAAGCTCCATTTTCCATTTGGGTTTCCCCAGTGTGCCTTTGTGGCCCTGCTGTTCACTCATCCACACTTTAACATCACCTTATATGCATGGTGACATGAATGCTTCGGCTTCCTGTTAGCCCAGGGACCGTGGCCTCAATCACAAGGCCTAACACCATGCATTAGGATGGCTGCTTCTTGAAAGCTAAAACACGTTGTAGAACAAGTTGGTGTTTCTCGAAAGGAGTTTCATATGTACATTTAAAGTGTACAAAAACAACATATTTGAAATATCGTTGCAGCCTTACCCTAAGACACTCACCATACTGACTTATTTAACTCCCAATAAAAATTTCAGGAAAAGTGTTACTCTGTTATTTGGTACCACTTTAGGTAGTTCACTATAGCAAATCCAAATTATTCCAATGTGAAGGCTTCAAACTGACTATGCAAATTTTGTACTTACCTGTTTTAAAAATGCAGATTCTTTTTTTTTTTTTTTTTTAAGATTTTATTTATTTATTTGACAGACAGAGAGCACAAGTAGGCAGAGAGCCAGGCAGAGAGAGAGGGAAGCAGGCTCCTTACTGAGCAAAGAGCCTGATACGGGGCTCAATCCCAGCACCCTGGGATCATGACCCAAGCCGAAGGCAGAGGTTTTAACCCACTGAGCCTCCCAGGCGCCCCTTAAGGTATCTTTTGAAGAAGTTCAAAAGATTCTTAAGAAAGTTCTTAAGAAGCAACGAGAATAGTATCAGGGCCTGATCTTATTTGAAATTAGAAGCCAGTGTGTGATCCATGATAGGTCTGCTTATATTCCTATTGGCTCATACAGGTTCATTTGCCCATACAAGTTCAACGCATTTAATACAGGACAACTGTTTTGAGTAACACTTTCTGGTTACTAATTGAAAAATGGGAGAATTTAGATTTTGTCTTTCTTTCTTTCTATCCCTCTTAAAACAAAAGCAACTTTTCTTAGGCATCAAAGTCACAGAAAAAAAAATTAGTCTAGAGAAGCATGCATTTTTTATCTTTTATGCTAGATGTGGATATTCATAGCTGTGAATACCGCTGTCTCCCTGGTTATTGCTTTGAGTGTAAAAAACCTGATATATGCTGCACTAAATTGGATGTACCTCTCAGTTGTACAACAGAATAAACAGAAGCATAACATAAAATACCCAGTGTTTGTTGAAGGTTATCCATGCTTCTGTGCATCAATAACTTTTGGGGTGTTATTTTGAAGAACTATAGTCTCAGCAAACATTTATGGATTGGAACAATTTTTGTTTGTTTGTTTTTATTTTTTTGGTTATTTTGCACCCAGCTACAACCCTCCAGGTGAATAATGAATAATATGTGTGTTTCACAGAATGGGAAGGATGAAAGCCATCAAAACCAAAAAGTAAGGAAGATTAAAAGAAAAAGTTAATATATGAGATACATTTAAAAATTATTGATGTACGCAGAATGATTTAGAGGGGACTCTGCACCCCAACAGAGGCAAACACATTTATACATACTCCTATGCAAATGGGTATCTCTAAGAAAAGTTAAAATAACATCTGGAGGGAGACCAGTAGGAGTTGTTTCTCATGGGAAACACGATGACTTAACTTGCTCGTATGTAAATGACCTCTATGTCTGAATCTAATAATAAGGTTTACAAATGTGGCTTTAAAGAGTATTTTCTACATTTGGAATTACTCCACTGTTTCCTACCTTGTGGATATTTATGCAAAAGCCACAAACATTTATATAAGGAAACAAAAGACTGAAAAATATTGCATTTTTCCCATGTAAATCCTTATGAATGATGTGATTAAGCCTGATTTGCTTAGTTCAGCTTATGTGCTACTGGGCCAGGAAAGGCTAAGCAGAATCAGCCTTGGGACCATCTCACCCATGTCTGGAATGACATTGTACTGGTGACCCAGACCACATTTCCACCTCTTGGGAATGAAGGCAATGCGTTTTTACCTCAAACACCCGTTTGGTAAACACAAACGCATGTGGAAGTTATTTGTTTTGGGGAGTGTTAATGAATAAAGACTTAGAAGTAGCAAGCACAGCATAGGAAGACCATCCTTTTTTGAAACATATTGAAAAGAAGCAAAGCCTCCCTAGGATACTAGAAATGAAAGGTTTACTTAAAAGGAACTCTGCACTAATTCATAAGCAAAAAAGAGGGACTTTCTGCTAATAATAAATAACACGGTAGGAGTCCTTATAACACATTTGCCATACAGAAGGAAATCAGCACTAGATGTAAGTCTTAGTAGACTCTGAAAGCAGAGATAGTTAGGCTCAATCGGAATACAAGCTGTTACCCTCTTAGGCAATTTAACCATAAGGTTTCACTCGTTCCTTAAGTTATATTTTATGAGAGGTTCACAACCTCGTCACTATTGACACTTTAGACTGGATAGTTCTTGCTGTGGGGGACTGTCCTGTGAATCGTAGATTGTAGTAGTATTCCTGTCTTCTACCTACTAGATGCCAGTGGTATGCACAGCCCTGTCATGACAACCAAAAATGTCTCCAGAAATTGCCCATGTCCTCTGAGATGCAAAGTTACCCCCACTTGTGAACCACTGGAAGGAACCTGATGTTATCAAAATTTCACACACCCTATTTTTATGTAGACATTTCAATTACTTAAAAGATTCCCAAACCACAGTTCTCAGAGAGACCATTGGCATTGATGATGTTTTCACTGAAATGAGATAAAATAAGAAAAAATAAAGACAACATAGTGACTTTCATCATATGAAAATGTTCTTTATAATTTTTAATTACATTTTAAAAAGTTACCATTTTATGTGAAAAGTGTCCTTTCTATAATGTCCTTATGGTAATAATGTGCCATTTTATTTGGACTTTTTTTTCTAGTAAAGTAAGAAGTTGAAAGCCATTTGTTGGTAGCCCATAACATCCTAAGTTAATACAAAGTAATTGCGAGTGTATATTTTCTACTGTGGAATCATTCATTCTCAAAAAATTCTTTTGCTGTCCTCATAGAGTCCCAAATTAATAATACTTGCACTAGGTGGTTGGTTTCAGCTGTTATGCTGTTACTCAAAGTAGTAAAACTCAGGAGGTTGCACTCCTACTTGAAAGTTTTACATGAGTACGTGTGTGTGTGTGTGTGTGTGTGTGTGTGTGTGTGTGTGTATGTGAAGCAAGATAAAGGACTGGAAAACAACTGATAAAGTTGGGGTAGTTTATTCAAGTCAGAAGTCATTCAATGGGTAATTCAAGAAAATAACCTATTTTACACAAATAATCTAAATTCAAATATATAAATGAAGCCATTGAATATCTGGTTTTAATGCTAACATAATTATATTTTTACCTTTTCTTTTTATATGGATTCCTACAACTGTCGCATTTAAAATAACTCATAACTGGGTGGCTCAGTCAGTTAAGCAACTGACTTTTGAGTTTGGCTCAGGCCACGATCTCAGGGTTGCGAGATGGAGCTCCACATTGGGCTCCATGCTGAGTGTGGAGCCTGCTGAAGATTCTCTCTCTTGGGGCACCTGGGTGGCTCAGTCCTTTAAGCATCTGCCTTAGGCTCAGGTCATGATACCAGGGTTCTGGGATGGAGTCCTGAGTTGGGCTTCCTGCTCAGCGGGGAGTCTGCTTCTCCATCTCCATCTTCCCTCTGCCCCTCCCCGCTTGTGTTTTCTTTCACTCACTCTCTCTCTCTTAAAAAAATTAATAAAATCTTTTTAAAAATCCCATAAATGCTGAAATTAAAGTTTTTCATCTGTTTTCTAGGGTCTTTTGAGGAAAGACTATAATTTTTTAACTATGGTGAATATACTTGTATATTAAAATAATTTTAGGAAACACTTCCAAAGTGCTTGGTATATCTAAATTTTTCTAACATCTGCAGCAGCCTACAGTATGTGTGTGTACATACATATACACACATACACACACACACACATACATACACATACAAAATCATCATTTTGTAATGAAATGGTTCCAACATGCAGCCTTAAGTAAAGCATGTGGTGACATTAGAGATGGCTTTGGAACTTGGAATTACTTTTGCTAGTGTAGAGAAAAGTATCTATTGAGGCAAGTTGTCTTAAGCCTACAGACATGATTGGTTAGGTATACATTTAACTATGCAGGATATTTTCTCATTTAATAATTTCAGAGATCACAAAAAATACAATGTGCTTTCAGCAAAAGATTAATTCATCCTATGATCTAGTAATTATTTTTGAAAAGTACTTTCTTTAAGTGAGTCATCTGGTTTAAAACATTCATTTGGAATGTTTAATCCATGGATTGATTTGTATTATTCTTATTAAGCTGATCATCGTGTATAGTTTAAGCTGAATCCCAGATATTCTAATCTCATAATGTAGTAAGTGGCATCAACATGACCTATCTTTAAAAATTATTAAACATCCCCAAAGATAAATTGAAACAGAATGTGATATTTAACTCTCATTGCCAGTTACAGCTTTTAAAGTGAAATCACTTTCTCAGTGTCCTCTTTTATTCTAACACCATAGGACACCTGGGTCAGCTTCTAGTATTTATATACAGCAAGAGTTCAAATAGCTAACTCACAGAGAGAATGTGATTTCACTTTCTTTCAGACTCCATGCAAATTCCACTTGGACTCCTGAGAGACCTTGAGGTTCACTAAACATTTCATTTGAAATGTACTATGTAGCGTGGTTAAAACACGGGAGAGCAAAACCTTTGGGTGCCTGAACTGGTCCCTGAGATTAAATAAGGCACTTATGGAGGTCAGAAAGTTGAAGTTGAGATTTAATGTATTCGAGCAGGATGCACCAATGATTTCTAAAACTGGATTACAGCTATGAGAGCAGGGTCATGAGTAGAAATGATCTGAGCTAAGATTTTTGTAAAGAAGAAAGGTAAACAAACTATAAGCAAAATTATATGGCTTGGGCTTAGGAAAATACCACATTTTAAGTTTAAAAAGCTAAGAACCTATGTACTTTTTAAAAATAAGGCAACAGGAGAGCTAATAGTCATAGTTTAAAAAAATTTTAAGTAGTCTAGTGGCATCAAATAGTTAACATAATTGCTAATGTTTCTCTTACTTTCAAGGAAAATCTGGATGTGCATAATAGACACATATAATAACTGGTGAATTTAATAGGTAATAAACAAGGAAAGGTAAGAAATCCTCTTTCTTGAACAGAATATAGATGTTTCCAATTAAAGCAAGCTCTCAAAACTTTGAGACTTGGGTTGGTTTTACATCCTGATTCAGGGCACTATCACATAAAAATGGTAAATTAAATTTTAAACTTTTGCCTATTAACAGTTTGTAGTGAAAAATTAGGAAACCTAAAATATTCAATTATAACCTAAAGGGGTTTCTGGACTTTCTCATATTGGAAACATTTCAACTGGAGTCTTTAAAATTTTCCAGAAAGAAATGGAAAGCTCTACTAAATAATGCAGTGTGAGTCACAGAAAAATCTGCGACAGAAGAATGAATACGGTGCTGATTTTAATTGTCTTTAAAGGTGTTCTAGATGCCCTGACCTTTATATGAGATTACTGTTCATTATTTATATCTGCCCTGTGTGTATGCCATCTTAACAAAGAAGTAATAAAAACTAATGTGATATAGAACACGTATAAAGAAAAAAACAATATGCAGTGTAATGGTACAAAGAAGCACCTGTGCGTGTGTGTATGTGTGTGTGTGTGTGTGTGTGTGTGTGTGTGATACTATCCTATGATATTGAAGCAATAAATTGCAATAGGCATCTCTATTTGCCTAGTTCTGGAAACCACTTTGTGATTGCTGTGTAAGTTAAATAAATGTCTTTCATATGCCCAGAACTCATGGACTAAAAAGTAAAAAGAAACGAACAAAGAAAGAAAGAGAGAAAGGAAGGAAGAAAGGAGGGAGGGAAGGAAGGAAGAAAAGGAAGGAAGGGAGGAAGGAAGAAAAATCCCAAAGCACAGCACTTTGTTCTAGACAGACAAATTATTAAAACATCTAGGCAAACTGAAAAATCTTATTGCTAAACCCAATTTTCTTAGCCTTGACTTTAAGATTTTTCACTAACCAGTGTTCCTTGTCTTACTACCCTACTTATCATTATTTTCACTATGTTGGTTGTGCCTTTGAAGTAATTGACTATCCCTCCTCAGTGGATAAGCTGCTGTCAACCATGCCTCTGAGGTCCTGTCTACCTGTAGATGATCTTTCCCAAAATCCTTAACTCTTCTCTGCTGAAAGCCTTCCATGATCAAGTTTTTGCATTATTACAATTAGGACTTGCAAAATTGATTCAGTAACTCTACCGCTCTTCTATTTATTCTTGTCTTTTAATCCAGATTCTTCTTGAATGTTAGAACAGCCTGCTGACATAGTAGGTGTCACATGTGAGAAGGAACCTACAGAAAATCACAAGCCATTCAAAAACACTGGGTTTATTAATTCTGACTTGAACTATTTAGAACAAAGGAACCACGCCCAAGAGGGAGGGAATTAATGAAGCCCGCCAGCGCCTTACAAAGTCCGAAAGCATAAAGGCCACCCTGATGTCATCTAATAAGTCCATAGCATTAGTTTTCTTCACGTTGTGTAAGTCAGAGATAGCTTGTGATCTGCATTATTTTAAGCCCTCTTAAAAGTCTGCTGATACTTGAATCCTAAAATGTTCTAAATAAGTTATCCACCTCAGATAGGATTGATCTAGGTATTGGTGGTTTCTCAGCAAATGGGAAGACATCCAAATATAGCCAGAATATCTGACTAGAGATTTAGACTTTTTATCTTATATAACCTAATCCATTTAAAAATATTTAATGTTATATTCTATACAGCTAGTCAACCGCGAGTATTTGAATGATACATAAGAAAGGAAGCATATTTTGATGGAGTAATGAAAGCAAACATCTGATAACCACAGTGACAAACGGAATGAAATACAGATTTCGGTATCAGCTGAATAAATCAATCTTTCCTCTTCTGGGTGCCCATTTAATTTGCATGTATATATCCAAAGGCTAAATATTAATTAGTCTACTGTTAGTGTTCAATCAGAAAGTAGTTTGACTGAATAAATATCACCACCAGCAACTTTGTTAGGAAGAAGTAACCACTAATAAGTGAATAGTTTTGAAAAGAATACCATCTTTAATCATTTCAACAATTAGTAGGTCAGAGCATGAGAGAGTCATCAAAATTTCCTTCCAAAATAGAGGAAGAGGCCACATAGGGTGTTGCATAGACCCACACCTGGCCCACCTAAGAGTCATTCTCGACTCTTCTCCCTCTCTCTGCCCTACAGCCAGTGGGTCACCAAACTCTGTTGGTTTTTGCTCACAGACAGCTGTCTGGTCTGTCTACACCTCTTCATCCCACTTCCACTGTCCACACTCCTTACTGTCTGGCCTGGATTCCTGTAGGAGCCTCTGCAGAGGCCTCTGGCCCACAGTCATGACCCCACTGGTTCCGTTTCAGTCTCCATTATTATTGACATTTAAAAAAAAAATAAATGCGTTTCTTTGTACACGTCTTTGTACACGTCTCTCCATATCTTTTAAGAAGAAGCCCCAACTCTGTAGCAAGACAAACACAGCTCTTCTCTCTCTGGCCCTGACTACCTTTCATTCTTGGAGGTCCCTCCTCCAAGCTTAGGCTGCAAGCATTCTCAGCAAGGTAGTTACTTTAACCCCCTCCATACCGTGATACTTGCTGCTAATTCTGTTTAGGGAACTTCCTCCCTCTGCTCCCCAACCACCCACTAACACTCCCCTGTCTGTCTAACAGCCAAAAACCTTTGGGAATCAATCCAGACACCATCTCTTCTGAGGGACCTTCTCTGGAGCCCCTAGTCTGACAGGTTCTGCTTTATATGCATTCTTTCACTTAGCAGCTATACTCACATAGTCACTTCTCTGTTTTCACCACTAATTGTAACTTCTTTTTTTTTTTTTAAGATTTCATTTATTTATTTGTCAGAGAAAGAGGGAGGGAGAGAGAGAGCACAAGGAAAGGTTGCTGCAGGCAGAGGGAGAAGGATGCTCCCCGCTGAGCAGGGAGCCCAGTGTGGGACTCAGTCCAGGACCCTGAGATCATGACCTAAGTCAAAGGCAGACGTGCAACTGACTAAGCCACCCAGGTATCCCTAATTGTAACTTCTTGACAGTAGGGTCTGTGTTTATTAATTAGTAGGTTCTCCGGTGCCTGGAATAGTGACTTGCACACCAAACATATTTCATATATGTTGGTTGCAAGCATCAGCAACAAATCAAACTCCAAAGACTTTTTTTGATCATTTACCATGTGCAAAGACAGATATGAGTTTGGGATGGGGTTAGAGATGGGTGGAGAAGTAAATAAAATTGAGACTCTATCCCTAAGGAGTTCATAATCTAGTTGGCTAAAAAAGTAAATTCATGAAAAGTTCCTTAGAAACAGTACTTCAAATAAACAATTCAATAAGCATGTAAGATATGGGATCAGCTTTAATGATTCTATCTCTTTCCAGAATGAACACTGGAGCCAATATAAAGGTCTGGATGTTTCTGAAGTTCATTAAGGTAAGTCAATGATCTTGAAAAAAGATAGACTAGGACTTGAAACTCCAGCCTATAAAGATGGCTGCAGAATTTAAATAGGAGTTCTTTTTTAAGGTGAATGGGACTTGAGGATCTTTGTTAGCAAAGGAGAAAAGCCTGTGGGGAGGGCAAAAATGAAGACATGGGAGGAGAGGATATAACTGCTAGACCTCTGAAGTCCTGGGAGAAGCTAGACAAAAGGAATCCAGGGCCCAGGAGAGGAGGCCATGCCCACAGGCTGCTTAAAGAGAAATTGGCTCCAGACAGAAACTTAATCATACGTAAAAGTTACCTTTTTCACAGTATTCTAATCTTGTCCAAAAATACTCTACACCTAACTTGATGATTCTTTTATTTAAAATTAATGGGAGATATGGAAGGCTATTTTTTCCACATCCTTTTATGTTTAGAATTAAACTATTATGTTAACTTAATTAAATTTCAGGAAAATTTCCTCTCCCTAGTAGTAAGAAAACAGGAAATACGTTTTATAATACTGTTGAGCTAATTTCCTCTATGATATTCGTTGTGAGCGGAGCAAACATTGAGTACTAAATTATCTTTTCCAGACAATTAGGGTACTATGTCTTTCGCTGCATAGATAAGTTGCTAATTAACCTCCCCTCTCTAGCTAGCTCAGTGATAGCCCTTTGCTGACAAAGAGCACAGGCTTAATCTTCAAGTGGTTGAGCAGGCTTTATTTGACTTTGTGGTTACATCTCTCACATTTCCCCTAGAGACGGCAACTTCCCTATCTTGCTCACTAGTTGTGTCCTCCAGTGTTTGACAAGTGCTCGACACATGGTAGGTGCCCAATGAATAGTTCTTGAATAAATGAATGCATGAATGTATTAGAGAAATAACTGAATAATTTAGCAAATCAGTGAATGGATGAATGGGTGTTATGCCCTATCCACCAAGGTTGCTATTTACCTGATTAGTTTAAGGAAATTCACAAGTAATGGAAGACATGGCCATAGTGTACTTCTATCCAAAGAACGGTCTGTCCAGAGATATCACCCATCACTTTGGTATGTATAAAACCTCACATGACAGTCCACTATCACTCTAATCAGGCTTCCTAATAGGCCCCAAAAAGCTTTGGACCCAGAGGTACTGAAGATGTTTATGATTTCATAGTCCATGAACTTAACTGGAGGAGCGATCTAACAAGGGTTTAAAAGTATATGTAAAACTAACTTGATAGACTCAGTTTGGCTATTTGATTTTGCACCTAGGTAACAGAAATCTAGAAAATGGAAAGTTTTTTTTTTTTCTTTAAAGATTTTTATTTATTTATTTGACAGAGATCACAAGTAGGCAGAGAGGCAGGCAGAGAGAGAGGAAGGGAAGCAGGCTCCCTGCTGAGCAGAGAGCCCGATGTGGGGCTCAATCCCAGGATCCCAGGACCCTGGGATCATGACCTGAGCTGAAGGCAGAGGCTTTAACCCACTGAGCCACCCAGGCGCCCCTAGAAAATGAAAAGTTTTAAGGGCACTTGAGTAGTGGTTCTCAAACTTACTGTGTGTGAAACGCACCAAAGCAGTTTAATCTGCTAAAAGATGCAGTTCTTACACAGCCCCCAGATCGAGTACATTGGAGAAAGAAATCTGCATTTTTGGTAAGCTGCCCTATATTAGTAGTTCTAACCCAGGAAGAATTTTGCCCTTGCCCATCCTTGGGGACACTCGCTGGTATCTGGAGATACTTCTGCTTGCTCCAGCAAAGAGGGAATGTAGTGCCGCGGACATCCAGCGGGCAGAGGCTAGTGACGCTGCTAAATATCCTGTGGCGCCAAGGTTGAGGGACGCCGTCCGCGGGCGGGGAGAGAATGCTCTAGGGCGGCCAGAAGGTCTCAGCCTGGACCACACCCATGAGGCAGATGGGAGGAGGTGAAGGACAGCCAAGAAAGATTTAGTTTAAGTGAGCAGGACTGGAAAACGGTTCTTCACTTAACGTCAAATTCCTTTACCAGGAGCACTCACGTTGCAAGAACGCTGGATAAAGGAGGTGTCAGTGAGTCGCTAATTTAGTTAGCCCTAACAATAGCGGCTCGGCTCCGAAGAGTTCCTGATGTTCCCGGGTGTACTGGAAGGGGGGAGACTAGCTCAGGAAAAGAAACAATGTAAACTTCACTCATTTAACAAATATTCCTTTTAATATGTAATCATTGACTATCTAATTGACATATATCAGGAAAAAAACTGAAATAGTATACCTTTATGAGGATAATGATTATGCCTATGTCCAGAATAAGTCTCAATAAATATCTTGTGTGAATAGTTTTTGACAAGTTTAATTACAGTTTGAAATGATTCCTGTCCTGCTGACATCCTACAACACTATTAAATAAAAAAATACTCTTGTCTACTTTCAATAATAGAACTCTGTAAATGAATTTAATGAGCATTTTCAGTATCTGAAAAGAATATAATACTTGCTCTTTACTGCTTCAAAGAATTTCTACTAATTAACCCTTTATCTCCTTAAAATGAAATTATCACTCCCTGCCATTTCAAGACAATTATAAGCCTCCTTTTCTGAACCTCTAATATCAACGTATAAAAATCACTTCTTTCACCAACTGTGGTTGATTTACCCTTTAGTAGAACAAATTAAGAACTTATCAGTAATTATGAAAATAATTTCCTTCTTTTATTAAAATACTTTGCAGTCACTGCAGCTTAGCACACTATTATTCTGGGTGGCGTAGGTGTTTTGAAAGGCAGTGTGAAAATAAGAGCTTGAATTATGAATTCCTCCCATGAACACTGAATCATTTTATATTTTCTGTGGCAAAAAGAACTTACTCCTCTCTTGAAGGAAAAAAAAAGGAACAAGAACATTTTAACTTCCAGGAACATATAAGTTTGCTGTATGGTATGCATCGCACTAAATGACCTATCAACACTAAAAGTAATTTATTTATTATTTATTAATTTATTAATTATGTGTATATATGTATATACATATGTGTGTATACAATGTGTATATATACATATATAAATATAAATATATATATATATAAAACTTATAATTTTTGTGCAACATATCTATATAGACAAGGAAATAACCCATACAAATTAACTATAAAATGGAACACTTCTTTCAATTTTAATTCTGTAAATACTTATTAAATACCTACACTGCTCCAGGAACTGTGTTAGGTGCTGGAAAAATAGATAGGGAGTCAGACAACAAGGGAATTCACAGAAATACAGGGAGGAGGAGAGCCTCCCTGAAGAAACCAATGGCATCCAGTACAATCTATTGTTTTGCCTGAAACTGGAGAATAAATATCTCCCTATGCTTACTTTTTGAAGGGGATCTTACATGTCGGCTTCTTGTGATCTATACTCAGATCAGGCTTAAAAAACCTATCAACACAGGGCCTACACTGAGCTGAAGTATAAATGTCTTTTAGTTATGGTAATTACTCAAAGGATAGCTGTTTATCTGTGACATAGACTCATGGATGGTCTGAGGTCATTCCAAACAAAGGGATTTATATTTCTTTTACCTGCAGCATGGGCTAGTTATGTCTCTAAGTTATTTTCCAGTTTTCTCTATCTATATCTTTTGCATAATTTCTTTTGATTTCCAGCATCGGTTCAGTATGCAATGCTGTTTGGATAACCATGCTTCCACACGCTTCTAACATAGGAGAGGCAGATGACAATGAGTTTAGGATAGGGATGTTAAACTTTCTACCCTCTAAATCTCAGCTATCTTGTCCTGAGACTTGAAGTTGACCAAAATTAAAGAAAATAAATGAGATTCCCCTTTTAGGTAGAGGATATGGATGTGGTTTAGGCCTCTTCTCTGGCTTTTTTTTTTTTTTTTTAATATTTTATTTATTTATTTGACAAAAAGGGGGAGAGAGAGATCACAAGTAGGCAGAAAGGCAGGCAGAAAAAGGGGGGGAAGCAGGCTCCCTCCTGAACAGAGAGCCCGATGCGGGGCTCGATCCCAGAACCCTAAAATCATGACCTGAGCTGAAGGCAGAGGCTTAACCCACTCAGCCACCCAGGCACCCCTGATTTCTCTGGCTTTAATTTTAGTCTAGGCTCAAGTCATAAGATGTAAAGGATCCATATATGTGCCCAATTCCCAAAAGAAGCTGAGTAGTTGTAAACTTTGGTACGTAGTACTTTTGTTGGACTGAATTCTGAAGTGACACAGCACATTTTTACAACTATGTTTCTAACAAAATAGATGAGACCGTGTGCAAAGTATTCCTTGCAGACCAGAACAGTGAACCAGGGGACGGGTCTTGCTGGGTTAATAAAATTTCAGAATCTACTTAGTTGGATGTATATTTCAAGAACACAAGCATCCACACAGCCATTCCTGGTAGCTGCCACTGGGATGCTCAGGAGAATTCCAAATACATCCTATTGGAAGATTTTCTTCAGTGCTACTCTCACTTCCTTCCTTCTCCTTTCCATCAGCTATTGTTGCTGGTGAAAATTCAGGGCAATGAAACTTGCCCAATTCTTGTAAAAGCCCAGTTATACAAATAGCATTAAAAAGCAGTCACATAATACCAGTACACACTAAAAGAGCTGCTGGTAGGAAGTAGAAAGAATAGCTAGACAATCTTTTGTAACTTAGGCATTGGCAATATAGTGTTTTAGTTTTATATTGAAGATATTAATCTATTTTAGTGTAGATTTCCAACTTTACTTCTTTTTTATAGACCATATTTATACATATTTTAAAATGACTTCTATTGTTTTTAATCTTCACAAAATAATGTCTGCAATGAGAACTCAATTTGACTCCAAATATAATTTGTAATATATAGTGGTTATAGTTATTAATTGATTTATACCTCCCAAGTATAATTACTTATGTCCGTTATATCAAGCCAATAAAATTATTAAAGAGTAGGCTTAATTTTTTTAAGTCAGAATCATTATTAATACTACAACCATTTTTATTCTATTGCTTTTCCTCAGTGGACCCTACAGTTAAATCTATAACTTACATCTTTATTACTGAGCTTGAAGTAATTTTCTTCCCATTGACCTCAAGCTTACTAATGCTCATCCAAATCTATATTTTAAATAATTTGCAAGGGAATATTAGTAGGGTTTAATAGATATTTACAAATGCCTGGTGAATTGCTTGGTTATCCGTGCCTGAGGAAGGACAACATTAACTACCTTTCTTTAATGGTTGAATATCTCTAACACCAAAGCTATGTATAGTTATTAACTATGGTACAAGTGAGCATTTTTGAGGCATTAAAAAAAAGAGGAGGAAATAGAAAAATAAATACTAAGGAAAACTTCCAGATTGTTGTTTAGAGTTTACATAAGCAGGGGGAGTTTTTAACCTGAATCACTGAAAGAATTGAAAAATTATAGTTCTAAAATTATCTAATACATATCCTCAGTAATTCAAACCTGGATCTTTTCTGAAATAGAACCACAGACATTAGCAAATTAAGAGAGGTTCAGCAAGGGCCCATCCTCACCAGCCAGCTCCAGGTTGCTCCTATTAATACTATACCCATTAATATTTTAACAACATAATTTTAAAAATCCCGTCAAAAAGATCTGTTGGAATCATCCCAAGGCCCCTAAGAACAGTATAAATTATGTTGGATGAATTCCCAGTTTTGCTTTTATTTATTTTTAAAACATTTAGTTTAAGTAAATACTTTGAAAGGTAACCTCAATGCCTTTATGAGGATGAGGAGGGGAAAGGGGGCTACATGGGGCAAGGTTTCTATCATGCATAAATCCCAATGAGGGCATTCTATGGCACTTAGGAGACACTTGGTCAGCAGCTTTTGGCCTTTTTTTTCCCTTTTCATACTCAAGGTACTTGACACCTTAAAAAATTACTTTTCCACCAAATTTTCAATAAGAATAAGTTAAAAGACTGTCAGATATTCAGGATAATACTACTGGCACATCAATAAATCTTAAGATACCACTGACTATACGAAGAACCATTATTTAATGAGTTTAAATGGAAAAAATCGTTGCTAACTAATCTATGATGATGCTTTACTGCCACAAAGAATTATTATTTATATGTATTAAAAATCTCCTTTTGATACAAAAGAAATTATTTTTCCAGATACATGAGGCCATTTTTCAGGCAAGGGAATATGAATAGCCATCTTTCCCTGTTAGAATTTCCCACTACTAGGGGTGCTTGTGTGGCTCAGTTGGTTAAGAGTCTGACTTTTGATTTTGGCTTAAGTCATGATCTTGGGGGCCTAGGATTCAGCACCATGTTGGGCTCTCTGGTCAGCCAGAAGTTTGCTTGAGGATTCTTTCTCATGCTCTCCCTTTGTCCCTACCCCAGCTCACACATGAGCATGCACATGCACACACTCGCTTAAATAAATCCTAAAAAAAAAAAAAAAAAAGAATCTCCCATTAATCAACCAATCAACCAATCAACCAGAAAACCCACCCATGCTCCACAACATTCATTGGTGTTTTTTATTTTTTTAAAGATTTATTTATTGCGGGGGAAGGGCAGAGGAGAAGGAGAGAGGGAGAATCTCTAGCAGACTCCCTGCTGAGCATGGAGCCCAACTCGGGGCTTGATCTCACCACCCTGAGATCATAACTTGAGCCAATATCAAGAGTCGGTTGCTTAACCGACAGAGCCACCCAGGCACCCCTACTGATGTTTTTTTAAAACTTCTGCCATGTTTTGGTCACTGCCAAGTTTATTGGAGCTGTTCTTCTGTTGATCTTTATGAACATCACATGCAATAGGTAATATTATGACCATTTTGACTTTTAAGAAATCTAGATTTTAGAGTGATTAGATACGTTGGAGTTACTTTTATTATCACATTTTTTTCTGTCTTATTGATTAAAAAGTTGAAGCTAATTTTCAGTTTCATATCCTCAAATAAGCAGACAACCCTGATGACAAATTGAAAGCTCTTACTTCTTACAGTATTTTCATTGAAATATAAAGAAGAATATTGTACCATATTATTCCTCCAAAATCTGTGGACTTTCCAGATTATTATTTATCTGGTAAATAATTATCTATAGAAAATTATAAACCAAAATATCATTGGTAAAATTTTGGATTTAGAAATATCTATGAATAAGGTGAATGAATTTTAATTTCTGAATTCTAAGAGCATATAGAAAATTAATATTAAAGAACAGACTACCTCTTTAATTTTTTAATAAACACATGTTTTTTTGATTTAAAAAACATTTTCCTTTTATATGATATGAATATCTTAAGGTTAGAATTTTTAGCTGTTTCAGTTTCAGAAAATATTTAACTTTCATAGTTCATGTCTAACATTTCTCTAGGCATTATACAATCTAATTGGATAGGTGGGATAATGACTACTGTGAGGCCAGAGGAACAGATATTTTAGATATTAGACAGAATATAGATGAATATGGATGGCCAAACACTTAAGGAAAGCTAACTGGAATGGGAAGAGAACTCTATTACCAAATGTAAAAGCTAGTTAGGTAGCATAGGAAAGCACTTGATCAAACATGAAAAAAAAACCAGAGATAGATACTGAAGTGACACCTTGCACATTTTGGGCACCTGTTAAGTAAATGTTGAATAAATGAATGGTGGCACCTGGGATAAGTCAATCAAAGGAGTACAAATAAATCAGTTGAATTAAATGGCATTCCCTATTCTTCTATCTTGATCAACTGCCGTCACATGAAATTTTTACCTTTCAACCCACTATATAATTTATTTATCTTTTATGTTTATGTTCTTATGACTCTCCCTGCACTCCTCCTCCATGTATGCTCCATAAGTCAGGTATTTTTGTCTGTTCACTAATATATGTGCCAGGTACCTTGAATAGGAGAACAACAGGTTCTCAAGAATTAATGAATTCTTGAGAATGATTGAATTAATGAATTTACAGAGATCTATTTGCAAATCTTATTGGCAAGCACAGCAGAATTTACAAAGATAAATGTGACACACTCTCAGTTACCAAGGTATTTAAATCTAGAAAGGAATATCAAATTACTAAAACATAAGGCTGAAAACATAAGGGTTATCAAAGTTATAGACATAAAATATGGTATGGCAATGCTTCTCAACAGATATGCTATGGGTATTGTGAGCTGTTCAGGAATTACAGGTGTGAGAAGATACTGATTTAGATTTCCTGTTTTTAGCAATAAGTTATTTTTTTTCAGGTTAGTCCTCACATTTGAATACTGGTAGAATTGCTGAAATATATGGTCAATCCAGGTCACCTCTAGACTGAATTTATTTTAAGGGATGTAGGGGTGGTTAATATTACCGAGTGGTCAGAAGAGCAAATAACAAATTATCTTTGGAAGAACATACCTTTATCCCAGGCATCAAAAAATTCTCACAAATAATACATTAAGGAAAATAAGCATGACCTAACCTAGTAAACTAGGATACAAGGTACTGTAAGTAAGAATTAAGAGAAACAAAAGGAGCAAACAGACTTGTAAAAATTTCAAATATAGGAATTATCAACCACAAATTATAAAACAATTGTGCTTACTAAGTTAAAATAAATAAAACATAAGCTTGAAAATGCCTGCAAAAATTAGGAAACTCCAAGAAGTGATCTAATAGATTTAAAAACTATATAAAAGAAACTCTAGAGATGAAAAATTGACAACTTAAAATCAAAACTTTACAAATAATTAAATAACAGGCTAGAAAAAATGAAGAGAGAAATACTGAACTGAAGGTTAAAAAATAATTTTGTAACTAAGAGGGAAAAAAAAGCAGAAGATCTGGAAGAGGGTTTATGATACCAGAAGAATACAAAACAATGTTCTTTAGAGTTCTGGATGAAGATGAGACAGATTATAGGTGAGTCTATATTTGGAAAAATAATGATTGAGAATTTTTCATAACTAATGGAGATATTGATCCTCTCTACCCTTGGGACAACCTACCTTGTTTCTGCTTGCAAACATTTTCATTCATTTACCCCAATGTGTTTTAAAATTATTTTCAATGTATACCAGGACATGGAAAATGCTGGAAAACAATGTTTTGGGTAGGTATTAACAATTTTCTTCAGTTGAGAACCAGATAGTAAATATTGCAAAATTTGTGGGCTATATGGTTTCTGTTGCAATGACTCAACACCATGGTTGTAGGACAAAAGCAGCCACAAACAGTATGTAAACAGATAGATGTTACTGTTTTCCAATAAAACTTTATTTACAAAAACAGATATCAGTCTGCATTTGTTCCACAGTCTGTAGGCTACAGTTTCCTAACCCTTACTTTAGAGGATCAAAGCATGGATTACAATAAAAAACATGTGGTTCCATTTTCCTCCCAATATCAGTTCTCAGAATACATTGTTGAAGGCATAATGCAATGTTTCTTGAACTTTATTGCTCACACTATTGGACATACTGAGTTGGTAATAATATTAGAGGTACGTACCTAGACTATATCAGTTAAAAAGGGATTACTTATATACTAACAAAGGCAAAAAAATACCTCAGGAAACTTAATTCAATACCATAAGATCTATTATGAAATTCAAAACATTCTGAAGAAAATTTAAAACATTTTATTTTATTATTTTTTAAAGATTTATTTATTTGAGAGAAAGAAATACAGAAAGAGACAGATTATGCAGGGGTGGGAGTGGGGGCGGACAGAGGGAGAGGGACAGAGAGAATCCCAAGCAGACTCCTAGCTGAACATGGAGCCTGACACAGGGCTTGATCCCAGGACCATGAGATCATAACCTGAGTCCAAAACAAGAGTCAGACACTAACCAACTGAGCCATCCAGGTCCCCCAAGAAGATTTAAAACATTTTAATGGGAGGAAAAAGAAATATCTTTCTGAAGAAAGCTAAAGCAAGGTCATTTTGAATTATAATGGATTTATGAGGCAATGCACAACTGTGGATACCAGAAAACTTCAAAAAGTAATGTACAGTCTAAGAAAAGTAAAGAAAGTTCCATTTAGTTTCCTATCAATGCATTTTTAATTGTCTTTCTACTTTCTCAAAGTATTATGGTTTTTCTATTAATTTTGTAGTACTTTTAAAAAAGCACAGTTATCTTGCAAACAAAAGCAACATTTTATCAGTGATATATCTGAAAACAAATAACTGTTACGAATTTGGGTGTGATCATTTTTGATCCATGATACAATATTTAAATTATTGGAAATTGGCCAATTTTAATTTACAAGGACTAGTATTTTGATAAAATAAAAGTCTAATATTCTTATTTCTGTCAGTGTGAATATAATGAAAGGAAATATAATGTAATAACATAGTTTTATATTATTTAAGAATTGATCACTGAACGGATAGTGGGAAATTCCATGGAATCCCGGCATCTTAATTGTTTCTGCAGTTGGATCCATATGGGCACAGAATATACCAATTGAGACAAAATTATAATAAATGCAGGTCAGAAGTAGTTTTTTTATTTCTTACCACTCTCACTACAGAAGGGCAAACATGACCTTAGACTGTCCAGTAAAAATGAACATGTTGATACCAAGGACATACACTGGACATATTAGAAATTGCACATAACAATGTTAATTTGGAAGACTGAACAGCCATATGTTTGTAATATAATCATGTAATTTATTTCCAAAGTACTGACTACCACGATGTACTCCATTACAGTTTAACATATTTTAAAGATTTATTTTATTTATTTGAGAGATAGAGTGTGTGTACATGCACATGTTGGGAGAAGGGCAGAGGGAGAGGCTCTCAAGCAGACTCCACTGAGTGAGGAATCCCACACCAGGCTAGATCTCATGACCCTGAGATCATGACCTCAGCCTAGATCAAGAGTTCGACATGTAACTGACTGAATCACCCAGTCACCCCTAAAGTATTTTAAACAGAGCGATATATGCAATAAAAGTAATAACACTTTTTTTGAAGTTAAATAGTTTTAAAATCCTATGTCTGGTTACTTAATTCACGAAGAAATTCCAGAAATAGTGTTTTACTGGAATCATGGCTAGATGTATGCTGAATATTTTGAATGCAGACTTCCTTTTTTTCACTGCTAATCAAGAAAAGATTTCAGTTAGGTAATTGCAGGTCTGTAAAGGATGCTTCTGTATGTCCTCTAAAATGATAGGACATCATATTATTGTTTTGCATAGCTGTTCTTTGCCTACTTTCTTTCTTAACTCTTGTATAAATTAAGTCCCCAACAAGATCTCTCCCTTGTTCTTTCTGCTCCTTTCTAATAATCGTAAGGATATTGAGTTTTGTCCATATCAATTTGCTGAGTCTGACAGTGTGAATAGGGCCTTATGAAAGAGTTTTATCCTTTGGTTATCACATGGAGGGGAAAGGTTGGTTACCCAGTGACAGTAATGCTTTGAGTAATTGTGGTGAACTCCTAAAACCTAACAGAGCTTTTTTTAAGTCTATGTCCCTGAAGTTATGACATCATTTCTCCATAATGGCATGAGTATGTCAGTCGCCCAAAAAGCAAAGAAAATGATGGTGACACCTCTGGAGTGACGGCATGAGGCCAGAGTGTTAGTTTTATATTTTTAGGAATCATATTGTCAGGTATATGAAATGGTGACTACCAATATAAATGACTAAAGAGAGGGTAAAGTCCCAGGGATGAAGAAATAAGGGCAACAGAAACAAAGGAGAGGAATCACTGCAATTCAATTACTTGAGATAAAACAAACCAGTATCAGTCTCAATCAAAATGTGACTATTGCTACTCCCAACTGCAATAAATCAATTCGAAATGTAGAAAAATGGAAAGCCCATTGAAAATTCTTGTTTTGGACCACAAGGGAGGCACATAAGTTATAAATGGATTGATAAAACTGTTTAGCAATAGTTACAAAATTATAATTGAAATTCATCACATGATTGACACTCTGAAACATTTTTTAAAACAAACATGATCCTTCACAGACCTGATAGCATCAGATGGTGTTACTCAGCCCCATGGAGAATGACCACAAGTTAATTAAAAGACCATAGGTAATTTATGGGTTTTCCAGAAAATGATCTAATACACAAAATCTAACTTTAGAGTATCCCAAAGAATGTGCAAATTATTATCTTAATGATAACTTTGTAAGCTATATTAAAAGAAAACATTTAAACATCTAAAAAGATGAATACTGTTACGCTGCAAAGAAATTTAAAAAAATAAAATATATCTATTGGACAAAAAAAAAAAAAAAAAAAAAAAGAAATGCTTCTCCTAACCAAAAAAGCATTTCTGAGGTGAGGAAGTACTTTCAATTAATTGCATGGGTCAACCATAATGAAAATTTTCTGCATCTGGTCAATTAGTTAGCCAAAGCAAGATGAAAATATGTTTTGAAATTGTCTGAGACTATTGTACCCAATCAGATTAAAATAAAAATATCCTTGATTGGGATTATCAGGGTAATTATAATTAGAAATAAAATTGACCATTTATAATGGACCTGAGTATTGTACCAAGATGAGGCATTCTCCCTTTAAAACTTCTAATGTTAGATCTAATTGTTATGGAACTAATAAGATGAAACATAAATAGAAATAATTCTTAAAGAGAAACAGTACCTGAGAAATATGCAAATATTTATTCTTGGGCAAAACTAACCCAAGAATTGGGTTGAAGTACTTGTTGATATATACTGTGTGCAGATGTCTTAGGCATTAAGAGTGCAGTGATGAATAAGAAAGATAAAGTATCTCTCTCATGGCATTTACTTCCTAGTGGAGGAGACAGACAATAAGCAAACAAAAATAAATAAGTAGGAATGCATGCTGTGAAGAATATAAAATTGGGTGATATAAAGAGAATAAGAGAATAACACTTTCAACCAGATGGTCAGAGACAACCTCAAAAAGGGATGTACAAGGAGGTACACAGAAGCACAATACATTCCATTAAAAAAATTGAAAATCACCTCAATGCCATCAATATTAGGAATACTAGATCAATTATGATAGATCTATATAATGTAGTATATACAAGAAAGTGTAACATATGTAGTACAGTTTTAAAATTTCCACACTATATTGTGAAATTAAAAATTGATGATGCCAATGTTACATACTGTATGATATTATTTATGTAAAAATAGTATTAATTTCTATGGTTGCATACATATGTCAATGCATGAGTGGATATCTGAAATTACACATAACAAAATGTAAGTAGAAGTGACCTTGGGGAGATGAGTGGATGTAGACACCCAAGTTGGTGATGATTAATGGGGACTTTTGCCTTAGCAGTTATTTTAAAAATTGTATAAGTAAATGATACTCAGATAATAATTTTATAATAAAAATTAATTAAAAAATTAAAAGTAGGGCAATTTGATGTTGCCAGAGGGGAGGGGGGTAAGAGGTGAACAAAATGAGCGAAGGAGGTGAAAAGGTAGAAACTTTCAGTTACACAAAATTATACAACAAACAAGTCATGGGGATATAATTTAGAGCATGGTGACTATAGTTAATACTGTGTTGCATATTTGAATGTTGCTAACAGAGTAAAAAAAGTTCTCATCACAAGAAAATGATATATAACTATGTGTGTGGTGATGGATGTTTAGGAGACATATTGTGGTGATCATTTTGCAATACATAAAAATATTGAATCTTTGTGTCGTACACCTGAGACAAATATAATGTTATATATCAATTGTAACTCAATGAAAAAGGTGAGACAGTCTGATAACATAAACCAAAATTACATTTCAACTTTATTAATGCAGTCTTGAAAAAATTGTTTAAGTAAACTCTTTTCTGTATAAAAATTAGTAGCCATATCTCTTCACTACTAACTATACTAAAGCACTTATACTCAAAGTTGAAATCACTGCATCGGTAAAGTTATTATGTCTATATATGACCATGATCAAAATAAAACAAATGTGAAAAAAATAAAGTTGTCTTAACCTTCATTATTTAAAACTCACCCAGAAAAACAACTTAATGATAAAACACTCTGATAAAAAGTGTGATGGGACAGAAGTTCTGTCAGTTTTGATTACTTTTCAGGTACATCAAGGAAACATGAACTACACTGATCTCTTCAGATAATCTACTTTGAAAGGCAGATAACCACACTTCTGACTGAATAGTTTTCCTCAAGGACAACTTAAAAGTTGATTTTTGTAAAGCTAAGACATTGCGGTTTTGTTTGTTTGTTTTGTCATGGATAAGAGTGATGTTTTAGCAGATGTTGGAGAAAGAGTATGATTGATTCCCAAGATTAGCACTAACCTCAAACACCAATATCTCTCTACATTAAACTTAAAAGCTTAGACATTCTGTGAAAGGAAACCAAGAGAGTCACACAATAGAGGAATGCTGTTTCTTCATAGTATTCCTTAACAGTTCCAAAGGTCTTTAGGAAAAACTAACACTTCCCCTGTTTGGATTAACATTGAAGCACATTTACCACTAAAAAGATAATAAAACTACATCAAAATTGTTTACTAGTCACAAAGATATGCAAGTAGCTATAATCAGGAGTTTAAGATGGCATATTTTTCCCAAGTAGAAAATATTCAATTAGATTTTTGTAGCATTTCATTCTTCCCTTGACTATACAACATACTAAACAGCGTGTCAGAATATACTACTCGAGTCTTCTCTGGCTAATGGTAGAGAGCAAAGCTTGCAAAGCTTTTACTACCATGGATTTCTGTATTGTGTTTCAAAAGGAAAAAATAATGACATCTATGAGGACATCCAGTGCATGTTATCATCATGGCAATGCGGATTCTCCTTATGGCACTAAAATTCCTTGAAGAAGAGGATCCCTAGAATATTAGAATCTACAGCAAATAATATGCCCAACATTACTGATTCATCAACCACATAAATACTGTAATGTAAACCATATCAGTATCCTAGAAATAATCATATCCAGTAGATATTTTCTTTACCTAGAATTCTAATTATGTCCTTTTTCTAGACTCTCCAGTACAGCTACTGGTGAGATGGAAGTAGCATAGTAAAACCTCAGCTGTAGATTAGATTTAGGGTGAAGAACACTGGAGAAAATCTTAGAATACCTTGAACTCAACATCATGGTACCCTATCTGACAGCATCCACATGGCACTATTAGCCTTTGGGATTGATTGATATTTATCTCCCCTCCATGCAAAACAAAACAAAACAAAACAAAATGGTTGTATAATCTGGAAATAAATGTATCTAAGTATTTAAAGTGTAAGGGTCTAATTAACACTTAATCAGAATTTTTCTGCTCTGTGAGACTATCCTTAAAATCCCATAGAATTACTGATAAGACTAAGATGATATTGACAAGATATATTGCAATTTCTTGTACAAAGGAATGAATTGAAGAATTATTAATCCTTATTTATTGCAATTGTTTTCCTTTGTCTTCATGAATTCATAAAATATATGAATAAGAAAACTAAATGTCACTCAATGCTTTTATAACAAAACAATTTGGAAGGGCCATATAAATATCACATTACTCTGACAATAGATTCAAGGTCATGCAAGTAATGTATTGGCTAAATGACCATAGAGATTGCATTTTATTCTGCAATGCTAAGCTGAATGACTAGAGCAAAATGTTGAAACAGCATTTGAGCTTCTATGATTTTAAAATATTAGAGCTTTTAAAAAATCTTCATGGAATTTGCATTGCAATGTGCCTTACATATTAGGTAATGCAATTCTATCTTGGGACGTAATCTGACGGCATCATCACACACAGACACATTCATCATCCTGTCCTGCAGATGCACAAAGGAGAATGTCTTCTGAGTGTAACTCACATCCCACTAACTTATCATATTCCTGTTGACTAGCAGGCAGCTGAAATAACTTAATGTGCTTTGAATATTTAACCCAGAGTAATATAAGAAAACATCTGCCACTTACGTTTTTGAGTCATCCCATAACACACAATAGGGATTCAAAGTACCCTAAAAATAAGCAGAGAAAGAAGAAATGTCTCTTGAATACATACAACAAAAATGGAAGTTTTATGTGAAATGCAAACAGAATGGCAGCTTTCTTATCTTGCAGTATGATACTTTAAAGATTCCATCTCTATTTATTTTGCATAAAAAATTTGTCCTCCCTCAGCCTTAGTGATGCATTTCATGAAATTCTAATCATGAAAACAATACGTTTATTACAAATGTCATAACCTATATTTAGTTTTTCTTTTGAAAATTGAAAGTGAAGCTCTCATTTGGCACAAGGTCCGTATTTTGATAATATAGAAATTACCTAATTTCTAAAAGATTTCATTTTTTTTACCCATAAAATATTAATTGTTGGATTATTTCCTTTCTGAAGACCAAAGTACCTACACAATGTAAATCACAGGGAACATTCTGTATTACGCACATGTTACAAACACGACCACTGCCACCCTTATTAGTCTCTGGTTGGTCGCCTTCCTAGGGGCAAGAGATGGTTACATTAACTGTCCATTTCCAGAGAACGTGTTGGATTGCGATAGCTTCTTCTTCTTTCTTCCTTTTTTTTTTTCTAAAAATGGGTTATTAATGGCTGCATTTTTTAAAAAGACCGTTTTATTCAATAATGATGATGAGTGAAATAAAAATCGATGCACCTCACAGCATTCTCTGAGTTAGCTTTCCCTTAAAGTATGAAGAATATAAGTTTCATTAAAAGGGATTTTAAGTATAAATTTGTACATGATATGCAAGCTCCTCTGCCCCACTGTGCCGCCTCCCCCTAGCAAGTCATTCATGGCTGCCCTCTTGGGGTGTATTTCACAATTAGTATGAACTAAACCAGATCCACTATTTAATAACCCCTTTGTATGTCTTCTTAATTGTAATAGTCATACCTATAGAGTAAAGATAGAGAAGGAAGCATAAAATGGGATGTTCTTTTGAATTTGGAAAGAAATATAAAGTTTAATCATTTCCTTCCTATAAGCCTAATCTAAAGTGTAAAAACGCTCAAGTCCCAGTAGAGCTATTGTTATGACTTAAAGACCATCTCATTCTTTTGAAATCAATTGAGAGAAAATGCAGATGTGGCCACATCTAGTCCACAGCAAAGTGTTATTGTTGTTGTTGTTGTTTCTTAAATAGTTCACAATGTTACATTAGTTTCAGGTGTCTAACATAGCGGTTACACAAGTTTATACATCATGGCTTGCAATATCTTCTTAATCAATAGATTATCTTTGTATAGAATCATGTCTAATGAAAATATGTAAAAAAAAATAACAAATTATTATTCAGTTCAATAATTGTATATGTATGAGTAGCCCCCCTGGCCCTCAGGATGACGCCATGAGGTTTTCATTATCTTGGGAAGTGCTTTCTGTTTTAAAGAGTACTAACTGTCTAAGTGTTTTCTTTCTGTCTGTCTGTCACATTCATTGGGCCTTATTTTGCCCTTTTGAAACTAGCCTAATAATTCTTCCTTTATATGATGCTATTCTACCCATGAAGAGTCCTCTTCTTTATTAAATGTACTCTGTTGGTTTCAAGTTCTCTCATTCTCCACATCACTCATTTCTTAGAGCATATACTTTTGAGGTGTGTTTAGGGAAACCAACCATATGTGTCCCACCTGTGCAGAAAAAAGTGGTGTTATTGTCCCTCCCCTGTAAGATGCCATATTCCTAATAATGCAAGCTACGACTGTATCAGATATTTTGGGAATCTCTTCCTCACCTTGACTACTTATACATTAAAGTCTCCTAGAGAGACTTTTTGAATCCTGATTTTGACATCCCACACATTCACTATTGATTCAAAACTTTTTAATTGTTACAGGATTAAGAAACAAGCATGGTGTCTATCCCCTCATTGAACCAAGTCATTAATAAAAACGATGACTAGGTCAAGGCAAATAAAACCAGCTATTGGCTCCGTTCCATAGGTGGACATGCTCCTTCCCTGGCTGCGACCCCTACACCTCAGTCTTGTTTTAGTAGATAATCACCAAAGTATATCCAGCAAAACAACCTCTTTAAAAGTCTAGGCAGGCTCTTTGTAAAATGTTGCCTTTCTAAGTGCTGTTTACTGGATCTGTTCAAAAATTTCACTAGAAATAAACATTAAAAATAGTGATTCTAAAATTTGTGAAATCCATCCCAATTTTATTTTTCATTATAATTAGGACATTTGACTGATTCCAATATTTTAACACCATTACCAAAATCCCTCAAAGACCGCATATCCAAGGTTATCTTTCTTCTTGTCAAATGCTAATACCTATAAATTATGCTCTTGGCATAAAAATGCTCCTTCCCTGAGAAGGTTATAGCCTCAAGAAGGTTGAGGAGGAACACACATATGTGTTTATATGTTTATATATGTTAATATTCATATAACAACAAAGAGACATGGTTTTATAAGTGTCACTTGTCATAATATACTGTGTAAGGGAGAAATGAGGGACATCATGGCTTGTGTTAGATCAACTTTCATCAAGTAAGTGAGTCTTAATGTGGTTCTACATGAGGTATAGATCTAGGGATGGTCACAGGAGGGAAAGGTGTTTCAAGCTGTTTTCTTTTCTATTCTTTCCATTTTTTTTTTTTTTTTTCTAAATAGCTTTCTTCCCCTGTCCCATGAGATCCTCTCTGGTTTTAGTTAAAATTTTCTTTCAGTCTGTGACTTTCTAAGAAATCCTTAGCGTAGTTACAATGTTGCATCATAAAGCTATACTACATTTTATCAGGGAATTTGTTCAAAAGATCTCAGAACACTTTATAGAAAATAAGTTATCCTTGAAATATCACAATGAGGGGTATGGGAGTATATTTTTCATGAATATAGAAACTAATTATGGGTGAAGAACCTGAGATAATAATTCTTCTGAATCTAGTTTACTTCTTTGAGTAATGTATGAGTTAAGTAAAGTTAAATTTCTATGTAAACCAATATAGGATACTGATTATAGGATTACTATTTCATATTTAGAATTCATAACAAGTTACAACAAAAAATAATGCTCAAAAAGAAATATAAAACAACCTTAATCGTTTGGATATCTTTCCTTTTTAAATCCCCTAATGAAACAGATTTCCATTTTCAGATAAAAGTATAAAGGTGAGAAATGCTTATTCTACTCTTAATCCATGCCATCGTAAACCTTAGTTTTATCTTCTACCTTCTTCACCCCTCATCTCTTCGATTTTATCTCATACTTCTCTCTCTTCTTGTCCTTATGAAAATTTTAAAAGTATCCACTTGAGAATTATTATAGGTTCCAAAATGCACCACTCAATTTTGTGTTTCACTTTACATTCTGGAACTTACACATGACAGGCAACATCTGTGAGGGTTCATTCTTGTGCAGTTACCAATACGTAGGTCTGTGAGCTGAGGTCAGTTACTTAAATACTTGAAGTTTAGAAAAATAAGCAGAACAAACAAATTAAAGAAATCTTAGTATTTGGATAGACCAGTTGCTTAAAGAAAAAGAATGTGCAATGGAAAACATAAAGCAAACATCAATGATGAGTGAATCCTAAACATGAAAAAAAAAAAAAACTGTCTAAAAGGTTCTGCTGGGAAACCACTTGTTAAGTATTTGTTATAATTTCTAAATACTTTTCTCAAAGGTACTCTGCTACAAGAACTGTTATGAGGAATTTACAGGAAATCGATAACAGGAAATGGTGAGCCCAACAGAGAGTAACAAAATGTAATGATAGGAGCAAGAGGATAATGGGTGAGCTGTGCACTAGCCTATAGAAGTTGATTAAAGAAATGCATTGGGCGCCTGGGTGGCTCAGTGGGTTAAGCCTCTGCCTTCAGCCCAGATCATGATCCCTGAGTCCTGGGATCAAGTCCCGCATTGGGCTCTCTGCTTGGCAGGGAGCCTGCTTCCCCCTCTCTCTCTGCCTGCCTCTCTGCTACTTGTGATCTCTGTCTGTTGAATAAACAAGCAAGCAAACAAACAAAAAGCATTAAATTAAAGAAGCAAACAATTCTCAACCAAATGAGACAAGTGTGCTTAAGAAAATTCATTTCCATAGCTGTCAATCTCATCGACACTTAAAATATAAAAACTGCATGTATTGAAAACTTTTGGAAAGGATACTCTATTCTTGAAAAACACATTTTTGGTAAAACAAGTAAACAAAGAAAGAGAAAACAAGAAAAAACTTTCTTGACCCCATTCAAAATAGAATAGTTGAACTCAAGTTAAATAAATATTTCTACTCACCCGATTTTAAGGCATTTAAAAAATGTACCATGACCCAAATTTCCTCATTACCATAGTTGTTCAATATACCGCTTTCAAGTGACTTTAATAGTCTTCGCTGTTTTTTACTTTTACTTCTTTTACTTCTCTCCTGTTTCCACATCAACAAACCAATATACCTATTTAACAGTATATCACTGGCTTTGTCAATGTATTTCTATGGATGGTTCTCTTTTCCTTTGATCTGCATAACTTTTCTTTTTTCCTTTCTTTTCTTTCTTTTTTTCTTTTTAATAGAATAGGGAATTTGGACATCCTCTCTAGTTCTAGCTCTCAGTGATTCCTAAATGACTTCATAAGCGCATTCCTCTTCTTTCTAAACTCTCTTCCAAGTCAGTTTTTTTTTCCCCTATAGAATACCCTAAATACATCTCCCTATGGTAAATTAGTCTCACTATGATAAATTTCATTTAGTCATTCATACAAAAAAAATTACTTAGTAAACACGTATTATATTCCAGGTACCCTTTGAAGCACTGAGGATACAGCAGTGAACAAAACAAAATCCTTGCTTCATAGATTTAATTATAGTGAAGGGGGCAGGGAGAGAGACAAATAAAATAAAGACATAAATATATAACATGCTGGATGGTAATCTGTGCTATGACGAGAATTAAATCACAATGAGAGGAAAGAATGGGAAGTGAATTAGTTGCAATATTATATACTGGGAAGCCTTCACCCATAAGACGATATTTGAGCAGAGATCTGAAGGAAGCTGATCACAGAAAACATACGAGTAAAGTCCCAATAAAAATGAATGAAGACCAAGTTTCTCTAATTTTTCTTTGGTGTTATTCCATTCTGAGTAAATTCAATCCACATGCTAGGCTTACTACACTCCTGCTATCTTAGTGTTTTCCAATGGTTTTCTCTGAACCTAATCTAGAATCAACTGGGGTGCTTACCAAAAATGTAGAGTCCTTGGCACCACATATTTTGAGATTGGGGCTATCCCTAGGAATGTGCATTTTAATTATTACTGCCTCTAAATAGTTTTTATCCACATAGTTTTTATCCACATCGAATCTGAAGAACACTGCTCAAGGCACATGCAAGAGAAATTATATGGTTTCTTTATCCTGTTTTTCTTCAAGCTTTCAAATGCTTAGTGCTCATATGCCATCACAACTTCCAAGTCTGGAAATGTCTAACTTTCTTGTACCTTTCATAGTCCTTTTAAAACAATATATCCTCTTGTCTATAGAGGCAAAGCAAACAAGCAGACAACGCATCTAAGGGCATGAAGAAGGGCAGTGACTTCATCATAACTATATCAACATTTCCAATTTTCTGACTCAGATGTTCCAGGTTGACTCTCCCTGTCACATCTTCTAGTGCACTATACATTGACTTCTTGAATGTAGATGGGAGGAAGATTGTTCAATGGACATTTCATAGTCTCTCTTTAATTTTCAAAATTTTAGACATAAAGGTATTGCATTAAAAATACCTGGGTTTTGGGGTGCCTGGGTGGCTCAGTGGGTTAAGCCTCTGCCTTCGGCTCAGGTCATGGTCTCAGGGTCCTGGGATCGAGCCCCACATCTGAGCAGAGAGCCTGCTTCCCTTCCTCTCTCTCTCTGCCTGCCTCTCTGCCTGCTTGTGATCTCTGTCTGTCAGATAACTAAATAAAATCTTTAAAAAAAAATACCTGGGTTTTGCCAAGCTTATGTTGTCTTTCTTTCTCTACTAAAGCTTAATTCTAGTTATTACATAACTGTACAAAAAGACTTTGGGAATCTCTTGAGAACATTTCCAAAATGATTGACCTGACCCACAAAAGACTATTTTATATCTTGCATATAATTCTAATACTACTTGAGAAAAAACACATTAAAAAAAAAAAAGCCTAAAGAATGCATGCTGGAGGAGGTAAGACCTTGTGGATGTAAATTTTTCCATAGTCAAATCTATGAGAGGTCCTGTCCCTAAAAGCTGATTAGTGAGAGTATTTCTTTAAACAAATAAATGGCTTCATAGTTCCTGAAGGTGTAATATACCACCCAGGAGTACGACACAGTTGAAAAAGGTTGTGTGAAACTCAACAACAGAAAATGATCTGTTGAATGTTCTCCATATCCTTTTTCAAGGTTATGGTAAGTACAGTTCTGTATTTTCATATTTTTAAATGATATTTAAAAACAACTAAATCTGGTTTTAACACACTCTCTCTTTTTCTTTCCTTCTTTCTTTTCTCCGTCCTTCCTCCCTTCTCCTTCCTTCCTTCCTTCCTTTTCTTTTTCCCTCTCTCCCTCTCTCTCTTTCTTTCTTTCCCTTCTGAAAGGGTAGCTAACGTACACCTGAAGTCTAAAGAACATCACTGAAACTACAATACTGTGTTTTTACTTAACAGGAGAATGGATATAAAAGGATTTTTGGATAGATTTATGAGTGTTCTGTAGAGAGCTTCGCATTGAGAACCAATCAATATGGAAAAGAAGGAGCTGCCTTTCACTAAGGCAGACTGGTATAAAGACCACTGAAGTGAGAAATGTAGAATATTGTTTTATCAGGATGAGTCCCATCCATGTTGCATAGCTCTTCTTGAGGAGTTCACAGCTACTCAACTGGGACATAAAGAAAGAGCATATATTCAGTTCAGCTTCTGCTATGGTTACTCACTGGCCCACATTAACCAGATGACACTATGTTTGTGAATGTGATAACAGCTTGCTTCTCTAATTTCTGAGATAGATCACTAACCTGAATATACATTATTTCCCGATGAATATTGCCTGTTGGACATATGGAAAACAGTAAAAAGTCGAACCACTATCAGGGATTATTTGTATGTGTGTTCTTCAAAGAAAATCATTGCCTCTATGTAGGTATCTTAGAGTGTCTTACTACGTGATTACATCATTTCCAACAACGTCTGCCCAGGAGTCTGGTGTACCTCCCAACAAACACATGGGTTTCCTAGGGGCAGAAACTCTCCAAGTATGAGTTGGAGTGGCCAGTAACTTAAAAAAAAAAAAAAAAAAAGTTAAATAACTAGATTTCATATAGATGAAACAGACAGCTTAAGTCTTTTCCTTTTACATCCAAGAGGATGTTACAATGTATCTTAATAATACTTTTATAGGATTGTAGCAGAGGCAAGGGCAACAGCGGTGTTTTGCACTGTTCAGTCTATCAGCTACCAGCAGAGAAGTTTTACTAAATTGCTTCAAAAGCACAATATATCTACACATGCCAGAGTTGGGCTGAGGTCCAGCACCTGGTTCCACAAGGCCCTTCCCATGTGCCTAGGTGGTGCTGTCTTGTGACATCCTCTGATTTTCCTTAACATCTCACAGCCACTTCACAGCTGCCATCTCATTGTCCTTTAATCAGGTTCCTAAAGCGCTGGTATGATAATCAGCAGGACAGAATTTAATCTCAGGTTGCTAATTAATTCTTATTGAATAATATATCATCAGTATTGCATTATGTCTGATTCAAAATGGCACTATTAATGCTTACATATATATTATCTTCATAATCTAAAATTAATTTTGCAATGTTCCAATGCAGCATTATTAGTTTTCTACGGCTGCTGTACAGTTTACCATAAACAGCAGCATTGAATACCATGAATTTATTATCTCACAGTTTCTGTAGGTCAGAAGTCTGGTGAGATCAGCTGGATCTCTTGCTGAAGAGATTCACAGGGCTGAAATCAAAGAAAGAATCGGCAGGATCACAATACTTTCTGGAGGATCTAAGGATAAACCCATATTCGGGCTCATTCAGGTTTCAGCGAAATTCAGTTCCTTGCAGTTGTAGGACTGAGGTCCACATTTCCTTCCTGGTTGGCAGCCATGGGTTATGTTCAGCCTTTAAAGGCTGCCTACACCCCTTGCTTGAGGCCCTTTTCTTCTTCTTCATCAAAGTTAGCAATGGTAGTTGAGTATTATGCTGTATTTCTGACCACAGCCATAGGGAAAAGTCACCCACTTTTTATGGGTCAGGTGATTAAATTGGATCTACCCAGATAATCCAAGATAATTTCCCCATCTCAGTGCCCTTACCCTTAATCACATTTGCAAAGTCCCTTTTGACATGTAACACAACAGGTTCTGGAGATTAGGACATGGGTATTTTGCAGGAAGTGGGGAGCTTGAGTTTGTGTACCATATAGGGGCTGACTAACTTTATACTGTAGAATCCAAATCTGGCTACCTATCTTTGTAAATAAAATTTCATTGCAGAGCCACACCCATTTGTTTATATACTGTCTGGCTGTTTTCATGCTCCAACTGCAGAACTGAATAGAAGGGACAGAAGCCATTATGGCTCACCTATCTAAAAATATTTGCTATGTGACTCCTAAGAAAAAGTTTGCTAATTGCTGCTCCAAAATAGTGTACTTATTCTAAATCTTTTTGAAAAATATTAACTATATATTATGAATCAAAATAAACTGAATTTGGAATGTAAGTGGGAAGGTTGCTTACTCAAACTGAGGAATTTAGAATATAACCAAAAAAAAAAAAAAAAAAAACCACCCAAAACTGTAGCTAGGAAACAACTTCTAACTCAATTTCTGCCAATAGCAGAGGCATCAATCTGCTTGTTTAGTCAGCATTTCGAGACTTTTCCTTAAAAGTTGCCAAGAGCTTGGGGTGCCTGGGTGGCTCAGTGGGTTAAAGCCTCTGCCTTTGGCTCAGGTCATGATCCCGGGGTCCTGGGATCGAGCCCCACATTGGACTCTCTGCTCCGCGGGGAGCCTGCTTCCTCCTCTCTCTCTCTGCCTGCTTCTCTGCCTACTTGTGATCTCTGTCTGTCAAATAAATAAATAAAATCTTTAAAAAAAAAAAAAAAAGTTACCAAGAGCTTTAAGTAGGGGGAAAAAGAAATCAGAAATCTCTTTCAAATGGACACAAGCTAGGTAGAAAAGTAATTCAAAAAGTAAAGGGATACAAACACCCCTTTGTAGAAATTATAGATGCACAGACTCAACTTTCTTAAGCTTTGCCAAGTGATTTTTAATTCCCTAGGTTGTTATCAGCCATTGATATTCAGTAAAATACTCACTGATGAGTGTTGAAATCTCTTCATTGTCTCTCATGCTTATCTAAGGGTTAACAAGCATATTCATTACAGTCTTCCACTGTGTTTTCAGCTATGATTTACAAAGGCTGTGGCTCATGATTAATTTTAGTGTATACACATAACACAAACTCCTTCATTTGTTAGCTTGATCCTGATCGTATGCAAGCAAATATGGCAAAGAAAACAAAACCTACCAGCCCAAATTCCCATGAGATTTTTTTTCTTTTTGTGTGTGTGTGAATATGACCAATTTGAGAACTACGAATAAATTTTGTGGACTTTTTTTCAATGTTGAAAAACAGCAGTATCATGTTACCTACAGCACAAGTCACTACTCAGAGGAAGAAATAAAAAGAAAGGCAAGACTGCAGACTGCCGGCCAGCATAGTCCAATCCGTCTTTCTACTAGAAATGGAACTACATAAAAATATTCTTACATTTGGCAAAAGAATTATCTTCAGGCTAACAAAGTTGATAGAGCATGAACTAACTAAAATGCATTTAATTTCTTATTCTTCTAACTCATCTTTAAAGATGGAGATGTTATCCACCTTGGAATGCCATAGCAGGTTCAGATCTGTCAGATCCGAGACAACTTAATGCTGGGTGTGTGTGTGTGTGTGTGTGTGTGTGTGCGCATGCATGTATATATGGTCATTCTACTATATTTATTTAGGACTCAATAATTATTTTCAATAAAATTAGTAACTTTCCTTATGCATTAGATAATCTAACAATATTGATAACCATCAATCTCACAACTAAAGAAATCTTAAGTAACATGAAAAATAAAATTCTTTTCCTGGAAAAACAAATTTGATATTTTTTTAAAAGTAAGTAATTGCTATGCCTAAGCACTACAGACCCCAAATCTAGAGGTCATCACAATAAAGCCGTAAGCCCCCCAAACCCGAACTAAGAATAGCATCTTAGTCATTAATGATTTATGAGCTGGGTAAAACTGCAATTGGCTTTGCTAAATACAATTTGGAATTTCAAGATTCCATATTCTACCAACTATTTCTACCAGTTCCCAAGGGCCCTATTATATTTAACATACTTTAAATGCTATTTGTTAAAAAGCTTTTTAAAAGAACACATTTCGTTTAGGAAATGTTAACAGGCTTTTCCCTAGACTCACTATAACTATTAATTCTCATTCTTCATTTTTTTCTACATGGTATATGAAACAGATAAAATTTGCAAGTCATTACTGTCTTCTGAGCTCAGGAAAGTGTGGCACGTATTTTTGATATAAGAAAATAGGTGAAAGTAGACTTGATATTAGAAATATATCTAAAATAGTGCAATTTTAAAGGCAGAAACAGTGATTATATACATAGTTATAATAAACTTTCAGCTTGTTCTAATCAATTTCTATTTTCATGTTTAAGATGTATCTTCTTTCACATTTAAGGAAGGTCATTATATTTCACTATAGGCTCTTTGATGATCTCTTCAATGGAAATAAGCTAAAACTAATATATATATAGCATATTTTTATAAGATTGGTAATAAATACTAGGATACTCAACAAATCAGGTAAAAATCCCTTCCCTCAGTGAGTAGTAAAGTATTTTACAAACTCTAATTTGGGGGATAAGCATTAGAAATTCAAAACAGGAGACCAAGGACTCTATGTATTGTATGGAAGAAGTGTGAAAGGTATTTATAAAATAAAGGGGAGAAATGAGGGACCCAGCCACCCCGAGAGCTCTATTTTGTAGCGGTTAATTGGGCTATAGCCTCTGAGGGCACCGGCCACTGCAAGCAAGGGGACAGTAGAAGCGTGTGAGAAGACTTGGCAATATTTTCTTCTCCAGCGTAAGCTTTTCTTCTTCCTCTCCTTCTCCCTCAGAACCCCTTTCAACAGATTTGTCTATTTTCTTTTGAATGGATGTCTTTTAGAGGGGAGATTATATTGTTTCGAAAATCTGGTCAACTCATACGCTCAAAATATTGAAGGACAGAATTTGTTCTAAGTGACCTGTGATAATGATCTCATTCTTATGTTCTGACTTTCCTTGTCCCTCTAACTGTCTAGCTGGTGCTTAATAAAATGTATTGATGATAAACTCCGGTCTTCATAGATAAAAAGTAATTTTCTGTACATGGTTTATCTCCTTTGTAAATTGGCTGGCAGAACATCCCCCCAAAAGAGAAATTTGACTCAAAGCTTAAATCTGTTAATTTCAAATAGTTTTACCGAATTAACATTAGTGAGACGGTTTCATCAACACTATTGTTGAGGTTACTGGGTTACTCTTTCTTCAACTTCTGAAAAAAATGCCATTTAATTAATATGTTCTCTAAATTCTCAATAGTGACTTTATTTAGGAAAGTTTTGTTGATGTCCACTTACATAAGTGTTTTCTCCATAAGAAATATGATATTCACTCTGACATCGTATTGCTTTTTCTTTTTAGCAAAGAATTTTGGGAACTAGTAATCTCTTCCTATTTTTCACTGATGCTTATAACTGGTGGACATTATCATAATAAACTATAAAAAACAAACACATAAGTAAATAAATATTTTTAAACAAATTTTGAACGTACAAAAAAATAAGTTCTTACTCAAAAGCAATGTTAAAGGAATTCCCAGTGTTCAGTGCAGTGATGAGATTAGGTAGAGATGAGATTATTCTTAGTATAAAGGAGGTAGATTTTATAGAAATAAAACACATTCTTGAAATTAAGTAGAACCGGTATGGTCACATTTGGCAAAAGCAGAAAAAGATCCAATAGTTTAAGCATTAGTTGTAATGTTTAAAAGTCATTACTAAGAGGTTTGAGATTTTCATTAAACAATCTAGGAAGCCTGAGGCGTCTTAGAAAAAAGTGGTTTGCAGGGAAGATAATTGTCACTTTTTTATAAAACCAAAATTGGTTTTCTTTTTGGAAACCAGAAATTATAAAATAGGAGAGAATACCTAGGTTTTGTAAACCAAAGGATTTGAGTATAAATTTTGTTTTGCCATTCATTAAATTTATCAATTTGGTATGATGACATTCTGTGCTTCTGTTATTTGTATGTAAAGGTCAGCTTCACAGAAATTTTGCAAGGAATTAAAAAAAAAACTGTGTAATGCAACACGAGAGTGGCTCACTTTAATACAGGGAGTATCAAAGTATAATCAGCAAAGCCTTAATAGGAATCACTTTCCTTGTCCCTACTCATCAGTGATTGAAGCATTTTAAGTGAATGTGTAAAGTATAAGAAATTTTAAATTTCTACAGAAGGAATGAGCAAGATTTAAAGAATTCCAGTTGTGGTTGGATGGATTCAAGAAAGGGTTCTTGTCATTCTGGAATGAGAGGTTCAGGTTTGGATTACTGGTGTACCCAGGTAGTTTTAAGAAGTCTTCCCTGATCCTTGACCCAGCACTATCAAATACCATCCCACCCATTCTCCTACTCTGGGGTACTCAGAAGTTAATTACTAACCTTTGTATTATGTTTATGACTTCTATTGCTACATGCATCTTACACCTACATATTTATGTGGCAGTCTCCCCCACCACGTGGTGAGACACGTTTTTATTCATCTTGTTCTCCTCCACTGCTTGACTCAGTGCCCAATAAAGATGTGAACATAGATAAACAATTTAATAATTATTATCCGAGATAAACTGAAGGGAATTTTATTACAGACAAAAGCATAGGGTAATCTGGCATTTTTTAAAACAAAATTCTACATTTTTATAAAACTTGATAAAAATAGTATTTCAAACTACATAGTCATCAGAAATAGAGTTATCAAAAATGCATGCACATCACTTGGTATTTCCTGGCCTTTTGTTTCCATATAATATATATCTTCATGACAAATTACTTCATTTACAACCCTAAATAAAGTCTAGAAAAATGTGCTCTGATCTAAACAAGTGAGTGACTGTTAACCTTTTTTTTAAAGGTAGATACTATAAGCAACTCAATGCCACACGGATGATACTTACATTAGCCAAATGAGCCAGTTCTATCTCCAGGAATGAATCCGTTGTTTTGGGTTCAGGCCTTATGGTGACCACGATGATTTTGGAATTAACGACAGTGTAATTTCTGAAACAGAGTAATTTTGATTAAAAGGAGAAAGCATGGATGACAAGTATGAATTCCTACTGCTCGGTACATGTTGGAATGCATGTTAAATAAATAAATAAAGATATCCTAATTTATCTTAAGGAAAACAGAGGAACTGGGCAAACGGATTTAAAGCATCATATGAAAGAACTTCTCATGGAAAGCTATGGTTCATTTCTTCTTATAAACAAACCCTATCTGGAACAAGAGAACTTTGGGGGGAGGGGAAAGCTATTGCTGACTGTACCATTTTAGAGGCAGGGAGGATGAAAAAGCAGCAACACTGACAAGCTTTTGATTCCTTAAATCTGATTCACCTCCAAGAGAGATGGATTGTGAATTCAAACCTTCAGGCAATCTTTAAATGAATATAAGCCATGTATCTCAAGGTGGACTTAACGGTTTTATTCTCTAAGAGACCAAATATTCTTCTTGTAAAGTGCTATCTTGGCGTTTTTTAGACTATCTCAAAATTCATTAAGATGAATGATTGGGATGTGGTTTAGCATGAAAACAAGCAGAGCTGAAATATAAATTAATGCTGTTGCTAATCATTGACCATCATTCATTTCAGCAACAGAGACTTACAGGCCACTTCTTTATCTCAATATGCTCCATGTAAGGAATACATTTGCCTTTCGAAATATCTTACCAATTACAGTTCACTCACAAAGAAGTTTTAAATATATTTACAAGATACAAAAATTATCCATAAACATAAACATAAAACGGAGCCAACTCTTTCTTATACATACTGGTTTTTACTTAACATGTATAAAATGCCACACATCACCTCTTATTTAGAGATTTAAAGTTGAATTATGCTTTTAGCTATATATATTTCTTCCACCCCTTCTTTTTGACTTGAAACAAACAACAGAGCATGTCCTTCCACAGAACAGGTAATGTCCTGGGGAATTTGTAACAGGTATCAGAGATGAAGTAATTTAATTTTTCCCTTTTTTTTGTTGCTTAAAGTGTTATTTATAGATAATAAAATTGACCAATTTTAAGGGGGCAGTTTAATGCTTTTAGCAATTTTATACTACCATACAAGCACCCCAAATCAAGATAGACAACTGATCCCTGACCCTGAAACACTTTTCTTGAGCTCTTTGCATCTGATCCCCTCCTGTTCCCAAAGTTCCAGGCAACAACAAATATGTTGCCACTATAATCATGCCTTTTCTAGAATTTCATTTAAATAGAATCAAACAGTACAAAGACCTTTGTGTTTGACTTACTTCACTTAGCATAATGTTTCTAAGATGCATCCATTTTGTTTCTCTTTATAGGTGAGTACTATTCCATGATATGGCTATAACACAGTTTGTGACCTACTCATCAATTAAGTAAGTAACCTGTGGGTTACTTCTGATTTTTAATTTTTATGACTAGTACTATTCATATTTGGCTATTATGAATAATTGATATACACACTTTCTACATAGACATGTGTTTTCATATGTTTTGGTATGGTATGTTAGGTATTTGGGTAAATACCTAGGAGTAGAACTGCTTGATCATCTGGTAAAAGTATGTTTAATTTTCTGCATAAATGTCACACTGTTTCCAAAAATGGCCATCCCATCAAAAGCGTATAATTCAAATATTGTAGAACAATGTTGAACCTCACATTCTTTGTGAAAATCTTTTCTCTAATGGGATGGTCTTTGCCTGATATTTCACGAGAAAAAAAAAAAATGCTGACTCTACCACTGTGAAGAATTTACTATATTTAGTAATACAGGAACTATAAACATATTTTGTGTTGGATAACATTTTTTAGCCCATCTCTCATGTATTCAGTACTGTCAAGTAACAGGTTCTTAAACACTCAGGAGGCTTCATGGTATCTGGCCTAACAGTAAAAAGTAAAGTACAACTAAGTATAAATTGGACTTTATATTTCTTAGGGGAAGGTAGCTGCAAACAGAGAAGGCTGGTTAACTGTACTTTATTTCATTTAATACTAACTGAAGGTCAGTTGCATTGAGAATGATATGAGATAAGCTCTAAATGCCAAGTTCACTTTGCAAATTTATTGTTCCCTATTTCTCTGAATAAAAGTGTTCAGGGGATCAGGAGAGAATAGATGGAATTAACAAAGCTGTGAGGTGATGCTGGGCAATTAATTATATTAGCAGATATATTAGCAGATTAGCAGGATTCTCAGAGAATGACAAGGTGTATATAACTTGGGGTTGAGAATGTTTGTCTGTTGCCACCAAAAAAATTATGGAGGTTTCCCCCAGGGAACAGCCCTGAGCACACAGATGCAAGTTCCTTTCCCAAACTAGCCTGAATATGTTTGATTTCTGGTTTGGTTACCTCGAAATAAAAATATTTACATGTCACTTTAATTCATTTTGCCTCTTTATTCTGGTTCTATTTATAATCTCATTTCTTTGCTATAAATAAAACCCATGTTAATTTAGCTCAACTGCTCAACTGTTTAATTTCATAAATGTTAGTTAAATTTGATGGTATACAAACATTTTGTATTGTTTTAAAGTTGCCTAAGTGGTTCATTTACTGGAAAATACAGATGTGAGTATTCCGAACAGGAATTTATAATTCTGTCAAGATATTTATGAAGTTCTGTTTGTGTGTTTGGGCATGTGGGAATTTTGATCCTGGGAAACTGGTGTATAGAAAGCAAAGGGGCTAAGATGAGCAGCCTTCTGTAGGGTATGTTATTCTGGGTCAGGTTTGCCAGCTTTTCATCTGGCCTTGTGGAGATGACGGCTAGAAGACAAAGCCCACCTTATGACTTCTGCTGTGTGTGTGAACTTATTTAGAATTCAACTGTGAAAGGATGCATGCCAATATAATTATGCAGATGGATGTTCTCATCACATTCACATGAGTACTCTCCCCCACCTTGTCCTACTAATATGTAACAATCTCTAGCACAACATCTATTAATGATATGTATGTCTCCTTCTACATGATTATAAGTCCAATGAGGGCAAGATTTGTATCTAGCATTTATATATCCTCATTTGCATTATGCTTCACACATTTTAGTGCTAACACATGTTTAAATATTGTATTAAATAAACACATAATAAAAATATCAAACTTTGGATCAAGTTGGATTAAAATGTAATGCCATTATCATGGCATTAAAATGCTTAATGAAGGAAAAATAAGCAAATTTACACTGTGCAGTGGGTCCCTTTTTAAAAAGTGTACAGCATGTGAAATTATCTTTAATTTATTCCATCAATTTATTCTAATCTGCATAAGTGAGTAGCTGGCTCCTTATGTGCCATGTCAGGCTTTGTGATCTACTAATGCTTCCTGGCTGTGTACACATTTATATTCACTGCTAGGAAGGCAACTCTTATAGCCAAATGGATTTCATGACTAAAATAATAAAGTTCTTTTCTGTTCTTGAGATTTGTGCTAGTTAGGTTTGGCTAAAACATTTAAAAATGTGTAGAGTTATTCATTCAAAGGAGACCCAAGTTATTCAGTTATCACAATTGCTATTATAATATTATATTATATTATATGTCATATACTTTATAATATATAATATATTGTTATAATATATAATATTATTATAACACAATTGTTAGTCACAATTATTATAAAGGCTTAAGGCACTTCATGTATATAAACCATATCCTAAAGAGAGTAAAAAAGTGACTATAAAATGGAATGTAGCTGTTTACAAGAGACTCACTTTAGGTATAAGAACATACACAGGCTGAAAGTGAAAGATGGAAAATGATGGCCATTCAAATGGTAACCAAAGGAAAGCAGAGATGACCATATTTGTAATGGACAAAGTGGACTTTAAATAAAAAACCATAATAAGAGACAAAGAAGACCATTAAATACTGTTAAATGGACCAATTCACCAGGGAGATATAACAGTTATAAACATATACACTTCTAACAGCAGAGCACCCAAATATATGAAGCAAATGTTGACAGAATGAAAGGGAAGAATAGACAGTAACACAAATATAGTAGATTTCAATTCAATAGCCCACTTTCAAAATGGATAAATCAACCACATAATACAGCAATAAGAAATAGAGGACATGAACAACACTAAGGATCAGCTGGATCTAACAGATATACAAAGAACATCCTACCCAACAACAGCAGCATATACATTCTTCTCAAGTGCATATAGAGTATTCTCCAGGATAAATCACAGGTGATGCCACAAAAAGAGTCTTAACAAATTTAAGAAGATTGAAATCATTCTAAGTATCTGTTCTGACCACAGTGGAATGAAGCTAGAAATCAAAGACAAAAAAGAAAAAACCTGGAAAATTCACAAATAATTGGAAATTAACTAAAATACTCTTGAACGATCAATGGACCAAAGGACAGATCACAAGAGAAACTAGAAATACCTGAGACAAATGAAAATGAAAACACAACGTATCAAAACTAATGGGATACAGCAAAAGAACTAAGACAGAAATATATAGTGGTAAATTGTTCCATTTAAAAAGAAGAAAGATCTCAAGTCAACAACCTATTTTTATATCTCACAGAACTAGGAAAAAAAAAAACAAACTAAAACCAAAGTTGTTAGAAAGAAGAGAACAATAAAGATTAAAGCAGAAACAAATGAAATAGGGAATACAAAAATAATAGAAAATATCAACCAAAATAAGAATTAGTTGTTTGAAAAAAGAAATCAACAAAATTGGCCAACTCTTAGCATGACTAACTAATAAAAAAGAGAAAACTAAAATAACAAAAACCAGAAATGAAGAGAGGAGACATTACAACTGATGCCACAGAAATAAAAATGATTACAATAGACTGTTATAAACAACTACACACCAATGAACTAGATAACTTAATTGAAATTCCTGTAAACATAAAAGCTACCAAGACTAAGATTCATGAAGAAATTAAAAAATGGAACAGACCTATAACTGGTAGAGATTGAATCTGTGATCAAAACCTTCCAACAAAGAAAAGCCCAAGAACAGATGGTTTTGCTGGAACAATTCCATCAAACATGTAAAGAAGAATTAACATCAATTCTTCTCAAACTTTTCCAAAACATTGAAGAGGAGCACATACTTCCAAACTCACTTTATGAGACTGTCCTACCAAAATCAGAAAAAGATACAAGACATGAAAACGACAAACTACAGAGCAATATTCCTGATGAAGAGAGATGCAAAAAACAAACAAACAAAAAAACTTAACAAAATACTAGCAAATCAAATTCACCAACACATTAAAAATATCATACAACATGATCAAGTGGGAATTATTTCTGAGAATGCAAGGATGGTTCAACATATGAAAATCAAATAAACATACCACATTAACTGAACACAGGACAAAAACATGATCATTTCAGAAACAACATTTGAAAAAAATTCATTTTTTCAGGATAAAAACTCTTAACAAATTAGGCATAAAGGGAATGTATCTCAACATAGTAAGGACCATATATGAAAAACCCACAGCTTAAATTATACTCAATAGTGAAAAACTGAAAGTGTTCACTATTAGATCAGGAATGAGGAAAGGATGCCATCTATTGACACTTTTATTCAACACAGTATTGCATTCTTAACCAAAGCAATCAGGCAAGAAAGAGAAATAGAAGGCAACCAAATGGCAAAGGAGAAGCAAAATTATCTGTGTTCAAGGTGAAATGATCTTATATGTAGAAAACCTTAAATATTCCACAAAAAACCCTGTCAGAACTAATAAACAAATTTAGCAAAGTTACAGGATACAACATTTACACCTAAAAATCAGTTGCATTTCTATACACTAATAAATAATCCAAAAAGTAAATTAAGGGAAAAAATCTATTTATAACAGAATCAAAAAGAATAAAATACTTAGGAATGAACATAAGGAAGTGAAAGACTTTTAAGCTAAAATCAAACAAACAACCTTGGTGACAGAAAATCAAAGAAGACACAAATCAATGGAATGATGTCTCATGTTCAAGAATTTGAAGACTTAATATTGTTAAAATGTTTGAACTATCCAAAGCAATCTAAAGATCACTGCAATTCCTATCAAAAATCACAATGACACTTTTTTTACACAAATAGAAAAAAAATACAGAAATTAATATGGATTATCAAAACACTCTGAATAGTCAAAACAATCTTTGCAAAGTATGACAAAGCTAGAGGCCTCATGTTTCCTTATTTCAAATACAAAGCTACAATAAGCCAAAACAGTATGGTACTGGAATAAAGACAAGTGATAGATAAACCAACCGAACAGAACAGAAAGCCCAGAAATAAACACTCTCACATGGGCTCAAATTATCTTTGACAATGGTGCCAAGGCTACACACAATGGGGAAAAGATAATCTGTTCAACAATTGATGCTGGAAAACTGGACATCCACATGCAAAGGATGGAATTGGACCCTTACATCGTGTTATATAAGAAAATTAACTCAAATAGATTAAAGATCCAAACATAAGACTTGAAACTATAAAACTCTTAGAAGAAAACATAGGGGAAAAGCTTTATGACATTGAATCTGGTAATGATTGCTTTGCTATGATACCAAAAGTATAGGCAACAAAAACTAAACTAAACAAAGGGTACTGCATCAAACTTAAAAACTTCTGTGCAGTAAACAATCAACAGAGTGAAAAGGCAATCTACAGGATAGGACAGAATATTTATAAGCCATATATCTGTCAACAGGTTAATATTGAGAATATATAAAGAAATCCTAAAACTTAACAACAAAAACAAACAACAGGATTTAAAAAATGGGCAAAAGACTTAGACATCTCTCTAAATATGACATAGAGATGGCCAACGCATATATGAAAAGATGCTCAACATCACTAATCATCAGGGAAATGCAACTCAAAACTACAATAGGATACTTCATACCTGTTAGGATGGCTACTATCCAAACAAACATGCCAAAACAATTAAAAAAAAAAAAAACCCAGAAAACAATAAGTGTTGACATTGTTGTGGAGAAATTGGAAGTCTTGGGCACTGTTGGTAGGAATGTAAAATGCTATGGAAAACAGTATGAAGATTCTTCAAAAAATCAAAAATAGAATTAGCATATGATGCAGAAATCTACTTCTGGATGTATATCCAAAAGAACTGAAAACAGAATTTCAAAAAGACATTTGCACACCCTTGTTTATTACAGCATTAGTCATGATAGCCAAGAAGTGGAAGCAGCCTAAATATCTATTGATAGATCATAAAGAAAATATGGTATATACAGATCGTGGAATACTATCCAGCCAAAAAAGAAGAAAATTCTGTCCTATGCTCTAACAAAGATGAACATTGAAAACATTATGTTAAATGAAACCAGTCTCTCTCTCTCTCACAAACACACACACACACACACACACACACACACACACACACACACACAAGTAATGCATGATTCCACTCATATGAGGTACCTAAAGTAGTCAAAGTTTTAGAAACGGAAAATCTCCAGAGGCTAGGAGGAGGTGAAAAAAAGGGTATTGTTGTTCAAGAGTATACAGTTTCAATTTTGCAAGATGAAAAAGTTCTAGAAATTTGCTGCACAATAAGGCACACTACTCTTCTGTGCATCTTAAGATGGGTAAATTTCATGATATGTGTTTTTTTTACCACATTAAAGGAAATGCACTGCAGTGTTACAAATAAACATCAGTGGAGAGGACTGTGGAACTTATTGTGCAAATAAAGTGTAATCAGATAAGGTACAGTAAAGAGGTGTTAATGGTTTAATAAAAATTATTAAAATTACTATAGCCTCTTTCCATTTTTAGAATTATAGTTCATGTAGCTTCTAAATTGAGAGTTTTCATAACTGTTTAAAACCAGCTCCCCAATTTAAATAAAACCAAAACAAAATAGATGACTTCATATATCCTAGGAACTGGGACTTCATTAAAATATTAAGTTAAATATATTTGTTTTTAAAACTAAAATCAGCTGATGGCTGCTAAAAAGTAGGATTGGGCTAATTTAGAGCTTTAAAATGAATTAGAATTTTAGGTACGTTTACTAAGGGATGTAACACCTAGAACTACAAAGAAGCTAAGCGATCAGAGATTTAAATTCACTTTCCAAAGGTATGGCCAAATTAAACTCAGATTTTTATAAGTAATATACTGAATGTATAATAATATTTCATAATATTAGTTATGCAAATTTGTTATGTCCATAGATAATTGTAATTTCTAGTGTCCCCATAATAGGATATTATAAAAAGATACAGGATATCACAAAACTACAAAACGTCACTGGAAACTCGGAATGAAGAGGCAAGATCCAAGGGTTACGTCCTGAAACTGAAGAACAGGTGCTCATTAGAGGACTCAACAATTTCAGGTTGATTGCCTTCAGAATGTATAGGTTTAAAAGTAATTACATTTTCATTTTCTGATTATTTCTAATATAATTTAGTTCAATTGCTTTTCCCATTTGCTGTGATTCCTATAACATATGAACTCAAATGAGTTCCATTTGCTAAATATGAAAAAAATTCTGTGTCATTTATCTTTATTAGGTTGGTGCACCTGACAGCAAATTTATGGGGCTTTTGCATTATTGAAATTTTTTTTCCTTTTCAAAAGATAATTTTCAAACCACTACTAGCTTTTGAGAACGTAGTTCCTTTTTGGTTCATCTGTATTTTTCCTTGCATTTTAATACTATAGTGGAATTTGCGTATAATTTTCATTAGATCCTTTACAATGTCATGAATGTTAATAGCTACATTAAAATGCTCTTTTTCTTTTCTCTTTTTTTTTAAACATGACTATATCTTCCACATGTCCTACAGGAAAACTACACAGTACTCCTATACTCAAAAGTATTGTGATTTCCTATAAAACTGGAATCTGACTATTAAATGAATCAGAAAATTGTCTGTTTACAACTGTTTCTTAAATGCTAGCTTGAGTGTATGATTGGATACACTTTTATCCCCCTTAGAGATAATTTCTGTACCATAAATTCCTAGAAGTGGCTGCATCAATGACAACGCATTTTTAAAGCCTCTTGATATTGCCAAACTGTCCTTCTAAAAGGTTATTACAGTTAAAAATCCTTCCCAGTGGTTTGGGAGCTTTTCAGCCTGTGAGAGGTTGCTAGTTTCTTGACTTGATTTGGGGATGTGTGTGGGAGGCTTTGCCTCTCCCAAAAGATCCTCTGGCCTCTGCTGGCCAGCCTTCATCCCAAAAATGGTCATGAGGGGCTGGGAAGAGTGATAACCTCCTGTCCTGATGTCAGTAGCTTGGGTTGGGACCACCAAGTTGACCCCCAACTATCCTTGAGTTTGCTCATACCTGGTCACCTTCTCCTTGACCTTAGGAGATTTTAGGCTTAAGAGCAATATGTATTCACACTAACACTGAAGTGCATTGTTTGTACTGCTCAAAGGAATCGATACTAGCACAATAGAGGAAGCAAGACAGCAGAACTCTCTCTCCTAGGTTTGGCAGAGAAGACTTGAGTTGGATTAGAACTCAGTCATCTACTGGATACATAATTTTGGGTAGGTCACTGAACTAAGAAGGTGGTCAGTCTCTCATGTGAAAAATTAGAATTCTAGATGGTACTAACCTTTAAAGGACCTTGTAGCACTAATATCCTGGTTCTATGCTTTTTGACTATTGAAAATTATTCTAAGAGGGATAAAAGTGGAAGGCTGAGAACAGCACTTATTTAGTTTGGACTTAAGTAGAGCACTTCAGTTGAAGTGACAATCTGAATATACCTAATTGTAAAAGGGAAGACAATCAAACACCAAAATAAAAATTGTACCTCAAACAATACTTGAATGCATACTAGGGCAAGAGAAGAAAAGAAATCTCTAAATGAAAGAGTCAACATGCAGTTATTTCTGCCTATGTATGAAGGGAAATTTCTAAATTATATCTATTCAAACATTACATTAAGTTCTCCTTCTTAGTCCCCATGAGAGAAATTATGCAAAGTATTGTTTTGAAAATGATTATATCAAAATATAAAATTTCTAGAAACTTAATAGTAAGCCTAACGTTATTCAGTGTATGGGAAACTTGGCTCCAATAGTTTCAACAGACAATTAGTAAAATGATCACTCAGGAAAATGTGTCATGAAAATTTGGTAAATAACTAAACATAAAGAGCAAATCTGTATTTTTGCATGTTGAATTGGAAGATAGTCCTTTTTCTACTGGGTTCAATTCACATAGTCTAATTAATAAGTAAAACAATAAGATATATGTATTTTATTCCTCTGTACTTATATGGCATGTACACTAAATTTCTATGTACCTTATTATTTTATAAAATTGGCTTAAGTAGACTATTCTATCAGATAAGACAATTAATTATTCCAGTACATTTCTTGAACCCTTATTACTTACTAAGCACTGTTCTGGAGTTTCAACAGTAGGGAAGATTTAAAAGAATTCAGACAGTAAGTTAGTCAGGTTGCTGTTTAGTAAATATTTGTTCAGTGACTAAAACAAAGATATCACCCTTGTCCTTTAAAAGACTTATTCTTATTTAACAGATCTATCATTGGTACAGTTACTAACTCAACTTTATGGAGTAATTTTTTGAAAAGAAGAAGAAGGAAAAAAACAAGCCTGAGAATACTTAGTTACATTATTTTACTGTTTAAAATAAAAGGAAGTGAGAAGTAAATGCTTATTTTTCTCCTTTGAAATAGTACTTAAACATTTTATTCTGAGTGTTCCATTGTTATTATTTCTGGACTAAATGTGAATATTGTTTCCCTATAGTCATTTACCTAATTACTTTATACATAGAATGTATGAGTGTGTACACATAGTCATAGACTTTATATGAAGATTGTTAAGGGCTTTAAGCAAAATAATATGTCAGAATTGCACAATTCTACTTTACTACAATAAAGACAAGCAGTTTCTGAAGTTAGAAAGAACCTTTGAGTTCAGCTGTACATATAAAAAGGTCATATGACTTGACCCCAAATTTGAATCTGGTTGTGTCACAGGTGGTACTAGGGGAGCCACTGCTCTGGACTATTCCCTGCTTTATCCATTAAATCATTCCCAATACACCTATTAGTCTACCCTAAATAAATGTTCAACACCCTTGACTTAACAAATTTATGAAACATGGAATAACCTGGCTAGGTGCGAGTGAATTCTATGATATTATGCAAAACAAGATTAATCATAATGCAACTTTGTTAGGCATGTGGGAGAAAAACTAATTCATAATCTGAAGTGTTTTATGTTGAATATTTTGTTTGCATTCACTATATCCCTCAGCAGCAAATAGGGTGAATATTGCACATTTTATTTATTTATTTATTTATTTATTTATTTAGTGCTTATATTTTAAGGCTGACCTGAAGGCAGACAATTTCTGAGTGACTGAATAAGTTTATAAATTTTTTTATGTGTACTTAGAATTAAAATCCAAGTCCTCTGATTTTAAGTTAGTGTGTAATCTAGAGTTTTTGAAAGATTAGCTTCTTACAAATGAACCCCCTATGAAAATATGGGTCTAACTTTGAGTATCTGTGTATATTGGACTTCAGCACATTTCTTTTCAAAGGAACAGCATACACAAAGTTAGAGGACGTGTAAGTATAAATCTATTTTATCTGTAATTGTGCACACCAATGTGTTTTAACAAAACCAGTGGAAAAGTTCAGAATAAACTCATTAGTTTTGAAAATCTGTTATTGGTAGAACAAAAGCAAACACAGGCCAATTCAAATTCAGAAAGCCCAGATTCCGTCCAGAGAAGAAGGGAATTAAAGAAAACTCAACTTTCCAGAGATGTCTCTTTGGTTGAAGGAGAGCCTGCGTTGCTGCTAGAGATTCACTGACTGTATTAATAATTTGCTGCACATGGAGAGATTTTCTCCAAAGAATCATGACTAGTCACTGCCGCTGCAGAAAACTTGGTTGCTTCATTGCAAGGCTTTTTTTCTGCTGGACTGAACTCTAATTGTGTTTATTCATGAGACTATTTGTTATGCTCCTGGTATAACTGTACACATCATTCACAGTCTTTCCTCCCTAAAAGCTTGAAGCTTTATTCATAAGGGTGTGAGTAAGAGCTCACTGCAAATGTGGCTATGTTTAACTAAAACAAAAAGCAAAAAAACCTGGGTCTCTGTCATCCAGGAGTTGGGGTGGAGGAAACAGGTCTTCATGAGTGATAGCATCGCTATCCAAGTAGGTGTGAATGATGTTTTCTGTGAGATCAGGTAAAGTTAGTTAAGACAATAGAGCAAATACATTAATGTTTATAGAATTACTATGTGTACTTGTTTCTTTTTATATCTGGGAGGAAAGAAATCAATGGATTTCCTCCAAAAATAGTCCTCTAATTTAACAACAGCATTTTTCTTAATGTAGCTATTATTGAATATTTATTTAGAAGCAAATTGAGATCTTGTGCAAATGAAGAACAAAGCATGCATTCCCAGTCACCATGGCACTCCTTTAATTTCATGTAATGTTGATGAACAGTACCATTAAGTGCAAATAAAGAGAGAAGACAGATTAATTTTACAACAACTCATTCTACTACAGAGACCCGAGTTTTTTCTTTTCCTTAATTTTTTTTTTTTCCTTAGTCTCAAGGCAAGTCATGATTAATTACAAAAGAATTGCAGGGGTATAATCAGAGACCAAAATTGTCTTTTCTAGTTGTTTTGAAGTGCATAACATGCTAATAAGCTGTTCATTAAATGAGTATTTTCTATTTAACTTAAGAAAAAGCCCTTTGTATTAACAAAGCTTGTTTGACTATTTTCATAGAATGAGCTAGAGTCACATTTTTGGAATAATTTACAAAGATTATAACAGCTTATTACTTCGTAGCTTACCTCAAAGTGGGCAAAATTAGATCTAAGTTTTTGTACAGGACTGCTCCAAGAACAAATACTGATGATTCATCTGATTCTAGAAAAAAATGAAATTAAAAATATTAGTGAAACTACAGGAAAAATACTGTCTTCTAAAACTTTAATCTGCTCATTATGAGGGGATTCCAGTACTTGCTGATGCAAAGCTGAGTAGAAGAAATGCCTTCCTAACCATGCATGGGGCAGATTAGCCCACACACCGTACATATTAACTCACTAATTATTAGCTCAATAATATGGGTCATGTGAAGTAACCTTCCTTCACCTGTCTGAGACAGGAGGCTACTGTCGTTGCAGCTAAGGAGTTTCAATTCCCAATGATATGGGGAAAGAGAGACTGTTTTCTTTTGGAGCTCTAAGAAGGAAGGTCAAAATCTCCAAGGTAAAAAGCAAGACTACGAAGCAGCTGTCAAAAGTAGCCATTAATTTTAGAGGCTGCTGAAGATGTTCTCAAAACTGAATTTTTTCTCAAATTTGTTTTTATATACCAAAATAATATCTACAAACCAAAGCAAAAGTGAGGAAGAAGTAAAAAACGCTGTGGAAAATGCAACACATTTCCATACCTAAAATTAAAATATTATGCCACATACTTTACACTGAGATAAAACTGTCAATCCTGAAACTTAACCATGAGAAGCTCAGGTCTAGAATTTGCACTTGTATTTTTTTCCCATTGTAATAGATAATTTCCTCCAATAAATCCAGATTTAAAAATCAAGTGTCCGTTTTCTATATTTATAAAATTAGTTGACAATCATGGTCGTAGACAGTTACCAAGTCACTTGATGCAAGCAGATTTATATCTAGTGTACTATTAAACCAACTAATTAGAAATATTTTGTTCAAAGCTCAAATTACTTCACATACTTACCTTTTGATGACACAGGAGTAAAAATGCTTTTTGGAATGACTACTCTATCTTCTGAGTTTCTTGCCCAGTCAACCATTCCCTTTCGTCCTTTCATTGGGAAGTTGATGTCTGTTAGAACAGAAGCTGCAGGAAGCTTCTGAATGCTAGCCACTAGTAGGAAAGAAGTAATAATGTTAACTAAGATCTTTCAGTGTAATCAAAATTGACCAAATTAAAACTTGCAGTATATTCAAAATAAAATTTTGAGCCAAAATTATATTTATCAGAACCACAAAACAGACTTATTTCCTATTATGGGACAACATTCATGAGGGTTGCCAATTTTTTTACCCACAATCTAGGTTTCTGTTGCTTTCCAAGAAGAATCAGGAACTGACGGTCAATGGAGTATATTCTGAGGGGACCACATGTAGTGCCACTGGTTGTTCATGGCTGACTCCCATTCCAATTGTCAGAAGTCCATACTGTATTTTTTGCTAAATATTTTGATTAACACACTTGGTCCGAAGGCAGAAATTTTCATTTAAATCTGAGCTTTGTCTTCTGAACACATTTTCTGCATTTACATCGGAATGTTATCTTTGCAACAAATTTTTCATGGATTAAATGGGGTACCATGAAGGCATGGAAAGCAAAGCTGGATTGATTGCTCTTGGAAACAGAATTGCCATAATCCAAATAATAAGAGCACTAGTAATGCCATAACCACAGAGCCCATATAATATGAAGAAAGATTTATCAAATAGATCAATAACACAAAACTTTGAAAACATCCTCCACAATTGAAAGTAATAAATGTATACTTTGACAGGAGAATCGTATTTTTACTTGCAACAAGTATTTTAAATATATATTGAAAAAAATCATGAATGATGTTTGGTAATGCCTGAATGTATTTTTTGTTACATGTAACAATTACACACACACAGTATGTCATAAAACTATAATGATAAATACTTAAGTGCTTATTGATCATATACATTTCCAATTAGGAAGTGTAATTTGTGTAACTTTTACATAGGTCCATACTTGTTCTACATTAAATCTTCAGGTGTCCCACGGAGGATTTAAACAGAAAGATAATGAAGAAAACTATAAAAACTACTATAAAAGTAAGCTAAAGTAAGAAACCATTCAGCTCCTCATAAATGAATTTCACCCTGAAGAAACTTGTAATTTAAATCCAGAGAATGAAAATTAAGAATTTAACAATATTAGTTGTATAAATATATTGCATCACTGGCTTAGTTCCAAATTGAAATGGTTATGTATTATTGTACTTTACTAAAGCTCTTTCAGACTATTATAGACATCCATTATCAGCATAAGATGGAATTTCATATGGCCTGTAATTTGACATAATAAGCTTTAAAAAGGATTTTGTTTCTAAATGTTGAAGGAAAGAGGGTGCTGAGTAACACATACATTCATTATGGATGTTAAATGCTGTTTTTGGATAACAGCTGTAATTATTTTAGTTTCTTTAATTTTCCAAAAAATATAGTCTTTGTTGTACATAAATAACCCAGTTCACATGTGTCCTTGAAGGGTCCCAATCCTCCACTGCAGAAAGACGGACAAGTCAGCAAATTGGCAGCACAGTCTTTCTTAAGGGTCCTATAAGCTTTATTCAAGCTGCAAAACTAAGTTCATCTGCTTCCAAATCCCTTGATCCTAACTTTGGCTTTTTTGGATGAAATTTATTTCACCCCTTTGCTCCAAAAACTGATGAAAAGAAATGAAGATTTTTCTGATTGCCACACAACTGGTTTCTGTTGTAAAGGAAAATAAACAAGAGATAAATTGTTGGACCCCGAAGTCTAATAATTCATCTGTTTCTATATACCTTGGATAGAAAGCAAAAAATCAAATGCACAAAAAGAAGAAATAACAAGTGGAGGAAGCACATTCTGTACCAACTCTGTCACCTTATCCTGGATAAATTCTAGTCTAATATTATACCCTTAAATACACAAGAATGATATAATTATACATGCTTGTATCTCCCATGATGAAATGCATTCATTCTTCAATTAAAGGCACATTAGCTATTAAGTTATGACTATATAGATTAGATTATAATTTTGAACATAGTCTAGATGAAAGAAATATAAAAATCAATTAGGATCACTATTTATTTTGTGCAAAAAGTCATTTGAATTGCAGACTTGAGCATAAGGAGGACATAAAAACAAACACCTATTCATTGACTTTAGTAGAAATGTAGTTCTTTTTTATTTTTTAAGATTTTATTTGTTTAATTGACAGACAGAGATCACAAGTAGGCAGAGAAGCAGGCAGAGAGAGAAAGGAGGAAACAGGCTCCCTGCTGAGCAGAGAGCCTGATGCGGGGCTGGATCCCAGGACCCCGGGATCATGACCTGAGCCCAAGGCAGAAGCTTTAATCCACTGAGCCACCCAGGCGCCCCTAGAAATGTAGTTCTTAAAGTAAGATGATATTTTCAATAAATGCATTATCAAAAGGGATATGGCTTCATAGACTGATGAGACTCCAATGCTAGCCTTCAAATTGAGTATACATGGTTTTAAAATGTGAAGTATTTAAAATTGTACATCTTAACCTTAAAGCTATCTAGGAAGATAGCTTAGATGACACTGTGGTTCTTCGTGACCCTGAGATGATTAACAAGAAAACCTATTTCCATTTAGCAAAAATAATTTAAAGATGACTTTTATTTTCTCCTTTCAGTCCCTGTACCAGACACTTGGACCAATTCAAACCTCAATCCCTTCCCTCCTTCACCAGGTTTAACAATCCAAAACTCTTAAGTAAAACGTAGACGCAGTCTTTAGGGAACTGGGAAGCCTGGATGTTAAGTGAATACCAAAGAGGTAAGATTAAAAATGAATACTTTAAAGTATGCCAAGTTTATACAAATATGTGTCCAGTGCTGACAAAGGAACATCAATGCAAAGCATAAGTGCACAATCTCCATCCTCTGCTTCTGCAGTAATTGCTGCATTAAAACCAGTCATTGTGGGTGGTTAGATAATAGAGCATCTTTCCTCAAAATTGAGAAAATGCCTTTCTTACAGAAGATTAAAGTGCTCAGAAGAAACCTTAGAGAACACAATGTCCCTGAACAAATAGGCACGTCTTGAATGCTCCAAGAATTATCCTAAATTCACTGTATCATGTTTTCATTACAACAACACTAGATTTGATTTCTTATGCAATAAAAATAGGTGACTCATCACTGATAAACCTTGGAGCAAAACCAGCTGAACTTTCATTTTGCAATTTTAAAACTTTCATTTTGAATTTGGATATGCAGCATAAAATTCCTTCTCATCAGAAAGGATAAGGAATTCCTGGAGTTGGATCTAAAGGCATATGGGCTGGGTTTTGTTTGTTTTTGTTTCGCTTTTGGTTCACCAAAGCAGCCAATGTGGAGCTTCTACCCTTGTTTCTGGAGAAAATCATTGAGGTTTTAGCACTTAACCCTAATTGAGGTCCTGGAGAACGGCAGCTCTGTCACGTAAAGTCATGTTGGGTAATGTGTGAATGGTCCACATACAAAAGTTAGAGTTAGTTCATTTGATGCATCAGTTGCTTCATGGACAAGAATGGAATGCACGTAGAAGGAAAAGACGAGAGAGCCAAGGTGCGTGCATGAATGCTGGAGGAATCAGCACAATGGGCAGATGAAGGCCAACAGAGGAAAATCACAGCTTCCAGAATGGCTCAAGTGTGGACTCTGGATCTGGGCCTGGGATTTAAACCTTGGTATTTTAGGGTAACTATAATGGCCTGTGGGGTTTTTTTTGTTGTTGTTGTTGTTGTTTTTTGGGCCAGTCCCAGTTTACCTCTGCTGTTTTGGATAATTGAGTTTATGTATTTAAAACTTTATATTGAATACATACACATAACCAAAGGCAGGACTTGCACTTAAAATAGAGCTTATCCTTTAGTACTTAAATGTGCCACCCAGAGAGCTGAGGGTTCCTTTTTACTCTCTCTTTCCTTCCTTCCTCCCTCTTTTCCTCCCACTCCCTCTTCTCCTCCTCCTCCATCTTCTTTTTCTTTTTTTCTCTCTCACCTTTCTTCCTCCCCCTCCACCCCTTGTTTCTGTGTGTCTTTGTCTCCAACTCTCTCTCTCCCTTTCCTTTTTTCAATAGAATCTGCCAAACAGAAGAGGTTGGCTTCTCTGGTTATTTGGGAACCCAAAGTCAGCCAGGCTAAAATTCTCTACTGAAAGGGAAAATCACTGTATCCTCAATGACAAATTCAGTATTACCACTGCAACCAAGGCCACAGTTTGCAAAGAGAACTTCAAAAGCACTACTTTTATGCAGTGACCTACACGCTTAGCGCAGCAACTCACAGTCTATAAATGAGTAGAGGAAATTCCCAAGCAAGGCCCCTTAGAATCACAAACAAAAGTAGAGGTGGATACAGAAATAGAAGTTTAAGAGATGCCTTAAGAGGGATATTGATGTTCCAAAATATTTAAACTTTGCATCATTTTTCATGTTGATTCAGAGAGAACAACTTACAAATTGGGTCTTGACTCATCAATATTAGAAAACTGGCTAGTCATCAAAATGGATTTGCTTGTGGAAAACATCACTCAATATTACTAGATGGTCACCCCCACAGTTTTGAAATTCTGTAAGAAAAATGAGGCGGGAAGGGAACTCTGCACTGTGTCAGTGTGTTAGAAAGCAACTATTAGTTTTGCTTGTGTACCAATAGCAAGCTCAGAGGGGCTAAGAAAATCCTGCATTGTAATGTGATCCCTTGGCATTTAGCAGCTTAAAAAGCCAGGTTTTTATATTTGTATAGCAATGCTGAGTGCCTTATAAAATACTGAGGACATTTGGAAGGGAAGGGAAGGACAGGGACGTTTATTGAACACTTGACATGACCTCAACATTTCTTAGCCATTCCTTAATTTATTCAACAAGTAGGTATCAAATGTATCCTCTGAGCTAGACACTCTTCTTAGCACAGCACTTAGGCAGGTCCTTTACACGTGTTATCTTATTTAATATATAGAACAACCCTTATTTAATATTTAAAACAACTCTAGGAGGCATCATTATTATCAGTATCCTCATTGTTATTATCCCTACATTCATTTTATGAGGAAGTAGACTCTGTTAAATTGGTAACATTGTGACTCAAGTCTCAGTTTGCCAACTTAGAAGTTTATGATTTTGAACTGTGTGGTGCAGTTTGGTTTTACCCCAACAAATTAACAGCAAATTTATTTTGCACTAAATATAAAAGACAGGTGTAATGATTCAATGACAGGAAATAAACTATTCTCACTTATCCAACAGGAGATCAAAACTGGATACCACTGAAGAATGGTGATTATCAAAAAGGGATATATACAAATATTTTAATTTATCTAGCATAATCTCTATGTTCTAACATCTCCACAAAAAGTCATGTTTTAGGATTCTGCAACAGTGAGTGGTTTATAGGAAATATTCAGATAGTCAGCTGGACAGATTTTGGTTGTTCTTCTCTCATCTCCCTATTTCTTCCATTTACTCTGTCTCCTTTACTAAAAGGCTAAGATTTGAACATGGAGGGCCAGAAAAGACTTGCTAGAAAATAGTGTGCAACCATCACTTCCCAGGAAACAGAGCCACTAGGCCGGGGCATCCACAAGGACCACAGTGCTCTAAGAGTGCCCTAGCAGTCCCATCCCACCATCATCACTGCAGAGGGAATCACCCCCAAGTCCCAGGACCAGGACACAGAGATTTAGAAGAGAAAAATTATTCCCATTAGGAATTACAGGTGTTTCTTTTTCAGAAAAAAATTGGATCCTCTGATTTTAATTTTTATTTAAAGACTTACTTATTTCTTAGAAAGAGAAAGCACACCTGTGGGGGAAGGGCAGAAGGAGAGAGAGAATCCTGAAGCAGACTCCCCATGAAGCAAAGAGCCTAACACAGGGGGCTGGATCCCATGACCCTGAGATCATGACCTGAGCGGAAACTGAGAGTAAGCTGCTTAACAGACTCAGCCACCCAGGCGCCCCTAGGATCCTGATTTTTTTTTTTTAATAATTTTTTTTTCCTTAAAGATTTTTTTTTTTTTATTTGACAGACAGATCACGAGTAGGCAGAGAGGCAGGCAGAGAGAGAGAGGAGGAGGAGGCAGGCTCCCTGCTGAGCAGAGAGCCCGATGCGGGTCTCGATCCCAGGACCCTGAGATCATGACCTGAGCTGAAGGCAGAGGCTTTAACCACTGAGCCACCCAGGCGCCCCTAGGATCCTGATTTTTAAAAATGGACCAACTAGGCAAAAAAGTAACTATGTGGTATATCGAGGATATTTTTTTCAACTTGTAGTTTTTAATAACATATTATGTATATTGAAACTTAAAATAATTAACCATTTTACATAATCCTTTCCAGTAACCATGTAAATTACTTGTGAATCATTAACTTCAAATTCTGTTTTTATCCATTGGCTGCTTTTTTTAATCCAAGGCTGGCAGTCTCAGCACAGAAAGGCACATTCTTATAGCTGCTCATGGTATTTCTGCCAGACTTCAGTGCTTTCCATGGAGGACTCCCTTGGCTTCTTCTCAGGTCACTCCTACTTCCCTAACATGTAGGCAGACCTATGCACAGGGTACGTCCACAGCCTACACATGACTCTCGCTGAGGCTGAACTGTCTCAACCAGGAACTGGCAAACTACATCCCACAGGCCAAATCTTTCCTATCCGCTATTTTTGTACGGTCTGCAAGCTAAAAATGGTTTTTCACATTTTTAGATGATTGGAAAAAATCAAAAGAATAATATTTCTGGGCATGTGAAAATTACATGAATTTCAAATTTCAGTGTCTACAAATGAAGTCTTATTGGAACACAGCCACACCCATTCATTCACTTAGAGTCTAGGGCCACCTTCATGCGATGATGGCAGAGTTCAGTAGCTGCACTGAAGACCGGATGGTCCACAAACCCTAAAATATCTACTGTTTGTCCCTTTGCAGAAAAAACTATGCCTACCTCTGTTCTAGAGATGTGATGGAGAAGTTACTTTAAAATAGTACAATTTTTCTTTAAAGAGAAACACATTCAGAAAATACATGCATTTCTGTACTTAATTCTGTTACCTATTGTATGTTCTTCCTACTTTTTCTTTCAAGGCTATGCTGAGTATTGTGGGGAAATTTAAGCTGATTACATCATTTTTCTTTCAGTTTTCAGAGTATGTTTTGCGGTCTTTTAGAGACAGATACTTTTTATAAATGTTCATCTTCTCTACCCAAGTAGTTCATGATTTTACTACTAATATAAAGGCAAAATAAAATGTGATATGGAAAGTCATTTTTGCATGAATACCTGAATAGTAAAAAGAAAAATGATATAGAAAATGTCTTAATGGGGCTCCTGGGTGGCTCAGTTGGTTGAGCATTAGACTCTTGGTTTTGGCTCAGGTCATGATCTCAAGGTCATGAGATCCAACCCCATGTTGGGCTCTGCTCTCAGTGCGGACTCTGCCTGAGATTCTCTTCTCCCTTGGCCCCTTCCCCTGCTGGTGCATGTGCTCTCTCTCTGTCCAATAAAATAAATAAATAAAATATTTTTAAAAAGAAGAAAATGCTTTAGGAAAAAAAGTCTCCCCTCTTCTTCGAATAGAGAAATTAAGAATAGAATTCCTCCAGAGGAAGGAGCATCAGATGATAATTAACTAAGTATTGAATAAGAAAGAGGAGAGAGAATGTTCTTTTGTACATGCAACATTACTGACTTCTTTCTCTTTACATACACATGTATGCATATGTGTTTATATGCATTATATAAGCATTATATATGCTATAAGGGGTTTTCATTCTTACTAGCAAAGAATTAAGGCAAGGACCTATTAGGAATTGGGCACCAATGCAGGCAGCAAAAAGCAACTGAAACCAACCATCCAAGAGCTTTCCAAGGTAGTGACTCATCTATTCCCAGAAAAGTAAAGCAAAGACCAGTTTTAAGGGGTGATAAGGGGAAAGAGATCACTACAAACTCACAAGTTCATTTTGGAAATTCATTCATCCAACAAATCTCTATTGAGCCCTGAGAATGTTCCAAGATCCATCTTACTACTGATGATTTAGCAAGTGAGCAAGAGACATGAAGTCTTGGCCTTGAAAGAGCTCATTGTCTAGTAGGGAATACACACGATTAATAAGGGAGCAGATCTCCAGATGAGGCTAGACTGTGAGAGTATGAAAGAAGAAAAGGACGAGATAGAATATGATTGGTTGGCGAAAGATGCCTCTTTGAAGAGGCGCTGTCTGGCTGTTGTTTGACAGGGAGGAGGACACTGCCTGTGCAAATCTAAAACCTGGAAAAGGCCTGTAATGTTCCAGAACTATCAGAATAGTAGCTTCTGGGCAGGAGGAATGACATGAATCTTTAAAGGCACAAGGTGAGGAAACTTAATATGCTCTAGAGAAATAGTAATATTTCTATTAGGGCAAAAAAGTTTAGACAGAAAAATAGTAAGACAAAAAGCTAAATATGATATTGTAGGCTAAGAGAGCTGAAGCACAATCAAATTTAGAATTTGAAGATATAAGTTAGATGCCTCCTAATTATAAGTAATAATTGATGATGTTGGCATGGATAAGTCCTCCTGAAGAGAGAATAGAAAGGGCAGATTAATTTATTCAACAAATGTTAATTGAACACCTATTACATGCCAGGCACAGTTATGGGCACTGAAAATACACCAGTGAACAAAAAAGTTAGTTTTTGCTCTCATGGGACTGGCGTGGTATCTCTGTGGGAGACAGACAAGGAACAAATACAACTAGATAGAATATAACGGATGTGATTAGGAAATAATGAGAGTGGTTGGGAAATTTTAGTAAGGAAGGAAAGCTTCTTTGGTTAGCTGGCATTTGTGCAATAATCTGTAAGAAGTGAGATGGTGAGCTGTGTAGATATTAAGGAGATGACAGGAAAAAAAAAAGGCTAAGAAATGTAGTTTGGGAAAGCCTCACTTTAAGGGGGTAAAGAGAAAGACACCAAAAATAAATGGAGAGAGAGAAGAAGAAGACTGCAATAGTGAACTAACTTAGGAACGGAGAGCTGCGTGTTAATAAGGAGAAAGTATCTTTAAGGGGAGTCAAAGGTTTTATAAGGATTATGAAGAAGACCCATTGATTTGGTTTGAAACCATACTCTAAGATTAGTTTCAGGCCATGCTCTCTTGCACAGGCTGGCAAACTTTTTCTACAAAAGGCCCAAAAGTAAAACTTTCAGCTTTGTGGGCTAAGCAATTACCCAGTTTTGCTGGTGTGATATGAAAGCAACCACAGACAACTCATAAATGAACGAACATGCAAGGAATTGTGGTGTTTAATCATATAATAAAAATGTCTTGTGTGACCAGTGTTGTGTGTTGTGTTTTTTTAATTCCACAAATGTTTATTGGGCAGAACTCTTGATTTCCCAACACTAAAGCACTTTCTTGCCCAGTGTCACCCACCTTAATAGAAGGTGCCACTGTCTATTCAAATGTTCACACCAAAAACCTGAAGGCCATCTTTACTTCTGGTTTTCCTTTGCCTCCTATGAGCCATCCATCAACACATCCTCTCAGTATTATTTCTAGAACGTGTCATAAATCCCCGTATTTCTATCTCCATTCCATTACCCTCTACCAGAATCTACAAACTGAGCTAACTCAAGAGTTGCCTAACTGGCTTTCTTGATTCCACTCTTTTTCTCTGAATTGCTTCTTCTCTCAGAAAATAGAGTTATCTTAAAAAAAAAAAAAAATCAGATCATGTTGTTCCCTTACTTGAAATAATTCAATAGCTTGCCAGTGCTCTTAGAATAAAATCCAAATCTTACACAATGGCCTACAAGGCTTTGCATGGCTTGGCTTCTGCCTCTCTCTGTGGTCACATTATACATAGTTACTTGTTTACTGACCCAGATCAAGTTGTACAGGTCTTTTCTTTTCCACCACAGGACTTTCCTTTCTGACTAAAACAGTATTTACTATTCTTATCCTTGAGTCTCTGCTAACTTGGATCTGTTTTAACTGCCCTATCTAAAGAAATCCACCTGGCCCCCCATCATTCCTCTCTATTATATCACCCTGTTTATTTTCTTTATGACCCTATTCACAGTTGAACATTGTCTAGCTTATGTACTCCATGTGTTTATCATATGTTTCCTATACTAGACCATAAACTTTCAAAGGAAAAGTATTTTCCATATTTACCACCATATGATAGGATCCTAACATACAGTAGGTCTAACACAACTCCCCCCATATTTCTTTTCTTTTCTTTTTTCTTTTAATGAATAAAGTTTACCAAAGACTCAAAAGAGGAAACTGGGGTTTAATGTGGTAACTTTGGGCCCTTGAAACTAAAAGACTTAGTTTTCCAACTATTTCATGATCTTTGGCAAGTTATTTAATTGCTCGTTATGTGTGTGTGTGTGTGTGTGTGTGTGTGTGTGTGTGTGTGTATACATATAAAAATCCATAGTCTTTTATGAGGATTATGCTGAAGTTCATTCCCTACACATAGTTAGACACAATCTATGTCAATTCCCTTTTATCTTTTATGTCAACCATTCTCTGCATTGTGTAAAAGATGGTGGAAAATTAAAAAAGAAAAAGTCCTTACATAGAAAAAGATTACAATCAAGTAAGACATCTGTTTCAGACAAATATCTTAAGTATGAGCAGAATGGATCATAAGAATGTTTCTTCTGAACTCCAAACCTATCTACTGAACTGTTCAAATGAATGTCTTTAGGAATCTTAAATGTAGCATATCTGAAGCTTAATTCTTGATTTCTACTTGCCCTTCATCTAAATATGGTTTCCGTATATAGTCTTCCTCATATCTATCAAGTGTACTTCCATCCAACCTTCCCCCAAGACAGTAAACAGGAAGTTAACCTTGACATGTCCATATCCTCATCCCCAGAATCTCATTCATCACTGCGCTTGCTATTTCTCTTCCAAAACACACCTTAAAGTTGGTTTTTTTAATCTCTGTTTTGACTGCTACACAATCTTCCATCAAATCTTTAAATAAAAACTCACTATATTTATTGCTTCCATTCTTGTGCCTTTCCTACACACTTTCCACACTACAGTGAGAGGATTTTTGAAGCAGAGTTGAATCATGTTACTCCCCAGTGAGTTCCTGTTACACTTGTATAAGATACAAAATTCTTCTGGGGGTCTCCATGACCTGATTTCCTCTCAATGTTAGCTCATGACTTTTTCCATTTACAACTGCTGTCCAGTCATACATGTTCTTTCATTTCATATCAACCCCTCCGTTGGTTAATTATTATTCAAGTCTTAGCTTGAATTCTTTTCAGGTCTTAACTTGAATGCCAAGAAGAACTTTCTAGCACCGAGCAACCACTGACCCCATACCTAAGCGAGAAATCTTGGTTAGTCTCTCTTATGTCATTTACCACAATTTAAATATGTCTATGAATTTATTTATTCATCTACATGCATTTTGGTTTTAAAAGTTGTTTTTTCTTCTATTTTCCCTTATACAATAACACAAATTATATATTCATTCATTCATCTAATAAGTTTCATATTTAAAAACTTAATATCTTCCCCCACCGGAATGTAACCTCCATAAGGACAAAGACCAGGCATATTGGGCTCATCTTTTTGTGTCCAGAAGATGATTGGTACTTGGCAGTCACTTAATAACTATTGATTTAGTATAATGAAAGAAAAAATGAAGAGCAAAAGACTAATTTTAACTGGGAAAAGGGGACTGGACAAGGTTAAGCACATGACTCTAAGAAATGTAAATAAGAACAAAGAGGTGATTTCAAGCTGTTCATAGATATTCAGCCACTTCCGGGGCACCTCGGTAGCTCAGTCAGTTGACTGTCCGACTCTTGGTTTCAGTTCAGGTCATGATCTCAGGGTCATGAGACTGAGCCCCCTGTGGGGCTCTGTGGTCAGAAGGGAATCTTCTTGAGATTCTCTCCTTCTCCCTCTGTCCCTCCGCCAACTTGTGCGTGCTCACAAGTGCACTCTCTCTCTTTCTCAAGTAAATAAATAATCCCCCCTCAAAAAAAGAGAGAGACAGAGAGAGAAATTTAGCCACTTCATCTTACCAAAAAGAAACCATTGACCTTACGCCTTTTTCAAAATAGGGAGAACAGAAGTTAGACATGTGTGCCGAACCTAACGTAATTTTTTGAAGAAAAAGCAGAACAAATAGCAGTAACAAGAGGCCATCTACTGAGCAGTGAGATACCAGCGCTAGTGTGTTACCTCACTTGGCTCCACAACACTCCAAACCAAATACAATTAATCCCACTTTGCAGACTAGTTTTGGATCCTTATGTTGCAAAAACACTCTAGTCCTCATGGAACTATAGTAATGATTCATGAGTTCACAGTCAGAATATAAACAAACTAAAGAATGACTGGTGGAAAAAGGTACATGAGCTCTGTATCTGTGAACCTCACTCCTTTCTCATCAAGGCCAGAAAATGTTTTTGATCTTTGGATATTCAAACCAAACAAACAAACAAACAAAAAACAAAAATTCCCAAGCAAACTTCCTCTCCACACACATGCATACACAAACACATAAAAACACACACTCTGCGATTAAATCGAATACTCTATTTCATTAGAATTTATATGTAATTTAAAAAGGCATACCAATAAATTACAGTTTTCTTTCACCTGTATTGTCTAAATTATATTAATATATTTACTTTTCTGTTAAGAAATTAATATTTAAAATGTAAATATTCCATATTTCTAAAAATTAATTCTAAATTATTCTAATTCTAAATCATATTTCTAAAAATTTATTCTAAAAGTCTTTTATTTATTTTAAAAAATTAATTCTAAAAATAATATTTTTAAAATACTACTTTAAAAATATTATTTTTAGAATTAATTTTTTAAAATAAATAAAAGACTTTTAGAATAAATTTTAAAGATGGTAGAGGTTACCCTCTTTAGTAAGAATATTATTATATTTTAGGAAAAATTGTTTAAAAAAGGAAAGAGGGAAAGTTAAAGATAATTGGGTAATGAGTTTGGGTGAAGTAAAAGGAGACTAGTTAGAAAAAAGGGAAACAGGAATTAATGTTCCTAAATAACAAGACAGATTCTTCGAAAAGAGGAAGGTTCATATTCCAAAATGTAATAAAGTAGCCCAAATGGGTATTGAAGATCATTATTAAAACATTTTTAGTGGCAAAGAAAATGTTTCAGTGTCTTAGTCTCAATTATATCCCTCTATATTCCTACTGCATTTTAGAGCCTTATTTCAGAATATAGATGGGTATATAACCTATTATCCAATATAAATCATTCCCTTATGAACCATTTAGTTCCTACAACTACAACATTCTATTTTGTAGTTATCAGCTAAGACTTGAATAAAATATTTTCCAGTATATAAAGTTATATAGGCTTTAAAGCTTATTATTGGATATTTAATTCAGCTTAACTTTTCTTAAAAAGCATCTTCACATTTTGACATAACTTAAAAATAAGACAAAACAAAACAAAAACACTATTTTCCCCCTAAACCCAGAGTATAAATTTTATTTTTTATTTTTTTATTTTTTTAAAGATTTTATTTATTTATTTGACAGAGAGAGACACAGCGAGAGAGAGAGCACAAGCGGGGGGAGTGGGAGCTGGAGAAACAGGTTTCTTAATGAGCAGGGAGCCCGATGTGGGGCTCAATCCCAGGACCCCAGGATCACAACCTGAGCCCAGGGCAGATGTTTAATGACTGAGCCACCCAGGAGACTCCAGAGTATAAATTTTCATAGTATCGGAAACAACTGCATTTCATGGTATCGGAAATGCACTAATAAATATTTTAGAACATACACACACAACCATACTCACTCACACCCACTCTCTCATATTCATATGTCACAAACTAAAACAGAAGATTGGATTAAAGAAAATACATTAAACTAGCCACATAAGAGTAATTATATTCCTAACGTTAAAACTATTCTTATGAAAAATGTAAGTAGGTAGCATAAAACAGAAAAATATTTTTGACTGTTTAGAAGACATTATTTAAAGACAAAAGAGGCTAATTCACTTATGAATTCTGAGGTTACAGTTATGCTATAGAATTATTTGATGCATCTATAGGGATAATTGATAAAGCTGGGTAGACTACAGGGGATGTATTACATGTTAAGGAGAGGAAATTATGAAATTAAATCAGAAAAGATCCTCTGTGTTAATCATTCAGAGAATGAGGATCTGACTAATGACTAATAAAAACAAAAAAAGAGAAGAGTAGCTCCCCACAATAGAAAAATGTAAACACCATTGGAATGTTTGGGGGCCTACAGAGTCATTATGCTACAAATGACAACTGGTAACAAACTCATTTTAAAATAGACAAAGCACAAATAGTTTTCTAGACTTAATTATATTATCTGTCTAGGAGTCTGAAATCCTGGTCTGCTTTGTAAAATAAACAGTAAGCATACCATTGCAATTAGAAAAAAACAAACAGAAACTCAGGGTATTAAATTTAGGTAAGAACTTTAGCAGTTCCCTGGAGGAAGGGACTGTGGCTACCTGTGACTGAGTTGCATGACCGCACATCCAATCAGGAGCAGAGCCCATATTTGACCCTATATTTATCCACTACCAATTACCAAGAGCCTAGTACATGCCAGGTGCTAAATAGATATTATATTTAATCTTTATAATAACATTTTAGGGAAGATATTATTATCTATAATTTAGAAAGGAGCTAACTGAGGGATTTAGAAATGAAATAACTTGCAGAAGGTCAACTTGTTGTGGTATAATCAAGTTTTGCAGCCAAATCTAGCTCCAAAGTCAGCGTGTTTTCCTAGATACTAAATGGCATCCCTGTTAGCACTGACATAAAGAGCACCAGTCTTTAATCTGAGTCATATTTTTCAGTTGTCAAATTCAGATGAGAACTTATTTATTTGGGATTTAGCAAAAGAAACAATGGAGAAGAGGAATAATTTAGCATAGAATTCTTGGAATAACCAAATAAAATAAGACTTTTGAAAAGCTGAAGCCATAAAAATAGAAAAAAAATTAAAATCAGAGTCTCTTTTCTCTTCACTGGTTATTGTTACAGAGGCTGACCACTATAGCCATAGAGAAAAGCAATTATTGCCATAGAGACAGAATGGAATTGTTTTCGTATTCATACAAACTCACAGCAACTTCCTTCTAATTCACTGAAAAGAAGGCTTGCAGAATGCTAATTTTAGTAATTTCAAAAGCTTATATAAACCAATAGAGATCAGAGGTATTGTAACAGTCAAATTTTGTTTTCGGTTGGCTTTAGATTTTGTTTCTATTCTGGTCTGTAAGTGTCTACCAGATCCTGTAGGAATTAACCTCTAACAGGAGAATGTAGGCACACTGGGAAGAGCTATCATTCCAACATGCTTTAGATACAATGTTTTTAGGGACCTAGGGAGTCACTAGCTCTTAATGCTAATCCCATCTCTAAAAGTCTTCCCCTAGTTGGAGTCCTCTTCCCCTTCTCCTTTTTTTTTTTTTAAGATTTTATTTTATTTATTTGACAGAGAGAGAGAGAGAGAGATCACAAGTAGGCAGAGAGGCAGGCAGATAGAAGGGGGAAGCAGGCTCCCTGCTGAGCAGAGAGCCCCATGTGGGGCTCTATCCCAGGACCCTGAGATCATGACCTGAGCCAAAGGCAGAGGCTTAACCCACTGAGCCACCCAGGTGCCCCACCCTTCTGGATCTCTTGAACAGAGGGAAAGCACTGTCCCTTTATGCAAAATTCCTCTCCAGAACTTCCACAGGGCACAGAAGCCATGAGGAAATTCTTTGCAAAAACTCATGTTCTTTCGCTCTGGGTCCTGGGTGGCTCAGTCACTTAAGTGTAAGTTAAGTGTAGGTTAAGTGTTCCACTCTTGATTTTGGCCCAGGTCCTGACCTCAGAACTGTGAGACTGAGCCCTCCGCAGTGTCGACTTTGCTTAGGATTCTCTCTCCCTCTCCTTCCTGCCTTCTCTCGCTCTCTCAAAATAAATAAATAAAATCTTAAAAAAAAAAAAAATCTATGTTCTTTATAGAGAGTAATTAAGAAAACTCAAGCCCAAAATGGTTTTTGAATTATGTGTCAGTGTGTGAGAATCCATGAATTCTGTCTATATTCTTACCTGAAGTTTTGAAATTGTGTTTTTCCATTCAGGACAACTTTCACAAGCTGTGTTCAAGATGTACCACTAAAGCATGTATCTTCACCATCTGTGTTACATGCATTTCATTCTTTAGGCTGTGAACTCTTTCTCACAGGTATTGATAGCGAGGGGAGGAGTCAATGTCTCTTTTGCTTTTCCTACTCATGTCCCAGTTTTGCTGAGAAATACTATGTGTTCAATGGTGTACATTCCCAACTGAAATTTGTGTGACCTCATTAGTTTTCCTCAGACCATGAGCATTTTCCCAGCAAATATAAAATCCAAAAGAAATAATGGGTTTTAGAGACCAAGATTTGGACTTTATCTAGACATTCTCCACTAAACAGTTAGCTGAAAGAATGAAGACTGAATGAGTAACAAGTTCACAAAATTTTCACTGGCTAGGAAATGTTATAAAAGGTTTATTAAAGGTAATCAGGTATTCTTTTAAAAATGTGTAATTGGCCAGAAAACAATTTTGAGATTCCTAATAAAGCAGATATATATGAAAAATATCACTACAAAAGAAAATAAAGGTCAGAAGTCATTTTACCTTGACCTAAAAATACAGACTACATGAGTAAGATTTCCCCAGAGTCATAATAAAACCACAGTGAAGTTCTTTATATAACAGAAGTAGGTTAGAGTGTGGTTGGCTGAACAAGATAATGAAACAAATCTTTAACTTTCAATTACTAAGATGCAAAGGGATAAAGATGCATTGATTCTGAATGGGAAGCATTGATGTAGGACAAATTGTGTGGGTGCCCTTAACACCGTGGCAGCAAGGTTGTTAGGAGTAAATAAGATCATGAATATTTGTGAAAGTGTTAATTTGGGAAATGCTGTATAATTAATATAAGGGATACCTTACCAAATATTTTTTTTTGAAAGCCTAAGTGACAAAAGAAAAAGCAAAGACATTTTCCTATACATTGTACTCAAATGGTACCTCTGAAAAGAGTTCCTTGGAATAATAGCCCCTTTGTGACACTAGGAAATTTTTACTAGAATATACACTCAAATATTGTATCTGTAAAGAAGTAGGAAAAAAGTCCTTCTAAAGTAGCAAAATGTAGACTCTACTCTCTCGTAACTGTATTTAAGATAGGATAAGAAGCAAAAGCTTTTAAAAATCTGGAGACCAAATGAGAAATTTGTAGGAGAGAAATAGTTAGAATGAGAGCTAGGAATTGGCATAATACAGGAATAGTGGAGGAAAAGTTTAGGGCATCTGGGTTATTTGAAATGAGAAATAATGGCTATTAACAATGTGTTCTAGTTTGAGTTTTTTAGGGACAAGAATCATTATTTAATGACTACATGAATAATTGTGTCCTTGAATAGACTGTATAAAACAGATTAGATAAGCTTAAAAATATTATGTAACTATTTTCACTCCAGTTACCTTCTAGAAGAACACGGGCCTACTGATTATTTGAAACACCATAATATGATCTATATTTTCTGCTTAAGGTCCAGGTTGTAATCATGATACTAGCACTACTACAAATAACACTTTTTAAGCTAGAGACATAAAGGTGTTTTTGCAGAGACATTTCCAACTTAGATACTTTAATGTATTTTCTTTTAATTAAAGACACATTTTTATTAAAAAAAAAAAAACACCACAAAATGGTTTAGAACTGACCAATTATGGCTGGACTTGGTTGACCCCTAAATATTTTTCCATTCTTGAGCTTCCATGACTTTATAAATAGAAGACACACTAAAATGATGGAGAAAGTAGAATTTATTTCACTTGTTAACCAGCAGCTCAATCTGAGTTATAACTTTAAGAAGTCATTTTAAGGAACAATTTCATTCTAGCTTCTTTCCAGGGATTCAGATGGTAGAATGATGATGCCTTTATACTGTGAAGGCTGATGCCTTCACAGTATAAAATTTCTTATACTGCAGGAGCAAGGATGTCTGCTGGACTCAGAAACAAGAATATATAAAACATAAACAGCATGGTGACTATAGTTAACATTACTGTATTATATATTTAAAAGTTGCTAAGAGGGGCACCTGGGTGGTACAGTCATTAAGCGGCTGCCTTCGGCTCAAGTCATGATCCCAGGATCTTGGGATTAAGCTCCATGTTGGGCTCTTTGCTCAGTGGGGAGTCTGCTTCTCTCCCTCTGCTCCTCCCTCTCGCTCTCTCTCTTTCTTTCTCTCTCTTTCAAATAAATAGATAAATCCTTAAAAAGATAAAAGTTGCTAAGAGAGATCTTTTAAAACATAATTAATTAATTAATTTATTTATTTATGAGAGAACAAGATTGCAAGTCGGGGAGAGGAATGGGCGAAACAGAGGAAGAGAGAGAATCTCAAGCAGGCTCCACATTCAGCACAGAACCTGGCTCCATCCCATGAACCTGAGATCATGAACTGAGCTGAATTCAAGAGTCAGACTCTCAACCAACTGAGCCACCCAGGCGCACCATAATGGAGAAGACTTTAAAAGTTCTCATTGTAAGAAAAAAAAAATTGTAACTAAGTGTAGTGATGAATGTTAACTCAACTTATCATGTTATCATTTCCCAACATATACAAATACCAAATCATTATGTTGTACACCTAAAATTAATACAATTTATATGTCGACTACATCTTAATAAAAATTTTTAAAAGAATAAGAAAAGAAAAAATAAATAAACTAAGACAAGCTTGCTTTGGATTCTAAGCTTTAGAGACATTTAAATGTTTGCCAAAATAAGTTTTTGACTTTATAGGATACAGATTTAGACATAAATCTGTCTTATTTTTGTAGTTGAGTTCTTGGAAGTGTACTGGAGACATTTTCTTGAGCTCTCTCTTTTTTTCACATTCTGTTTCTAACCATTAGTAAGCTCTGTAAGATCAAGCTTTAAAATGTCTCCAGGATCTGACGTCTTCTCACTCTTTCCACTGGCATATGGTCTAAACCAATGAGCTGTCTCATTTGGATACAATAATACAATGCAGTAAATACCCAACCTGGGTTGGTTGGCTATCTCTGTATAGCCAGTTCTACCACACTACGGCCTGTTTTCACCCCACACTCAGAATGGTTCTTTTAGGACATAAATAAGATTAGGTCATGTTTCTGCCCACATTTTTCAATGGTTTTGCATCTCATTCAGACCTACAGCCATATGCCTTCCACAGGCTGGCTCCCCTCTCCCTTTCTGGTTTCATTTCTCCCCCAGAACCAACTTCAGCCTCTTCACCACCCGCTCCTTTAGTGCTTCTACAATATCAGGCAATGGATGCCTCAAGACCTTTTACTTATTGTTTCTCCTGCTTGAAATGTTCTGTCCCCACATATAACTGTGCCTCATGCTATCAAGGCACTCAGGTCTATATTGAAATATCACTACTTCTTTTTTTAAATTTTATTTATTTATTTGACAGACAGAGATCACAAGTAGGCAGAGAGACAGGCAGAGAGAGGGGGAAAGCAGGCTTCCTGCTGAGCAGAGAGCCCGATGTGGGGCTCGATCCCAGGACACTGGGATCATGACCTGAGCCAAAGGCAGAGGCTTTAACCCACTGAGCCACCCAGGTGCCCCGAAATATCACTACTTTGATTAGAGGTCTTCCATGACTATCTAGTCTAAAATGACTCTTTTTATTTTCATTCTCTATCCCCTTACCATGGTGGATTGCTTTATTTCTTTTCATATCACTTATAACCACTGGACATGTTAGATGGTACTTGTTTGACATCTGTCTCTGCTATAAAACATAAGTTCCAGGGAACCTGTGTGGCTCAGTGGGTTAAAGCCTCTGGCTTCAGCTCGCGTCATGGTCTCAGGGTCCTGGGATCGAGCCCCGCATCGGGCTCTCTGCTCAGCAGGGAGCCTGCTTCCCACACCCCCCCACCCTGACTGCCTCTTTGCCTACTTTTGATCTCTGTCTGTCAAATAAATAAATAAAAATGTTTAAAAAAAAAAACAAAACAAAAGTTCCATGAGAGCAAGAATGTTGTCTAATTTGTTCCCTGAGAAATTCTCAGAACGTAGAACAGAACATGGCACATTTTTATTGAATAAATGTCTAAGGCCTCTTAAAGCCATAGACCATTGTCAATCTATTATAATGATACTTGGAAGCACCTAAAATAGAGTTCTCAGTTGGATGGAAGAGGGCACCTGAGTCATATGTCTTGCTTACCACTAGAGGGTTTGGATACAGCCTTTGTCAGTAATCTCCCCAGCACTTCCACCCCCTTCCAGTGTTCTGGAATAAGAAGATCATAGGAAATATTATGAGATAATATTTATTAAATGAGAAGCAATCAAAGAATTCATAGTGCATTCCATTCCAAATCATAGTTTAAAACTATGTTTGAACTATTTATCTTCTCAAGGGAGTACCACTAAAAAAAAAAAAAAAAAAAAAAAAAAGAATTTAAAAAAAACAAAAACAGGTATTTTTAGTTTTCCTCTGTGATCTACATAAAGACACCGCAGTTGTTTCACGTGTCTAGCAAGAAAGAGCAGTAGAGAGCCAGAAAGAGGAGGTAGAATCTGACACTTTCAGACTCAAGTCTAGCAGACTCAACCAACGTCAGGTGCTACAGATAAGCAAAAAAAAGACAGTAATTGTGTATTACTCAGGCTTGGCGTCATCTGACTACAAGTATTTGATTTTTAAGGAAAGTTAAACAAGTGACAGAGACATATGAACCACAAAACAAAGCAGTGCCCAAAAGGAAAATAAGCCTAGAAAAGAGAAGCCACTTTATTTTATAATTATATCATCAGATTGAAGGTTGGTTTCTCAATTGAAGAACAGGATATTGTATGACAGAAATGATTACATTTATTAGTGAGTCGAAGAAATAATATAGATGTGATGTTGAGACAGCATTGTGGAGAGAAAAGAGATGTCAGAATTGTATTATGCCATTCTTCAGATTGAATTTGGATTCAATTTCAGAAAATATCAAGTATGAATGTTCATTCTAAAGAGCCCAGCATTTTGTATTTCTAAACCAAGAATAGATGGTGATATTTAGCTTGGCAAAGAAAAATGTCTTAACTGTAATGTTTTCAAGACACTAGCTTTATTGGATTACTGGGGAAGAACTGAAACTATACTTTCCAGAATCATATCTCTTAAGGTTTATACACAGGGACAACTTTTTTTTTCTTTTTAATTTTATTTATTTATTTGACAGAGATCACAAGTAGGCAGAGAGGCAGGCAGAGATCGAGGGGGAAGCAGGATCCCCACTGAGCAGAGAGCCTGATGTGGGGCTCGATCCCATGACCCTGGGATCATGACCTGAGCTGAAGGCAGAGGCTTTAACCCACAGAGCCACCCAGATGCCCAACAGAGGGACAACTTTTGAAATTCCTTTACAGCTTATAATTACAACATTCTGTATTTTGAGATAGTATTAGTCTAAAAAATATTCCCTTTTTATCTGATACTGTCAACTTAGAATATTTCCTAAAGAACAGTTGTGACACAGTAGTTAGTGGGTGTATCAACATTCATCTATGCCAACTAAATCCTTGGAGATAATTGTATCAAAATGACAAGGGGGTAATCCGTGGAAAGCAGATAAAGAGTTCAGAAATTTAGATCCTGTTCCTCGTGTCTGAACTTTTCCCAGAGAACTTTTAAGTTATATTATCAGCAATCACCAAGGATTTCACATAAGTCTTAATAACTCTGATCTTCATTAGCAATAGATATTAGCTACAGTATTCATTTTGAAATATTCTTTCTCTCCCAGTAATTACATGTCATTGATTTTATTCTGCCCTGTTTTGGGATTCTTTATCCCTACTACCTCTGACTATTCTTACTCTGACACCTGCTATATCTTTATGGGTTTTTTTTTGCCCCCCAACATTAATTTTAATTCTATAACTTATATAAACCTTCATCTAGAATAACATCTTTTATTTGAACACAAAATATATTTCTTTTTTTTTTTTAAGATTTTATTTATTTATTTGTCAGAGAGAGAGAGGGAGAGAGAGCGAGCACAGGCAGCCAGAATGGCAGACAGAGGTAGAGGGAGAAGCAGGCTCCCTGACGAGCAAGGAGCCCGATGTGGGATTCGATCCCAGGACCCTGGGATCATGACCTGAGCCGAAGGCAGCTGCTTAACCAACTGAGCCACCCAGGCGTCCCACAAAATATATTTCTTAATCTGGTTTATTATTGTACCTGGAGATCTCTCCATAGCCATATATAACAGAAAATTTAATTGATATTTAATTGACACAAAGCATTATATTATTTTGAGGTACATAACATAATAATTTGGTATTTATATATTGTGAAATGACCATGGCAATAAATCTAGTTAACCTCTATCACCACATGTATTTATAAGTTCTTTGTTTTTAATAAGGGCAACATTTTACACCATTTCTTTCTTATTACTGTTCTGATAGTTGAAAAAAAATCTTTGATGGCTTCAACTATCATTTATATGCAGTTGATTATCACATATATATGATAAATTTGACTTCCCTACTAAAGCCCAAGACCACATTTCATTCTTTCACTTGAGTGTTACACTTACATCTAAACATTAATATGTGAAAGACCCTCTCAGATGTTTGTTGAATAAATATAATCACATTTTTTTCCGACACCTTAAGTTATGAAATATTATCATTTCTGCCTCAGACCTCAAATTCATAACTATGATTTGGTTTCTATTCCTACTACCACTAACTCAAGTCTTCCTAATTCCCTCATGGATTGTAAAAGGCCTTCCAGTTTCCACATTTAAAGTCTTTCTCAAAAAGAAAATTCTATTTCTGCTCTAACATAATCTATTACCAAGCACAGCTCTCATCAGGTCAAGCTTTGGTAGCTCCCTATTGCCTTCAGAATTCAGAACCATCTTACACCATGTCTCACCATGCTTCTCCAATTTTATTTCATTTTTCTTTACTTCTGTACATATGTATTTTTATCAAAATAAACCACTTATCTGCTAAGCACAATCTCAACTTTGAAACTCTATACTGTTTCTGTTAAAAGACTGTTCTGGAATGTAACCATCTCCTTCCCATTCATTCTCATGTTGAACTGTCAACAATCCAGTCATCCTTCAAAATCTACACTAAATGCTTTCTTCTTCGATAAGTTCTCTAGATCCTTAATACAGAACAATATCTCTTGTAAGGAATCTCTACATTTGTTTTATATGACACATACCAAAGTGTATTTTATTTATTAATGTAATTCTTTTATGTCCTAAATGAGGCTGCAATCCCCTTGTAAGCCAGAAGATGAATCATTTATTCTAATGACTAATTAAAGGTTTTGATTATAGTAAGAGATAATTTTCTTTTGATTTTAATTGAACAGAGTCAGTGGGCTAGCAATATGTAACACATTACTATCTTCCTTGAACTCAGTTTGATGAATACAATTCAAGTTCTAAGCCCAAAACAATTAACTTCTAAAGAACAATCTATTCTTACCAATGAATAAAGTAAATATAAAGGCTACTTGAAGTTATTGTGCAAAATTGATGGCTAAAAGCCATCAATAAAAATAAAAATAATGATAATAAAAATTATCAAACACTTTGCTAAAGGGTTAGACAAATTTTTAGAATAATGGAAATCCATTAGAGCCATATGGCTCTAATCATGGAAGATCTCACACATTCTAGTCTGCCTTGGAACACAAAATGCTGGGCCAGAAATAATGTACCTTTTTTCGCTTTCAGTGCTTCACCTTCTTTGCTTTATGTTATTGCCTCCAAAAATCTTATCATTTTTGAATCATAAGTCTAATTGCTATTCTTTGATTCTAGTTTATACTGTAATAAATATAAAAATCGTAAAAGAATGAGCAGTTTCAAGAAAGAGATAGTGGTTAGCAAAACACAGGGAACATGAAGGCTAAAATATGGGAGGAGTTTCCAGAAAGCTTTTCCGAGAGGAGTTTCAGAGATGTGATGTGGGAAACACAGGGCTGCAAGGGACTGCAGATAAAATGCTTACAGAGAAAGAACAGAAAGTAAGTTTAAACAACTCTTCAAAGAATGTTTTTGTTGAAGAAAAACAACTTTAACTTATATTAAATGATATTAAGATATAGTCCCCCTGACCTAATTGATAACAATAATATTTAAAAAAAAAAACAAATTCATATCTTTTACTAAAACAAAAACCACTTACTTATGCAGCATATTTATAACATTTAGAATACAATTTTGCAATAAACTGAGACATATTACAAATTGGAATCTCTCTGTACCGTATCAATTCTTCATGTTCATTCATCTATTCAGCAACTATATAAGCTATTTATGTGCTTAGTCTTTAGTAAGTGCTCATTAATTTTCATTTATTATAATTATCATATCTCTATTTTGAATGTCATATTCATACATGAATATGAAAAATAAATATTCTGTTTTAAGCCCAATTATTTTATGAATGCCCAATATATTTTACAATTTTTAGCTTGTTTAATATCTTTGTTCATAGAATAATTTTTCAAGCTTTGTATGAACTTTCTTAAAAGCATAAGTCTTTTGAGAAACTCATCAAAGCTTCGGACCTGCCCCCTCCAAAAATGAACATGAATGCATTTATACCAAAATGTTCATAGGTTTTTAGCATAAAATAGCATTTCATTTATTAGAAGCTGATGCAGGTAGGGACACTTTTCAGAAAAAAATAAACTTTAAAACCTCATTTCAACTAATTCTGAAGAAAATCTTTCTAAGATATGTCATTCATTTTCTTGCCATATTAATTAGATTATAGACACTTTTATCTTGATGAATAGAGTCCATGATTTTAGACATTAAGTGTCATTCTAAGTCTTAGAACTGGTTGTTCCTACAGCAGGGGCTCCATAATCTGCTACATTCTTTCAGTATAGCTTTGTCCTTATTGTTTCAGCATTTCAGTATTATATTTGTTATACATGTGTTTCTAACAACACTATCTCTGCTTCCAACTCATTCTATCTAAATCAGGAACCAGAAAACAGATATGCTGAAGCAATATTTAAAGTTGAAATAAAGCAGACTATCAGCAAGGTTCTGAGACCTTCTTACTACACTCTATGGTCTTTATGATATTTATTTTTGGCTATTCAACTCTGTCTTTCTTCAGGAGCTTACCTATATCCCAGAAAAGTAAGGTGGCAATACATCTAGGCCTTATGGAAAAAAAATAATCTCTTTAAGAGACATGATGATCTCTTGTGGTTCTTTAAATAGTCTTAATCCAACACACCCTGTAGAAAATGACCATAAAGAATAAGCATCCTTTCTTTGTTACCTAGTATCTATTTATTATTCATCAGCTGTGTGTACATGTGTATTTAAATGTGTGCACAAATCAGCATGTGTGTGTGTGAGTGTGTATTCAGGATAATAAGCTTAATGTTGGGTAATTAAAATTTGTACTTAGGATGTAAGACAAATAAGTGACAACTCTCACATTGCATAATTTGCTACTATAAATTATCCTCTGTGTGTGTCCTTGTCCAAAAACTTCAGAAATATCAGACAAAACTATATAAGGATGTTTTACATATGCTAGCCCCAAATTGAATAACATGAAGAATATGAATAGTTAGTAATTATTATTTGTATTATCCAATTTGATACTAGTGTATTGTGATGGTTAATTATATGTATCAACTTGACTGGGCTAACGAATGTGCAGATAACTGGTAAAACGTTATTTCAGGGTGTGTCTATAAGGATGTTACTGGAGATCAATATTGAATCACAGACCAAGGAAAGATCACCAACAATGATGCGGGTGGGCATCACCTGAGAGCTGAAAAGAACAAAATGGCAGAGGGTGGATTTGCTCTCTCCTTGAGCTGGGGTATCTATCTCCTGCCTACAGACATTGGTGCTCCTGGTTCTAGGGTCCTTCAGGTTTGGAATGGAACTACATTATCAGCTTTCCTGGCTTCCGGTTTGCAGACAACGGATGACGGGTCTTCTCAGCCCCCATAATTGCATGAGCCAATATCCCCCAAATAAATCTCTTCCTATATATCGACTTATGTCTTACTGGTTCTGTTTCTCTGGAGAACCTAACTAATATATGGATATACTTTGGAAAAGTCCCATGTTATTGAGAATAACCTTCGTCCAGTCATGAAATGAAAAGTCAGTCTCTGGGTAAGTACTGGAAGGAAATCAACAATAAATAAGACCTCTTTGTATAATAGCATTGTATAATAATATTTGGGATATTTATTCACAGAATATAACCTTTTTAAAAAACATAATTAGTTATACTTAAGTGATCAGAAGACCAAATCACACTGTCCTTACGCAAGACCGAAGACAGTATAGGACAATATTGGCTTTATCTGCAGTACTAAAATGCTTTGAGTTACTATATTTAATACACGTCTTAAAGTTTAGCAATGATAAAGGAAGTAGGCAAACCTAGAAAATAGAATCTTCATGCAAAAAATACACAAAGTTTTCAAATACATAATTTTGGCAAGTCAAAAGGAAGGTAAAGAGTAATAAATGTTCATAATTTACAGAATTTATGTAGTAAATTATACTAGACTGTAGAGGATTTCATATACTGTTATTCAAACAGTGTGCTTAAGTCCAAATTGAAGTTTACTAGAATCTGAGATTGGCATTCCTTTTTTTACAGCTTTTTTGCCAAACTGAATAAAGGCCATGTATCAATTTGATACTTTCTTTTAAAGATTTTTTCATTATTTATTTATTTGAGAGAGAGAGAGAGAAAGCACACACAAAGGAAGGGAGAGGGGCAGAGGGAGATGGAGAAGAGCCTTGAGCAGACTCTGCACTGAACATGGAGCCAGATGTGGGGTTCAATCTCATGATCCCAAGATCACAACCTGAACAGAAGCCAGGATTTGGATGCTCAACCGACCGCACCACCCTGGTGCCCCTCCCCAATCTGATACTTTTAACTGGCAATGACTTTTAGAATTAGATGTTAACATTTACAAAAAAGAATTAAAGAAGCAATACCTCTGTGTGTTTCCCGCTTAATTTTTCTTGGAAATTTGTGAATGGACTCATCTGGCCCAGCAGCCTTCGTGGGTCCTCCTCACCACAGAAGTCATAAAGCGCTTTAGAGAGTGGTTCCAGCTTCAATGACCAGCATCCCCAGAATCTCTCTAGGTTTTTCCTTCCCTGTACTAGATAACTCATAGCCCAACATACTATCCCTTTTCCTACAGAGTTGATCTTTCCTCTCTTTGCCTAACCACTTTTGGAATGCACATTTAACTTGGATTTTCTCTGATTTCTGAATTTAGTCTTCAACAAAGATACTATTTTTGGTTCCCTTTCCTTCTCATCCCTCAATGTTTAGAGTAAGGGACAGTTTACTCCATTCCTGAACCAGCACAAGCTGCTAAACACCCACTCAGAGGGAAAGTCTGGGCCCTCAAACTGACTCAGAAAGTGGATAAAAACATAAATCTAACTGAAAGGTCTCATGCTGCATGATGATGGTATATTGGCATGGAGATGTCCCCATTTAAGGACTGTATTGCGTAGGCCCTCCTCAACTGAAAAATATTACCAGCAATTAGTTATTATCCTTTACTATTTGAGGTCATCCTGATGGAAGATATCTTATGATCTCATGAGTCCCTATAGGACTAAAATACCTTCAGAAGAAACCAAGTGTGAAGTGAATGATTAAAAGCTATAATATATATGTATGTATATATATATACATATATATATATGTATATATATATAATATATGTTTATGTGTTCTGTACTAGTTGAACTCCCCCAGTTAATCACTCCAAAAAGTTAGGTATCTTCCTGATCCAGAAATTAAAGCTTAAACATGTCATGAATAAGAATCTGAGGCAAGCTATGTGTATTTAAAAACATTATCTATAGTTCAGTGGTCTTTAGGTGAAGACTACTAAAGCAGTGAAAAATGACAGAAAATCTGAATCACAGAAACATTATGAGAGGAAACTTCTAAAGAAATGAAAAAACTGTAAACCTATATCAGCTCAGTGCATCTAATATTTGAAAGACTATTTCTGTACTCTCACCGTGTTTTTTACTACAAGGAGTAAAAATCTGCCATTTGGTTAACATTACTGCTGTTGGCTCAGTGTAATTGTGGTGTTGTGTGTGTAGGTTTTGCTCCTCTGTGTAATTCCTCTCCATTAGAGACAATTATTAATTATTGATTATTACTGATGCACTCTGGCAATACAGAATTCACTACAGAGGGGTGGGAGAGAGTCATTGTGCCTGGGAGTCGCTCAGGAAAACTAACGCAGCAGCAAGAGCACCATGACCTTGGAAGGTCTCCCAAAACATGCTACAGCCTGTGCTGATTCAGCACATCCCTGGGATACCTACAAAAAAAGTAACTTGGCATCCTCATGAACAATGTATGGAAGATTATGAAGACTCATTAAAAAAAAAACAAAACACTCAAGAATATATATTATATATTTTTAACATTAAGTCAGACACCAATGAACATTTGTTTGGCAAATGGAAAAAGTAGTACATATGCCCCTTTACATGTACATGTGCAAATACAGACAAGATAAGCACTCTAGGAATCCATACAAATGTGTGTGTCTCTGTGTGTGTGCGCGGGTGTGTGTATAATGTATATGTGGTTGGGCCTATCTAAAAATCAGACAGTAAGTATCCACAATACATTACTTACATACACCTGAAGATATGAGCAATGGATATGACACTTAGAAATATATGGCACAGATACCTGCAATTTTTTTTAATTTCAGTAAGATTTGGGGAAAAAAAATCCTATTTCTTACCTACATTTCCAGTCATTAAGTATGAATTCTGAAAGGCCATCATCCCCATTCCAACAATGTGTATAAAATCTTCAATCACCTGCATTAACTCTATTGAGCCAGGATAAATCTACAAAAAGAAGCAAAGAGTGGAAGGAATAAAAAGTCTACACAATAGAATATATAACTGGAATAACAAAAACTACATAACGAGGTCACAAATGAACTCTGATTTATTTGAAGGAATTTCTGCAACTGGCAACAGTTGTATTTTTGAATCACTAGTTGAGAATGATACCAGGTGTCACATGGCAAGAACTTTGAAGGTGATATGATGTAGTGATTAATCCTCCATAAACCTAAGAAAACTGAAAATATCTAATAGATTGTATCCTTAGAAATTGCCCATCTTTACTTTCGACGGGATCCTTTCCCCACTTAAATATAGCATAGAACAAACACTGACATTTGGGGGCTTTTCACATTTTTTACTTAGCATCTATATGATGGCCACTGAAAGAAAAAAGCAATTATTATTGCCATCACGAGAATATTGACAAACTAGTAAGGTCGCTGCAAACTAACGTTTGTACCTTGGGAGAAACATTTACATCTACAACTGTAATAGCTATTGAATGAATAACAATGTTGGCAATAATTTCAGGATCATGACAATTACTGTAGTGTGGGTGCTTCACAGGTACGTGCACATAGCAAACCCAACACCACGCCGCCTTACACGCTGCCAACGGAGGAGGCTTTGCTCAAAGACACCCTGATTCTGGCCCAGGGTGTGAGAAGTGAAGGTCATTTAGAAGGTCATATGAATGTTACTCTGTATCATCCATAATGCTTATACAGGCAGCCTGTATTAGAGAATGACATTAGAGCAGAAAGTCTTTTGAAGTTAGAGTCATTTCTTTTAGCCATTCAGCACGACTGCCCCTTGGAGCCATGAAAAAATGAAGTGGATTAGAATTCTGGTTGCTTTGTCTTTACAAAGGCTGGTACAGGAGGGGAAAAGATAGTCTGATTAGCAGAGAAGTATACAGTCAGAGGTGGAAGGGGACTTGAGTAAAAGGGAGCCATGCTGGGCAGGGCGAACTGCAGGTGGAGTGTGTAATGTTTACAGGAGGTTGTGGCTGCACCCCACTAAAATTCAGACACTGAGAATGCATCATACAGGTACATATATTTGAAGACATGAACAGTGGCTATTACACTTAGAAATGTGTAGCATGGATACTTGTACTTTTTTTTTTTTAATTTGGGGAAAATCTGGGGAGAAATGTTATTTCTTATCTATTTCCAATTATTAAACATAAATTCTGAGAATTCATTGTCATTATCATTCCAAAAATCTACATGAAATTTCCATCAGCTCCAAGCTTTCTGTTACTACTGTATTTTTTTCTGCTGTTTCTGTGAGGTGTATATGAGTATGTGTTTTGTAAGGGTAAATACAAATTAAAAATAGGAGTCTTAATTCTGCCTGCTGAAAATGAGAGACTCCCTCTCCCAGCTCCATATCCTTCATCCTTTTTCTTTTTTTTTTAAGATTTTATTTACTTATTTGACAGAGAGAGATCACAAGTAGGCAGAGAGGCAGGCAGAGAGAGAGGAAGGGAAGCAGGCTTCCTGCTGAGCAGGGAGCCCGATGCGGGGCTCGATCCCAGGACCCTGAGATCATGACCTGAGCCGAAGGCAGCGGCTTAACCCACTGAACCACTCAGGCGCCCCCCCTTCATCCTTTTTCTTAAAGCATTTACTTTTGAAAAATAATAATCGTTAAGTTCTTTCTCTGTGTCTTTGAAATGTATGTAAATCTTTTTAAAAAGCTAAATAGACTCTTATAGGGAAGACGTAGGGATGTCTTTCAGAGAGAGACAGAGGTGATAACAAGGAAGACAGGGTCTCTACCTCTCAGTTTCTATGGGAGGGGAGGAGCGTTAACCTTCAGCAGGTACCTCGCTCTAAGTTGCAAACTACCTGCATGAAGATAGAAAAAGCTTATTTCCCCCTCCTCGGATAAAGCCAGTTAACTAACAAGTGGCCACCCCATTACCAGGTGAATTTAAGATGAACCATGTGTGGCAAATGAGGTTCACCCTTTGTGCCACAAACCTGGAGACTCATTTACCATGTGGCTGCCACTGTAACAATACCTTTCAGTAAAAGCTACAGAAGAGTTGTCGTCATTTGACTTCAAGTAGTTACCTTTATTTACTTCTATTCAAGCAGTTGTCTTTAAAAAGGCATTAAGGATTATCACAACTGGAAAAAATATTTAAAAGGCAAGAATATAGGTAACTCAAAATCACAAGTAAAGGGACGGATTAGGGATTCAGGGTTTTCCATTGATGAGGAGTTGTATACTACTCGCTGTTCGTTCAAGTTGGGACCTCACAGTAAATAATGCCATCCGATGAATTGCAGTCTTGTTTAAAAAAGGGTATTATACATTTACTCTAAATATATCCATAATTAATAGTCTCCTGCATTCTGGAAAGATGTGCTTAGCCTCTGCAGCTTTATTCTAGGGAAAGACACTATTTCCTTCCAGTGAGTGAATGAGGCTCTCCTCTAGAAGAAAGCCAAGGACAAATATATAATTCAAGCTAGCAGAAAAAGATAGATTCAGGGTCTTACACTAAGGAGTGCTCTTTTTTCTTCCTATGGCCAGAAGCACAGAATTTGTACCTGATAATGAGGTAGACCCACACTGGACTATTTTTAGAGCCCCTATCATAACAGGAATAAAGAGCATGCTTTGCTCCTGAAGGCCAAGAACATGATTATAAGGGGAGAAAGGGATAGATGGTTCACTTGAACCTCAGAAAATATTATTATTTCCAAGATTGCACTGTTCTCTCAGAATTAGCAAAGGTCAAGTAGAAAACTTAAAGAATTTTAATACACGGTTATATTAAATTTCCACAAGAGTTTTTAAAATGTTCTTATTCTCCCTCTCTTAACCTCTAACCCACTTTTTCTGTAATTTGGAGGGGGGAAGTGTTATTAACCATACATAGTTAGTATAGCACAAATAGCAGTGAAAGGTATTTTAAAAGAATAATCAAACCAATAAGGCCACGTGCTACACTGATCATGTATAGCAGAAAGAGAAGAAAAGCAGAATTTAAATTTTCTTATGAGAACTCATTTTTACAGCTCTTGGCTTTGAATCCAAATGCACATCTGCATATCTGATCCAGATTATACATAGTGTTGTAGTAAATGCAAGGGATTTTACTTGTTATTACCCCACAGTTCGGTTTGTAATGTTTGCTTTTGGATTTGCTGTTTCTCCCATAGTCTGTAGGCAGGAAAGAAACTGGTTGCTAAGGCATATAGTTACTATGTATTGCTACCTCAAAGTGAGGAATTACTTCAGTCTGTTCAGTTTTTCCCACATTTATAACATCATTCAGTCCATTGATTGTTAGGATAAAAGAGATCACTTACTTCCTCTAAAATTAGTATAATATAATCTAAGATGACTTTTATTTTTTTAAAGATTTTATTTATTTATTTATTTGACAGAGAGAGACAGCAAGAGAGGAAACACAGCAGGAGGAGTAGGAGAGGGAGAAGCAGGCTTCCCACTGAGTGGTGAGCCCGATGTGGGGCTCGATCCCAGGACTCTAGGATCATGACCTGAGCCAAAGGCAGAGGCTTAATGACTGAGCCACCCAGGTGTCCCTAAGATGACTTTTAGATGCCTCCTTTTATGTTCTTGGGACAGCAAACTATTAACAGTTTTTAACATTTCCTTATTTTTTAAGAAAATATTAAAATATTTTCCACGTACTTTTTAAGCTTTCCTTAACCAATTTTGTTTTAAGTTTTGAAACGGCTCCAGACTTACCTGTTGTGCATCCTCCCATTTTTCCTTGTTTTCTTCATCTAGAAGGTTGCTAACTATTTGGAAGAAGTTCTGCAAATTAAATTGGATAAAAGATTTAATGTTACATGAGGAATCCACTTTTCAAAAACATCCATTTGAACTGACTGTGTGATAAGGGTATAAACACTCTGTCATATTGCTTTATAACCCTAACATACTATTCTAGAAGATCTCTGAAGGCCCTTCCTCAGTACCATACTTCTGGTATTTCTCTATAACTTCACATACACACCTCAGAAGACACCAGAATAGGTAAAATACTTGGGTTTACTTACAGTGATTTCTTCCATTATAGTCTCTGTATTGTATTCTGTTGTGCTATCATAAAATTATTCCTTGCAAATGAGTTTTCTTCCTTTGGTAGTGAAAATCCCTTAAATGTCTAATTACAAGCTATCCAATTAATTGTGAACCATGATGGCTAGTTATACTGCTATTCTGAAGAACACTGCAGCGAAGACACAGGCCGTGGGAAAGGCTGAGGCATGTGACAGGCTTCCTCACTTGGATCCTGGGTCTGCACTTCCTGGCTATTTTTCTCAAACTTTTACAATTACCTCTTGCAAAGATGAAATGGAATTTTCCAAGTACCTGGCATATAGCACATGGTTAAGTGCTCAATAAATCCTAGCTATTTCAAATAATCATTCTTTATTCTGCCCTTTGCCAGCAAGCCAAAATGGAAGAAGGAATAGACACAGTTGCAAGTTCCTATTCAAGGGCCAAATCCTAGGCATCATCCTCGTGAGCTAACTGCTGAAGACCTATTGGCTTGACTTTAGTCTAGCAGTATCCCTGATGAGTTTCTGGTTTTCCCTTTCCATGCAGACAGGTGTGTTTGGGCTCTCATACACAAGCAGAGACTCAGCTGAGATCATCGGCATTAGTGCCCATTTGACACACAAGGGATCTTGACCAGAGAGAGACCTTCCTGCTCTCCCATGCTACACTGTGTCTTCAAAACTCAGAGGCCAGGAGAAGATCAGAGTGTCTGTTGAAAATGAATAGTGACTTGGGGTCACAGGAGACCTAGGAAGTGCAAAGTGAAGCTGTGACATTTATCTTAAGCTACATGGATAGCGGTCCCTCAGTTGTGTCCTCAGAGCCCATCTCTTCTTCTTGGCTTGTATGTATTGTCACAGGAGCACTGCCTCATACTGATACATCAGCTCAGGAGAAGACCCCCTTCAGGGGGAAATAATCGCAATTTTTTAGCTGCATCAGTCTCCCTCCCTATCCAGCTTTTCAAAGAAGGTCTTTATTCAAATTCAAATAAAGTCACCTGTTTTTAGAAGAAAAACAAAGCTGCTTCACTTCCTCTTCTCTTGTGCTTTGAAGCTGTGAGTATCTATATTTAATTGCCCTATTTGTGCTATTTACTTTAACAGTTCCTGGTAATCACATGGTTGAAACATGTTTCAAGTCATAACCTCTGTAAAAGTTACAGAATATTTTACACGGCTCTTGAAAAAATTGCAAGTCTGTTTTAGACCTGTTTTCAATTCGTTTAACCTTTTTGTGCTACCAGCCATTTTTTTTCCACTTAAAATTTCCTGGTTGGAGTGATAACATTTGAAGGGCTTAGTCCATTGAGCTGCAACTCTACCTATGGGCAGAAAGAATTAACCTTCGGCGTTCTCCAATTGCCTACGGCTGCTTAACTCAGTAGGGGACATGCTGCTAATGAGGCAAAAGTTGCAGATTTCATCCCTGTCCATGCCAGTTAGTGGTGGTGAGGTCCCCAGCCGCAGTCTACACCCTCACCCCCGCTAGCTTTCATACACGGGTATGCCACCGCTAACAAAAGACACCAAGAGAATGGGAAGCAATTTGTGCAGACGTGTATCCATTTCTGAGAAAACATTTCACAAAGCAGGTCTTACTGATAGTGGGTCAGTGGCTCTGCACTGTATATGAAGGTCAGGGAACAGACACAATTCCTTGACCAAAGCGATATATTCAGAGTTCAATTTTTTTTTTTCTTAAATTGCCAAAGGGCATATATGAAAAATACAAATTACTAAAATACACCTTCAACTAGGCAAACAGTGTAAAACATGTTTGTATCACCTTCCAAAGCAATATGTCGGACTTCATTAATCAGGGTGGAAAAGAAATACAGATAAAGTTCTCCTTTCTCCCTGTTGACTGGACAGGGAATGATCTGCCATGAGACCATGTGGGGCACAGTGAGCTAAGCCTGAAAACCAAAGGAGGGGGATGGGGGCACTTACAGGAAGATTTTCGTATTCCTCAGTGTACCCTCAGTACACACAATGCCTTGTCCTGGGCCAGTATTTAATGGAGCCCTAACTTAGAGGAAATAATGAAGTCACGTGGCCACTACACCTCAGGATCTCGAACAAAACTCAAGCATCATTCCCTTGAGCAGACCCTGCTCTCATCTCTCTATCAAATCACTTCGACATTTGCTTAAAGATAAGACCGAGAAAAGAGTAGAATCAAGTTGAACAGTATTTTTTGAGAAGGGACATATAACACCTTAGGCCACCTGACTGAATTTTTGAGGAAAGTCTGAGGCAACTTCAGTTGATGAAGATGTACGGCTTGCTGGAGTTGTTCAGGAACTCTGCTCATTCTGGCAGGATCTCTCTTTTGGTGACTTATGGGTCAGGTCACTTAGGTTAGGCCCTGAGCTGCAACTGACAAGAGGTTTTTGTTTTGTTTCCTTTTCTTTTATCAGCCCCAATCTCTATGACCTAGACTGTTCTGAAAAATTAAGTGTCCTTGGCCAAAGCTGTTTGGAGCTTCACAGGGCAGACCTGGCTCCAATGTCCCCCACATTCATTAACTGTGTGGTTCTAGGCGAATGTTGCCCACCTCTGCACCCCTTCTCTAACCCGTACGATAGAAACCGGAGATAACGGCGGCCTGCCAGAGCCATAGTGAAGCTTGGAGCTAATTCCTAGCACACAATCTGACACACGGTAAGTGCTCGATATATGGCGGCTTTATGATTTTATTCCTTCCCTGTTATCTTTTGTATGACTGGTGGCATGATTTGTATTTATGGCCACATGACGGCAAATATGCCCCATAAGGCTGTTACAGACTTTCACAACCCAGGGTGGTCTCTCCTTCTCTCTTTTATAGCCTCTTTCTTTCCAGACAGTATGGGAAGCACAGAGCTTATTCACCACTAACTTCAGGGCCTATCATTTATCTGGAGAAAGCTCTCCTTCCTAAGAAATGTACTCAGCTGGGAGGGTTTTCAGTGTTGTTATTATCAGACAACTACTATGTGAGAGGCATTGCGCAATTGTTTGCTGGACACAAAGGTCGGGGGACACGACTCCTCACTTATTCTTTGCAGCGAGTATTATGAAAACCGGTGCAGTAAATGTCTGTTATAAGAGAAGCCATAAATGTTTCTGCCACATTCAAAGTGCAAGTCCTAGGTTTGGCCACATGAGACTAAAAACCACTCTATTTTCTGGAAAGTGATAACTAATGATTTGTTTTACATCTGATTGGCTTCTGCTTGACAAATTTCTCATGTATTCTATAAAATTTTCTATAAATATACTGAAGCATATATGAGAATTTAGATTTTGCTGAAGTCCTTGTGGGAACAGAGCCATAGATGAAGTTAGTGATGTGAAATAGCTGAGCTCTGGGAAATGTGTTCTCCTTCTCTTAACCCATCAACAAAATGCTTGAGCACTGAGAGATGAAGACGAGCCCTAAGGAACAGATTTAATAATGTAGATATGAAAGTTTTAAGGATTCATGATGGTCTTTAAGAATTATGATGGTCCTGACTAGAAACATAGGAGGAACATAAAAAGTCATAAAGGCTAAACAAGGAGTCAGAGACAAGCCATTAGGATAAGGATGCGCAGAGCAGGATAGGCCATTGACTCCCTAATCGGGAGAGATATTGATAGCTGTAAGGCCATGCATGATTTAGCCCATTCTTATAGCTCTGGCTCTGCCTTAAGCTATCCTGTCCCACAGTCTCTATATTACAGGTTCATTAGACTTCTTCATGCATCCCAAACTCTTCCCTGCTTAGCCTCTGGACCTATACAATGCTGTTCTCTTTCCTTGACTGCTCTATCTCCTGTTCTTCACCCAAATAACTCTTTCTTGTCCTTCATGTCTACATCTATATGCAATTTCCTCAAGAGGGCCTTATCAGAGCACCACCACCACCCTAAGTTTTCAGGGGCTGCATGTTTCCTTTTCCTGATTTTAATCAGTGAACATTTTTATTTTTCATTTACCAATACCTTCTTCATTCAAAATTAACAAAAAACATCCATGGACAAAGGAAACTATCAGTTCATAGAAGTAATCAACCATAAAAATAGGATGTAAAGGACACGGTTATATAAAGGGCCCCTGTTCTCTGTCCTGATAGTTGGTTTTCCCCAATATACGGTGAATAAGTATTCATCGCTGGCTCTATTCCATCTCTACATCCCTGCCTGACTGACTCATCAGAACTACCATGCACTGACCCAGGGAGAACAACCGCACTTCACCTTAACATAAAAGAGAGGATAGTAATGCAGGCAGCCTTCCAATTGTATAGCACCCACTTAAAAGGTGATAAACATGCTGACATGTAGTTGCATTGTGTAGTCTTCTCTTCAATTATATCATTATTCTTAATTATGATGTACTTGTATAATGATCAGTTCGGGGCTTTTCCCTTCACCAGCTTACACCTCGTTGGGATTATTTCACTCTTATGCCCTAGTGTACAGCATAATACAAGGAAAATGTAAATACTCAAATATTTTAAAATGTGTACAAAACAATGGGCTAGACATCGAAAGAATTAAAAAAAAATTAACAAATGGCCCCCCACCTAATTTTCTACCTCCTTTCAAATCAACACCTTCCTCTGCCACATATCAATGCCAGCAAGTTCCTCACTACGTCCAGGGAAGGAGATATAACACTTACTTTTACAGATAAGAAAACTGGTTATCTTGAATGAATATGGACTCAAACTCTTCCTATTTAAAATGGCATCCTGAAGTCTTGGGGCCATTCTAAGCACAGACATACTTCCAAGACATTGTAGGGCCTAATTAATGGGGCCTAATTAATGGATGGGAAGGAGCTGTGCATAGCTGACCCTGGTCCTCAGATTTAAATCCACTGATGAAGAGACCTCCTCTTTCAAAAATATAGTTCAGGGCGCCTGGGTGGCTCAGTGGGTTAAAGCCTCTGCCTTGGGTTGGGGTCATGATCCCAGGGTCCTGGAATCGAGCCCCACATTGGGCTCTCTTTTTGGCAGGGAGCCTGCTTCCCTTCCTCTCTCTTTGCCTGCCTCTCTGCCTACTTGTGATCTCTATCTGTCAAATAAACAAATAAAAAATCTTTAAAAAACAAAAATACAGCTCACTCTTTGGCAAACACAGCAAACCTTCCCAGCCCTACAACTACCACCATCCCACCCCTGGCAGAATGCAAAGGTCACAGAAGTGCTGCTTTGTTCAGCAAAAGAATGGAATAAAGAAAGTTATAAAAATATAACCCAGGCAGCAAATCATAGTGGGCTTTGGCAAGGAAGAAGACTGGGGAAAGGAACCTCAGTTCCTTTTTCAATAGCTCAAAAGAGAAATTACGAAGACCTAAAGGGCAGCAGCAGGTGTGAGAACAGAAAGGTGAGGGAAGACATGGAAAATACCTAAGAAGCACAAAGTATCTACTCACTTATTTATTGAACATCTAGTAAATACCTGGCAGTTTTGTAAGTGCTGCGAATACCACAGTGAACAATGCACATGAGGGTTCCTACTCTCATGGAGCTTACACTATAATGGGTACTGGAAAGCAATAAATAAGCAAATAAATAATGATTTCAGGAGCAATACAAAAATAACACAGTTTGTGGGAGTAGAGAGTGACTGGGTTGGGAGGGGTGTGTGTATGTTTATGCGAGACTACTTTGGGTTGAATATTCAGCAGGAAGGTGACATTTAAGGTGAAAACAGAGTGGTAAGAAGGACGCAGCCTTGGGAAGACCTGAGGAAAAGAGTTCCAGGAAAAATGGGAAGAGCAAGTACAACTTCTCAGGGTAGAGGCGACAGTATGGACAAGTTTTAGAAAACAGAGAGAAAGCCAGTATAGCTGGCGTGGTCTTAAAACAGGGGTTGGATGTAGTGGAGAAGGGAGAATGTGAACACAGGATGGAGAAGACAGAGGTCAAGGAAAGTGATGTCTTAATCCCAGGCTATTGTTCTGTGACGTGAGTTTCATTAGAATTAAAGATGTGACTTTGGCTGCTGAGTGGAAAACAAAGTGCAGAAGAGTGAGAGGAAAAATAAGGAGGTCAAAAAGTAGTCTGTCTTGCTTATTGAGGCCGGAGATGATGGTAGCTTGGTTTAGGGAAACAATATGACATAGCGACAGATTGCACAGGAGGGAAAGTAAAGCATCAAAGATCAGTCTTTGGCTCCCAGCTCAGGCAGTTTAGAATGAGGACGCAGTTAGCCATGCTAAATACCAAAGATGAAATAGCAGTGTCGCAAAAGAAGACAGTCAGTTTCATTTTGTTCAGTTTGAGTATGAAGTGTCTATAATATATCTAAGAGAAGAGGCCCAGCGGGCTCTTTTAACTAAAAGTTGGAAGCTTAAAAGGTAAACATTTCTGAATCATTAGTTCTAGTTGAGAACTGGAGACTTTGTGGGGTGGGGAGGGGAGGATAACCAGGAATAGAGCTGAATGGGATGTAGTCAAGGTTAAAGCATTGCTGACAGACTAGATAGGAAGAATAAGTAAGAGAGATGGGAGATGGGAGATAAGAAGGTAGGAAGAGAAGCAGGATTTAAAGGTGACAGAATAAAATAAATTCAGAAAGAAGACATTGGATTGGGGAGATTAATCTGGAGGAGACAGACTAAGCATTTAACAAGAGTAAAAATCCAAAGAGGGTTCAAGACGCAGTTCTATATATCTCACGTATTTTTTCAGCCTCTATGCACTTGGCCACTGACATATGCATGTAGGATATACAAAACCATGAATACAGCCAGATTATAGATGAAGACATGGATAGCATATGCCCAACTTCCTCTGACCTGGCTATGACTCTACTTCTTAATCTTCTATTCAAAAAAACATACGGAAGTGAAATTAAGAAACATCATTATACAAATAATCCTGGGTTTGTCCTAACATACTTTTTAAAAAAACTAACCACCCCTAAAGAGTACTTGAACTTACTTTTTTTTAACAGGTGAATAGAAAAAATAACTCATAGCTAATTAGGGTGAAGAGTCATGATATTGTGGCTTAAATCTTTTAACTAGAATATCTACCCACGCAGCACATCAAGTAGCCATTGACAATGAGAAACTGTCAAGGTTCAGGAAAGTAGGAGACTATAATCCAGGCTGGCCCTTGGCAGGTTCTGGGACCAAGATATATAGGGAATAGGAGACAAGAAACTGAGCCACTGGAAAACCAGGGGATGAACTGAGGTTCAAAAGGATTAGGGTGTCAAGGTCAATAGGTCAGTAGTGGTCAGAAGACTTCTCCTGCCAGCAGAGCTGGACTGTCCCAGCTTGACCACTGGAATCTGCCAGATCTAGAGGAACAGAAGAACAGATTACTGAAGCAAATACCCCTACTGTTCACTGGGTTAGAGGAAAAAAAAAAAAAAAAAGCCAGATTCTTAAAAGATACCATTTTTTTCTTCTTCTTTTAATCACAAATCTCACAGAAACTCTGACTCATTTTGAGAACGACATCAGAACATTGTTCCTGGAACACTGGCTGTCTTTCACACTATCTCATTGCTCTGCCATGATGTAAGACAGTTTAACTTGTGGAGTTTCTGAATAGCTTGGATGGGCGATTTTTCACTCAATGCTACCAGTCCCTTCTGGCTAAGTTCAGGACCCATGACTCCAGCAAGAGGCAGCAGAGAGGGTGTACTTTGAGGTACCGTGGATGGGGAAGGCTAAGTGAAAAAAGGAAGCCATTCTACCTTCATTCAGTGTCTTCAGGCATGAGATCGGCATTACTCCTTAGGGTCCTTATTTGAAAAAGGAAGGTGAAAAAGTTAGTGATACTAATATGATTAAATATGCTAAGGATTATTAACCAGAGGTAGCCTGGCAGAGCAGCCAACATTACACAAACAGAACTCAGTGTGGCAAAATCATCCTGAAATCTAGACAGGGGCTGCTGCTTAAGCAAGGAATGATATAATGATCTATTACCAAAGTTTGGGCAGGCCTGGTTGATACAGTGAAGAGCCAGCAGGTGCCAACAGCACACACACTTCACAAGTTTACCCCTGGCAACACTACAGGCAGCAGCCATAGTAGATCCTGTCCTGGTATAAGATGCCTGGCACATGCCCCTTTGCTAAAAAGAAATTCTCACAGTCCTTCAAGATTCACCATCATGGGCTGATTGTGTCCATCCCAGATCTGAATGTTGAAGCCCTAACCGCAGCCACCCCCCACCCCATCCCAAAGTACCTCAGAATGTGTCTATATCTAGAGAAAGAACATTTCAAGAGGTAATTAAGTTATAATGAGGCTATTAGGGCAGAGCCCAATCCAATCTAATGAGAATCCTTATAAGAGTAGGAAGTCAGAGGGTGCCTGGGTGGTTCAGTGGTTTAGCCTCTGTCTTCAGCCCAGGTCATGATCTCGATGTCCTGGGATCGAGCCCCACATTGGGCTCTCTGCTCAGTGGGGAGCCTGCTTCCCCCTCTCTCTCTGCCTGCCTCTCTGCCTACTTGTGATCTCTCTCTCTGTGTCAAATAATAAATAAAATCTTAAGGAAAAAAAAAAAAGAGTAGGAAATCAGGACACACAGAGATACCAGGAGCCTGCGCCATTGATAAAGAGGCTCTGTGAGGACACAGTGAGAAGGCAACCAGATGCAAGCTAAGGAGACAGGCCTTGGGAGAAACCAAACACGCTGACCCCTTAATCCTAGACTTCTACCTCCACAACTATGAGAAAATAGCATTCTACTGCTTAAGCCACCCACTCTGTGGGATTTATTGTGACAGCTCTAGCAAACTAATTCATTCTCCAATAATTTTTTAGAAGAAAAATCTTCGAGGGACACCTGGGCAGCTTAGTCTGTTAAGCATCCCACTCTTGATTTCAGCACAGGTCATGATCTCAGGGTCATGGGATCCAGCCTTGAGTTGGGCTCTGCACTCGTGGGGAGTCTGCTTGAGATTCTCTCTCTCCCTTTCCTTCAGCCCCTCCCCCTGCTCTCTCATTCTTTCTCTAAAATAAATAAATAAATCTTTAAATATACATAAAGAAAAGAAAAACCTTCGATAGTAAGTGGAATCACAATAGAAAACTACTTGTATATTTTGCTAATGCAAGTCTCAGTACTTTCCTGACTCCAAAAGAAATAATAATTCTGAAAGAGACAAAGCTAACAGATGTTTTATTATATTTTTAAGACCCAATCGAAAAAAATTATTTACATTACATGGCATTTAGCAGTCGATAGGCAGTACTACACATATTCTTAAAACTTCGTAGCCTCCCTTCCTCTTCCCACCCTATTGCTGCACATCCTTTGCTCACATCCTTTGCTCTCTCTCGTGCAGACTGTGAGTCTCCCTCAGCCAGCAGCCATCTTCTAAAGTTCGCTCTCGTAGGATTTAATCATGTTGATTTGGGAAGCAAGATTTGTTGCTTAATATCTCATTCATTTAAGGAAATCATGTGTTGCTGACTTTCTTATTTTCACCTTTATAATAAGGGCAAGATTTAAATAATACCTAGAAAGAGCTGTTGTTGTACAGGGCTCTCTCTGCCACAGAGAAACCATAGGAAATCCTCTCAAGCTGTTGAGCATTGAAAATAGCAGCTGTTTATGACTTGGAGTGACTGCCGGCTGGGAGTTGTGGTCCTGTCCACAACTTGGTTCCCACTGAGCTAGAAATCCTAGTTCTTGATGTAAGCCATTCTCTATGTCCCCTTGCTCTCTATCTTTAAAATGGCCTTGCAATGTTGACCTTAAGGACTAGTGCTTCTTGGGGCACCTGGGTGGCTCAGTGGGTTAAGGTCTGCCTTCGGCTCAGGTCATGATCTCAGGGTCCTGGGATCCAGCCCCGCATCGGGTTCTCTGCTCAGCAGGGAGCCTGCTTCCTCCTCTCTCTCTCTCTCTCTCTCTCTCTGCCTGCCTCTTCGCCTACTAGTGCTCTCTCTCTGTCAAATAAATAAATAAAAACCTTAAAAACAAAACAAAACAAAAAAACTAATGCTTCTTTTCTGACTGCTATTTTCCTGGACACATTTTCTACCCTTCTCCTCTGTAATAAGTGATTTTTAGAAAGTGCCTATACTTCCCTAGGTGGTGCCATGAGGTGCATCTGACCTTTCTCTCTTTTCGGGAGAGATACCAAAGTACTTATGGGCGTTGGCGACGGGGACTTATGACCCAGAGATGTTTCAGGCTTTTGCTTCAACAGCATTTCCCCTTCTCAGATAATAAGGGTAGCTACATTTCTTGAGCTTTTACTATACTGCAGGTACTATGTAACTATGAAGTAGGGGCTATTACCCCCATGTGATGGAAGAGGAAACTGAGTCATAGAGAGGTCAAGTAATTTGTCTAGCATCCTATAGCTTGTGAGCTGTGACCTGAGGCCAGGGATTCAGCCTACAAGGCAGGCACTCTTAGTCATCACACTCTACTGCATTTCTTAACTCTCGTACTTATGTCCAAGGAAATTACTAATGATCCTAGTTGCACAGTGTTCTTTAAGCAAAGGATTTCAAGGCACCAGGCTGTGTCTTGAATGCTAATGCTGTTTCATAATTCCAAACCTAAAGAGCCTTTACTAGATCTTATTTAGTCAAAAGTATTAGATTATTTGCACAGATGAGGCTTATCCGTGCATAATAGCATTATATTATAATACAATAGGTGCTTCCACATTGATCAATCTCGTCCTTTGTATGCAAAAGGTAAAAGTGTCTCACACTGAGACCTTAGGAGAAACAATGCTCAAGGTTCTCTCTGGGTGAACTACCACCATGGAGGGGCAGCATGAAACAGGTCCACAATGAAGCACATACGTCTGAGTGTATGTAACACACTCAGGTATTTTCTAATCTTTTCTAATTTGTTACAAAAAGTTGATCATGACCCTCTATCAGGTCAACACTTAATGTCTGAAAATAACCTGAAAAATTTGAAAACAATTTGCTCATCCAGAGTTTTAGGGGAGAAGGGAGAAGATGCTTGGCTTACCTGAAATCACTAACTCTGCTTTTTATTTAATTCCTTGGTCAGTTAATGCTGAATAATTTTTAAAGATTTTATTTATTTATTTGAGAGAGAGAGAACATGAGTGGGGCAGGGGGAGGAGCTCAAAGGGAGAGAGGGAAGCCTCCCTGCTGAGCAGGGAGCCCAATGCAGAGCTCGATCCCAGGACCTTAAGATCATGATCTGAGCCAAAGGTAGATGCTCAGCCTGAGCCCCCCCCAGGTGCCCCTGAAATTTTTATTTATTTTATGGCTTGCATTTAAGAAAGAGACTGGAAGCCAAGGTTTGAGTTTTCTGCTTAATCTCAATGGTTGGGAAATAAATTCTCAAGCCTAGGGAATGTATTAGAAAAGTAAGTTATTTTCAAACATTAAGTGTTGACCTGATGGAGGGTCATGATCAACTTCTCATAACAAAATAGAAAAGAATAGAAAATACCTGAGTGTATTACCCACACTCAAGGTAACTATTATTTTGTGAAACTCTGGTTTTCAACTCTATACGGATGTAAATTGTGTATCCTGCAGTGGGTCACAGTCAAAAGCATTTGCAAAACACTGAGTTAGATCAACAGTTTTCTCAGGACACAGAACGGTGCCTGAATAGAGATCCGTCTCTGCTTTCAGCGAGTTTGAGGGGCATAATACACGATGATGAGTGTACTGTGTATACTCCAGGTGTGTATTCTTTCCAATGTTTTCTTTCTTTATTTCCCAAATATATGTTATCTCAAGGGCCTCCCTTTCATTCCGTTAAGAGATTACTCCTCCTTCTCTGATCCAGTATCATTAAAGCATGCTTTCTTCTTTCCTTACCTTCAGAACACTGCTGTAGTCTCTCCATGGGGTTCTTTCCCCCAATCTTCCTCTACTCACTAATTCATATTATCTTCCTCTGCCAGACCATTTCCAAAAATAACACTTACATTTAGTTACTCCGTTTATAGAGAATGAAGTCTAAACTCTTCTCTGGCCTTGACTCTCCTGTCTTTATGATCTGCATTTTCCAACATGTATCCTATTTTTTTTTTAAGATTTTATTTATTTATTTGACAGAGAGATCACAGGTAGGCAGAGAGGCAGGCAGAGAGAGAGAGAGGAGGAAGCAGGCTCCCTGCTGGGCTCGATCCCAGGATCCTGAGATCATGACCTGAGCTGAAGACAGAGGCTTAACCCACTGAGCCACCCAGGCTCCCCATGTATCCCATTTTCTACAAACCTTGGTCTCCGGAATGTGCCATGTTCATACCACTTTCATGCCTTTGGTTGCACAGTTGGACTACTGTCTCTGTGCTCAGCTTTTTTCTCCAGATTCTGTCTCAGGTCCTAACTCTCCCATGAATTCCTCTGTTACTACTACACTTCAGCTCTCGTTCAGCTCTCTATGCTTTTAGAATTCCTAGAATTGAGACATACTGTACTTTATCTCTCTTCCTCATTGCCACAGTCTACCCTCATCCATAAGGTGTTTTTTTCCCCTTCCATTATATTGTAAGTGGCCTGGAACAAGGCTTATCTTGTACTGTTAAGAGTTACAAAACTAGCAATGTGATTATGGAGTACCTACTATGTGCCAGAAATTCACAAATATCATTATGCATGGATTATTATGTATTTAACCTGTGTTTTTTTTCTAAGCTTCATGACAACCCTGAGAAAGAGTTATTGTCAAACTTCATTTTTCGTGGATTCCATATTTGCAAATCAATTACTTGCTAAAATTTATTTGTAACCCTCAAATCAAAACTCAGTGCTTTTATGGTCATTCATGTGATGAGGGAACAGAAGGCTGGCTGAGGACATAGCAAAAGCTGACACCCTCCAACTTTCCCCCACCCCCACTCCTGGGTGGGACATACGTGACATTCTTTAGGAATCTCCCACCCATCTTAATGTTAATACCTTGCTAGGCAAAACCACCTCCACAAGGGCAAGCCCTCTGGTATCCGGTGTCTTGTAGGTCGTCCTCTTTAGCATATGAAAGTTCTATTGAAACCTCCCTTTCCCTTACCTTCCCCCAACTCCAGGGTACAACACCTGCCATCCCTCACAACCCCGGGGGCAGCAGCTTTTCCTGCCCACGGGTCCTGTCCCCGTGCCTTAATAAACCACCATTTTGCACCAAAGATGTCTCAAGAATTCTTTCTTGGTCATTGGCTCCGGACCTCACCCCACCGAACTTCACTTATATTCTAGAACTTCATCACGTGGACTGTGTGCAGAGTGGCAAACATCTGAGTCGCCCACTGCGTATGTACTCCGCTGATGACAAACATGGCAACGCTCTGACTTTTTGTTTTAGCTCACATACTTGTGTAAGGGTCTATTCAGCCAGAGCGGCCCACCCCGGTTGAACTGCCATTTTGATGTTTATGCAGTAAAACTTAAATTGACCTTGCCACCCACCCAACCCCACCATCCCCCCCAGGGGAACTTACTTAAAAACAAGTCCCGGAAACCAGTCCCAGATAACAAAGTCCAAGTACAAGGGTGGGTCAGGCCAGGTGGAGGTATTCAATCAGTGGGGGCGCATACTGTCTCCTAGCTACCAAGGAGTATGGGCCCTGCCTTTTGGGCACCTTTTGGGTGCCAATTCTGACCAAGGTGATAGGCTGGTTCAAATGTCTACTAGGGTAAATTGTAATTCAATTGGTCACCTAGCATCACTGTGCAGCTTTCTCTGTGTGTTACAATTTCATTGGCCACCTGTGTGTGGACAGGCCCAACCACACGGCCTTTGCTCCATAAAAGTTAGTCTGGAAAGCAGGGAGGGGTCGCCCTCTTTGTAATAGGGGCGGCCCCGACCAGTCTGTTTGACGGTCGGTTTTAATTCTTGATGCTTGGCACGAAATAAAGCTTTGCTTGACCTTCGCTTTGTATCAGTCTTGCTCCTTTAATCGCGGACCCATTATTGGGGGACCCAACACTTGTAAACATGTTCCTTTTCATAGCCAATTTAATGCCCCCCCGGCCGTTGGTTTTTGTTTGTTTGTTTTCTTTTCTGTGTGTGTGCTTTTTATTGGTGATTTCACATTTTAAAATGTCCCATTGCACAGTCTAAAGGACTATCTAGTATTCTTAAACTCAAAAAGACTGTCATGTGCCTTACAGAGAAAACATATGTATTAGGAAAACTTTTTCTGGCATGAATTAAATGTCTTGGCTGTGAGTTCAGAGTTAATGATTAACCATATACCTTAAAAACAATGTCTTTTAACAGTAACACACATAAAACAAGGTCATGTATTAATTGGTTAATGAAAATGGTATGAGCAAATTCTCAAAGGAACCTCATCCTGTATTTTGCCTAGGAGTAAATGGTTCAGTATTCATTAATTTATTGTTTGCCACAAATCTACACAATATAACTACCATGAATTATGAAAATAGACCATACTTCTATGTCTCCTTTATTTCTTATTTAGATAGGAAGACATAACATAGAGAAATATTAAGTAACATGTTTGAAGACACCAAGATAGTTACTAGACAAGCTGGGATTTCAACTTGCATATGTCTGATTTAATTCTGTCAAGTCTTAAAGTTTCAGCGTGTTGCAAATTCAATTTTCTGTTGATAGAATGAGTCTCACTACAAATTTTTCCAGTGGCTAAAAAGTAAATAAATTGTTGTGTTTTTCCTCTTTTTCCCTTTCTTTCTCTAAACTGGATGTTCAGAGTTTTATTTGTGTGTGTGTGTGTGTGTGTGTTTGAACAATGTAAATTTCCCCCAAATTACTATGTTATTTATATTCATTTATTAATTACTTCAATAAATATTGGAGTGTCTACTATGCTTCAAGATATAACCATCTCTCAACAAGTTCAAAATTTATTGCTGAAAACAGACCTAGAAACAAATAATGAGAATATTATGAGAGATATTACAATGTTATGTAAGAAATATGCTAGAAGCAGAGATATTTACAAGGTTTCAAAAGGCCAGAAAATTAGGAAAAACTTGAAATCTGCCTGGGATTTTATGAGAAGACTTGCGTAGAAGGGATTTTTTAACTGGATCGGGAACAAACTTGCATCAGATTGGAAACAAGAAAGATAAACTAACTAGAGAACCAGCAGGGAGAGACTTAGAGATATGACAAAGCCCCAGAGTTTGGAAAACAGTGTATCAGAAGGGAAAAGACTTTTGGAATATCTTTTCTACAGTTTCCAAAAATAAAACTATTATTTGCTTTATCATTTTAAGACATACAACCACACTTTATTTTTCCCCAAGTTTAATAGGTTGTAGCTATTGCAGCTCACTTTCATCAATTCATCAAATCAATCTTTTAGTGAATCCGGCATTAGTAAGCATTTTAACCAAAATGCACTGCTCATAACTACATTGAAAAGAATGCATTCTTCTTAAATAATTTCAGTTAATCTTTCTTTGTTCACTTCCCAGTTTAAGAAAAAAGAATGAAAAAAACTTAGTGGTACCTGTGTAATTACCAATTTTGGGTTAAGATTCCATGCTAAATCTTATTTGAGGAGGAGGATATCCTGGAGCTTGGCTGGGATCCAAAGATGGATCAGGAAAATGTCTTCTTTTTCAAGGATTACTGATTAGTGTTAATAATATGAGATATAAAGAGATATAGGAGAGAAAGTACCATTAGAATTCGGAGGCCCAGAGTACCAAGAAATTAGGTTAGGAGACTGGGAGAAATCAAGCCAGTCTAGGAGCACAGAGGAGGCAGAAACCAAGAGCTAAGAACATAGAGTGCACTCAAGAAGCAGAATGTGGTGGGGCAGCTGGATGGCTCAGTGAGTTAAGCACCTGAATCTTGGTTTTGGCTCAGGCCATGATCTCATGGGTGGTGAGATTGAGCTTCATGTCAGACTCCGTGCTCAGCAGAGAATCTGCTTGAAAGATTCTCTCCCTCTGGCCCTCCTCTCCCTCTAAAATAATTTTTTTTTAAGCGGGAAGTAATTCATTTGACATAAGTCTGTGAAGAGGAGGAGTAACTCATGCATTTAGCTGTAAAGATAGGTAACCTACATACTGTGGAGTATACTAGAAAACAACATGAAGACTTTGAGTTGTCATTCAAGGGGACTTGGAGTTCCAGTGAAGGTTTCTGATCTAAGAAGTGACATAATCAGAGCTGTCCTAGGATAACCACTAGGACTATGATGTACAAGATGAATAGAGATGTAGGTAAAGCTCTGAGGGAGGATTAAAGGAAAGAAGCCATGGAAATAATGTAGGCTGAGACAATTAAAGGCTTAATTAGGATAACAGCAATGGGAAAAGAGAGGAAAGAATGGATAGAAAAGATACAATTGTAGGCATAGCCTATAAGAAAGGAAAAGAAGGAAAAGTCAAGATAACATTATAATTCCAGCCTAAGGACTACTAGTTCTACAAAGAGAAGTATAATATGCAAGAAAACTTGCAATTCAAGATAAGCTTAGTTTATGCCATATTAATCCTGAGGTGCCAGCCAATCAAAAGTGCCCAGAGCCCTTGGAACTAGAGGACTGAAGTTTAAGTAAGGTACAGGTGATATGGAGTAAGGTTATAAATTAGAGTTTATAATCAAGCAAAGATGATAAATGTATAAAAATGTTTCTATAAAGTGGTGGAAAGTAGAATAAAAGAAGTGCAGTTGTCTGGGATTTCAGAAAAGAGAAAGATCATTTTCAGATGGAGTTTGGGGCTTGCTGATCTGGCACTCAGAAATATTGCTAGATCCAGGTTAATGATTTTGACAGCAATGGAAGAGGAAGGAATTCCAAAAGACGAGGGCATTCCAGGGGCCTGAAAAGGCACCAGTAAAGAAAATGAAATAGAAAAATTCAGCTCCTGTTTGTGAAGGAATGACTAGGACGCCAGCATGCTGAGAATTTTGTGTAGTGTGGAGGATTAATAAGAGAGTGGGACAGAAATTTCTAACTATGCCAAAATGACAACAAAATAATCCGTAAAACTGCTTTATTTAAGTCAAACCAGCTAATGTCCCCATGCCTAAACCTGCGATTGAACTCATTGCTCATTGGGCCAATGCACTCTAATAAGTAACTAAATCAAAATATGTAACTCAATCAGAAACCTGGTCATCTTAATTTTTTCAGTTTCAGCATCTAAAAATCTTAAAGTCCTACACTCTTGAGGGTTAAAGGAGGACCTAGAGATTATTTAATCATTCTACCTCACGTTTCAACTGTGAACATCAGTATCTGAGGTTTTTTGAAATTACAACTTGTATTTTGCATCAGCCAGTTCAGATGTTATTTTTTTAATGTAAATTCTAATGGATAGAAGTATTTCAGAACTACGGGGAAAATATCAGCTTGGCTTACTTTATCACGTTTTTAAAATCAGAAAACTGTTTTATTCTTTGTAAAAAAGAATTCTTGAAATGCTCAAATGACAGTAACAATCCTTCCCCCATATATTTACAAATAAAACTGAGTTCTTGGGCACTGGTGATATAATATAAAATGCAGCATCAATAATTCCCATTTCAGTTACTTTCAGCAATATTTGCATATAATTTAAGTAACATATGTACCTCTATAAAAATCAGGGCATCAATATTATTTAAGAACAATTCCATGATTTCAAAAAGTCTTCTTTTCCTCTTTCAATAGCTGATTAAAACAAAACAAAACAAAACAAAACAAACAAAACAAAACAAAAAAACCCCTCTGCATTCTCCAAGTGAAACACAAATAAAACTCCCAAATGAATAGTAGGCTGAAAGAAAACTACCTGATCTCGGAGTTTTGCCAAAACCTTATTTTAATGAACTTTATGGGGAGATACAGAAAGAGCATTATACTGGAAATGCAGAAATCAAGTCAGCATTCTTGGCAGGAGTACATTTTAGCCTACAGCACAAAAGGAGTTAATCTGAAATGCAAACAGGATTTGCATTAAATTTGCTTTGTTTGCCATTCAACATGCTTTGCTTTAATGGCAAAGGCAATACTGAAATTGGGTGAGTACTTAAACTTTATTATGGAAATAAACGATGTTGCTCTAGAAGACTTCCATGACAAGAAAAACATGCTGTGAGGAGATACTGAATTTCTTATTTTCCTATCCAGAACAATTCTCTATTTGTCCAATATTTTCAGGCAAGGATTCCACAAAATTAAAAATGGCCTTCCCCCTTCTGAAAGCAAAACCCCAACAAAACTTAAACTATATCTTCTTTGCATGTTATAGTTAATGTACTTTCATTATGCTTAATGTACTTTTAATAGTCTCTTATGGCAAGATGGTGATATTAAATGTGGGAATAAAATATCCATGATACAACCTTGAGTTTGCTATACTGCCTTTTATCTGAGGGCTCAAAGCACTTTACACACATTCTCATTCAGTATCTCCTTGAGGTGTATTATGAGCATTTTATGGTTGAGAACACTGAAGTGTACAATGACTAAGAGAATTGAGGTCATTTCCAGAGCTCACACTAAGCACAACCCGAGTATGTCCCCTACAGGAGTAAGTGCTCTCTCCCTCCAGGCCAGAACGTCTCCAAAGGGCTGCAGCACTGGCCTCTCAGGGCCAAAACCTGAATGCATGTTCACTAATCTTTTCATTCAGGGGATTGTCTCTTACCTGGACACCATCAGATGCAGGGATGTAACTTGCCCTTTTAAATGTGTCTGTCACATTTCTGAGAATTTCCACAGACATCAGAAGATCACCTGCATAGAAATTTTTCCTCTGAGTTAAATCCAACAGTGTCTTGGTCACCTGGGACATTCCATCACCTGCCAACGTTCGTTGCCCCTTAGCAAGGTGTTCTTTGATCTGTGATGGTCAAAAGAACAGAACAAACATCAGAATCTTCATTACTATTAATCTATATATTTTTATCAAAAAATTTATTTAAAATTGCAGAGTCAACTTTAAAATAGCATTGCAAAACTATAAATTTTGTGTGTTTCACACTGAGATGGATAAACATCCAGCATACAAACACTAATGAGTATATACACTTTGGCAGGCATGACAGACTTGTCTTTCTAGTACTCAGAACACACAGTTGAACATATTGGCAAAAGTTTGGGTTTTTAATTGAAATAAAAATTTTAAAAAATACTTTTGCAGGTGATAAACAAGTTTGATAATTCAGCAAGATGTGATCAGAGACAGGAGATTATAAACATCTCAAAATACCTATTTTTCTAACTTCCAGGAAAGATGGTGGAGTAGGAGTACCCTAAGCTCACCTTGCCACTTGAATACAACTAGCTAACACCCACATCAGTATAAATAACTGAGAAAATGACCCAGAGACTCCCAGAACAAACTCTCCACAGTTAAATGTAGAGAAGAGGCCATATCAAAGAGGAAAAGAAGGGTAGAGATGTGGGACTATTGGTGGGAAGGAGGGGGAGAGCTGCAGTCAAAGAAGGAAGAAATAAGATAGTCACACCAGGGAGTACACACAGGGAAGATGAATCCCCATAACATCTAGCTTTGAAAACTAGAGGGGCCACATTTTTTGAGTTCTTACAATCAGCAACCTTAAAACCTGGAACTTTAAATAAGCAGAAGAGCCAAGAGGGCGAGAAGAAATTGAGTTCCTGTCCTTAAACAGACAATGACTCAACAAAGAGCACCATGGAGATACAGCATAGAAGCAGCAGTTTGAAAAATGCCTGGGATACGTGGGAGGGAGAAAAATGTGTATACTAATCCCAGATCTTGTGCTGGAGGGATAGATTTCTCTAGGAACAAAGGACAGGCTCCATCTCCCTCCCTTGCCCCATCTAAACATTCACCCTCCTCCAGGAAACAGCTTCTGGCCAACGCTCATTACCCAGCTTGCTAACAGTGCACCATAGACATGCATTCTCCTCTTGCCAGGCCTTCCCTCCACGGTCCCTCCCATAGTAGAACCACACAAACCTTGCTGACACGGGCATTCTAGCTGAACACTTGTGTAGATGCACCCATCCACTGAGCCTCCCTTGGTCACTATAAGCTGCAGGTTCCTTCCCATTAACATGGATATTTCTGGCATCACATGCCCCACACCCACATTCTCCTGCAGTTCAGTGCTATTGCTTCTCTGGCAAGTGCCTGGTCTGAGTCACTTAACCCCAAGGCAGCCCCAGACTGGCCCACTAACAATACGGGAACCAACAAGTATCAGAACCATTGCAGATGATGGGACTGAAGCAAAAGTGGCTCAGCCACAACAGCAGGGCACATACAACACACATAGGAAATATCCCTGAAGCTCCAGGTTCTAGTGAACAGGATACATTGCAATACAGGGCACTATAGGACTTCTTCTACATAAGGCCATTACTTTTAAGAGAAATAGTTAACTTTCCTAACACATAGAAACAGACACAGAGAGTTAGGCAAAATGAGGAGAAAGAGGTATATGTCCCCCAAAAAGCAACAGGACAAAAGCAAAGCAATAGACTTAAATGAAATGGAGATAAGTAATATGCTTATAGAGAATATAAAGTAATGATCATAAAGATACTCATGAAGGTTTGATAAAAGAGTGGAGAATCTTAGTGATACTCAACAAGCAAATAGAAAACATAAAAAAGAACCAATTTGTGATGAAGAACTCAATAAATGAAATAAAAAATGACAAAGTGGAATAAATAGTAGACTAGAGGAAGCAGAAGAACGGATCAATGACTTACAGGAGAGAGCAATGGAAAGCAATCAGACTCAGGAAAGAGAAAAAAAAATACTAAAAAGTGAAAAAAAGACCTAGGGAATTCAGCAACACAATCAAGCATAATAATTTTCACATTATAGGGATTCCAGGAGGAAAAAAGAGAGAGAAAAAGGGAGCAGAAAAATTTATTTGAAGAAATAATAGCGAAAACTTACCAAATCTGGGGAAGGAAACAGAAATCTAGATCCAGAAAGCACAGAGAGCCCCCAACAAAATCAACTCAAGAAAGTCCATGCCAAGACACATAATAATTAAAAGGGCAAACATTAATGATAAAGAGAGAATTTTAAAAGTAGCAAGAGAAAAGAAAAGTTACAGGGGAAATATCATAAGGCTATAAGTTGACTTTTCAGCAGGTCAGAAGGGAATGGAATGATATAATCAGTGCTGAAAGGAAAAAACAAGACCAACAAAACAAAACAAACAAAAAACAGCAGCCAAGAATACACTATCCAGTAAGGCTATGATTCAGGATAGAAGAGATCAAGAGTTGCCCAGACAAACAAAAGCTAAAGGAATTCATGACCCTGAAACTAACCCTATAAGAAATGTTAACTGGGACTCTGAGTGGAAAGGAAAGACCATAAGCAAGAATAAGAAAAGTAAGAAACAGAAAAGCAGTAAAAATAAATATATCTATAAAAATCAGTCAAAGGAGTCACAAAATAAAAGGATGTAAAGTATGACATCATATACCTAAAATGTGGGAGGGAGAGAGGTAAAGAATGGGTTCACTTAAGTTCATTCAATTTAAGTTAATAGAAACTTAACAGAGACTGTTATATGTAGAAGATGTTATATACAAACCTCATGGTAACCACAAATTAAAAACCAGTAATAGATATGTAAAAATGAAAAAGAGAAAGAAACCCAAGTATATCACTAAAAAAAGCCATCAAACTGCAAAAGAAGAGAGCAAGAGAATAAAAGAACAGAGAACTAAAATAACAACCATAAGACAGGTAAGAAAACGGCAATAAGAACATAACCATCAATAATCACTTTGAATGCAAATGGACTTAACACTCAAATCAAAAGACACGGGGTGATGGAATGGATTAAAAAAAAAAAAAAGACCCATGTATATGTTGCCAATAAGAGACTCATTTCAGACCTAAAGACACATGCAGATTGAATGTGAAGGAATGAAAAAACATTTTTCATGCAAATGGCAGTGAAAAGAAAGCTAGATAGCAATACTTGTATCAGACAAAATAGACTTTAAAACAAAGACTGTAACAAGAGACCAAAAAGGAACACTATATAATTATAAAGGGAACAATCCAAAAAGAAGACATAACAAATTGCAAATATTGTGCACTCACCATGGGAGCACCCAAATACATAAAGAAGCTAAAAACACATAAAGGAAGTAATTGATAGTAATATGATAAAAGTAGGGGACTTTAACACCCTCTCACATCAGGGGGCAGATGTTCCACACGGAAAATCAACAAGTAAACAGTGACATCTGATCATTCTAATATTCAGAATATTCCACCTAAAACAGTGGAATACACATTCTTTTCAAATACATGTGAAACATTCTCCAAAAGACATATATTAGGCCACAAAACAAAGTTTAACAAATTCAAAAACTGTGAAGTTGAAGTCATACCATGCATCTTTTCTGACCATAATGCTATGATACCAGAAATAAACCATAAGAAACATCTGGAAAGAATACAAATGCAGGGAGGTTAAATAATATGTTACTCAAGAATCAATGGGTCAACCAAGAAACCAAAGAGGAAATGAAAAATAGATGGAGACAAATGAAAATGAAAACACAATTGTCTAAAATCTTTGGGATGCAGCAAAATCTGTTCTAAAAGGGATGTGTATAGCAATACATTTGTACCTCAAGGAAGAAAGAAAAATCTCAAATACACAACCTAATCTTACACTGAAGAGAACTAGAAAAAGAAAAACAAAACTCAAAGAGAGGAAATAATAAATATCAAAGCAGAAATAAATGAAATAGAAACTAAACAAACAAACAAAAACCAATGGAACAGATCAATGAAATCAGGAGGCGGTTCTTGAAAAGATCAACAGAACTTATAAACTTTAATTAGACTCACAAAAAAAGGGGAGGGGAGGAGAGGACTGAAACAAACAAAAAGAGAAATGAAAGAGGAGAAATAAAAAAATGACTCCACGGAAATGCAAAGGGTTATAAGAGAATATTATAAAACCATATATCAAAAAACAGACAATGTAAAAGAAATAGATAAATTAATAGAAATATATAAACTCCCAAAACTGAATCAGAAAGAAATAGAGGGGTGCCTGGGTGGCTCAGTGGGTTAAAAGCCTCTGCCTTTGGCTCAGGTCATGATGTAGCCCCGCATCGGGCTCTCTGCTCAGTGGGGAGCCTGCTTCCTCCTCTCTCTCTGCCTGCCTCTCTGCCTACTTGTGATCTCTGTCTGTCCAATAAATAAATAAAATCTTTAAAAACAAAACAAAATAAAGAAAGAAATAGAAATATATAAACTCCCAAAACTGAATCAGAAAGAAATAGAAAATTTGAACAGACCAATTGCCAGCAATGAAATTGAATCAGTAATTAAAAAAAAAGAACTCCCAACCAACAAAAGTCCAGGACCAGATGACTTCTCAGGTGATGTTACCAAGCATTTAAAGAGGAGTTAACACCTATTCTTCTCAAACTATTCCAAAAAATGAAAAAGGAAGGAAAACTTTCAAATTCATTCTATCAGGCCAGGATTATTCCCATACCAAAGCCACATAAAAAAGACATTGCACAAAAAAGAGAACTACAGGCCAATATCTCTGATGAGCATAGACGCAAAAATCCTCAACAAAACATTAGCTAACCAAATCTGACAATATATTAAAAAGAATCATTCACCATGATCAAGTGGGATTTACTTCAGGGATGTGTTCATGCCTCAATATTCACAAATCAACCAACATGATACATCACATCAATAAGAGAAAGTATATAAACCACATGATCATTTCAATGGATATAGAAAAAGCATCTGACAAAAGTATAACATTCAGTCATGACAAAAAACCCTCAACAAAACAGGTTGAAGTGAACATACCTCAACATAATAAAGGCCATATTAGAAAAATCCACAGCTAACATCATACTCCATAGTGAAAAGCTGAGAGCTTTTCCTCTAAGGTAAAGAACAAGAGAAAGCTGTCCATCCTCACCACTTTTATTGAACATAATACTAGAAATCTTTGCCATAGCAATCAAGCAACACAATAGAAATAAAAGGCCAGATTGGTAAGAAAGAAGTAAAACTTCCACTATTTGCAGATGACATGACATTGTATATAGAAAACCCTAAAGACTCCATCAAAAAACGACTAAAACTGACATTAATTCAGTGAGGTCATGGGATACATAATCAATGTACAGAAATTCATTGAATTTCTATATTAATGAAGTAGCAGAAAGAGAAATTAAGAAAACAGCCTTATTTATAATTACACCACAAATAATAATATATCTAGAAATAAACTGAACCATGGAGATGAAAGACCTGTACTTTGAAAACCATAAAGCTCTGATGAAATAAATTAAACATGACACAAATGGAAAGACACTTCACCCTCATGGATTGGAAGGACAAATATTGTTAAAATACCTGTACTATCTAAAGCAATCTATAGCTTTTTTTTTTTTTTTAAGATTTTTTATTTATTTGACACAGAGAAAGCATGAGAGAGAGCACAAGCATGGGAAGCAGCAGGCAGAGGGAGAAGCAGGCTCCTGGCTGAGCAGGGAGCCCGATGTGGGACTCTATTCCAGGACCCTGGGACCATGACCTGAGCTGAAGGCAGACACTTAACCGACTGAGCCATCCAGGTGCCCCAAGCAATCTATAGCTTTAATGCACCCCTATCAACATACCAACAGCATTTTTTCAGAGACTAGAATGAATAATCCTAAAATTTGTATGGAACCACATAAGATATCCAAAGCAATCTTGAAAAAGAAGAACAAAACCACAATCGCAGATTTCAAGATATACTACAAAGCTACAGTAATCAAAACAGTTTGGTACCAACAAAAAAATAGGCACATAGATCAATGGAACTGAATAGAGAACCGAGAAATAAACCCACGATTATATGGTCAATTATTCTTTGACAAAGGAGGCAAGAATATGCACTGAGGAAAAGACAGCCTCTTCAACAAAGGGTGTTGGGAAAACTGGGCAGCTACATGCAAAAGAATGAAACTGGGATACTATCTTTCATCACACACAAAAATAAACTCACAATGGATGGAAGACCTAAATGTAAGACCTGAAACCATAAAGATCCTAGAAGAGACAAAGGCAGTAATTTCTCTAACATTGAATGTAGCAAACTTTTTCTAGATACATCTCTTGAAATAAGGGAAACAAAAGTAAAAATAAATTATTGGGATGATACCAAAATAAAAAGCTTCTACACACCATAAGAAACAGTCAACAAAACTAAAATACAACCTAGTAAATGGGAGAAGATATTTGCAAATGACATGTCTGATAAAGGGTTAGTATCCAAGTATCCAGTTATATAAAAAATTTATACAACTCAACAGCAAAAAAATACAAATAATCCAATTAAAAATGGGCTGAAGACATGAACAGATATTGAAGACATCGAGATGGTTAATAGAAAAGATGCCGACATCACTCATCATCAGCGAAATGCAAATTAAAACCATACTGAGATATCACTTCACACCTGTCAGAATGGCTAAAATAAAAAACACAAGAAACAGTAAGTATTGATGAGGATGTGGAGAAAAAGGAACACAGATGCAAATTGGCATAGCCACTGTGGGAAACAGTACGGAGTTTCCTCAAAAAATTTAAAATAGAAATACCATGGGCACCTGGCTGGCTCAGTTGGTTAAGCATCCAACTCAGCCTCAGCTCAGGTCCTGATCTCAGAGTCCTGAGATTGAGCCCTGTATTGGGTTCCACACTCAGTAAGAAGTCTGCTTGAGATTTTATCTCCCTTTCTCGCTGCCTCTCCCACTCGTGCTCTCCCTTTCTCTCTCTCTCTCTCTCTCTCAAAAAAAAAAAGAAAAACCAAAACCTTAAAAAAACAATAAAATAAAATAGAAATACCCTATGGTTTAGTAACTGCACTACTGGGTATCTGCCCAAAGAATATGAAGACACTAATTCAAAAGGGTATATGCAACTTTATGCTTATTGAAACATGATTTTCAATAGCCAAATTACGGATGCATCCCAAGTGTCTGTTGATAGATGAATGGATAAAGATGTGGTATATTTATATAATGCAATATTATTTGCCATTAGCAACAACATGGATAGATCTAGGGAGTAAAATGCTAAATGAAATAAAGCAGTCAAAAATAGACAAATACTGTATGATTTTACTCATACATGGAATTTAAGAAGCAAAACAAATAAAAAAAGAGACAAACTGAAAAACAGACTCAGCTATAGAGAAAAAATTGATGGTTATCAGATGGGAGGTAGGTAGGGGATAGGTGAAATAGGTGAAGGGTATTGAGAGTACACTTATGATGAGCACTAAGCAATGCATAGAATTATCGAATCACTATATTGTGCACCTGAAACTAACATAACATTGGAATTAAAACAAAAAACATATCCATTTTTATTTAATAAAGTGAGCTTAGTAATTTTTGTCTTACCTTTTAAAATAAACACATCTTTATGTAACACCAAAAAAAAGTTTTTATGAAAATTTTAGCTTAAGAAAATGCTCTAAATTTTAGAGATGTACTATGACATCTCTAAATGAAAGCTAGGTTACATTAGCTTTACTTAAAAAATAAATGAACAATAACAATAAAATAAAATAACCAAAAAAAAAAAAGTCAGTGATATCTTCAGCAGCAGAATGAACAATTAAGATGCAAAGCTTAAATTAGTTTGATGGCCAGAGAAATCTGCCACCAATTGTCATATTTGCTTATCTCACATTTCAAGGGAAGAACAACACTTTACAATGTGGTAGAGCAGCAAAGTAAGAAAAGGTAAGGAGATAGCAATGATCCATTATATTTTTATTTGTTTACTAAAAGGTCAATATCATTCCACTGGTAAAGTTGTGATAAGATTAAATTTTCAAAAGGGTATGAAATAATAAAGAACTAACACACCAGAAATTATTGAAATAGAAAGGTTAATGTATAATAACTATAATTATCAATTTCCCATTAAGAAATATGACAACAAATCCTTTAAAGTATGCAATCAATCTGAACTAATCCAAAAGTTATGAATTACTTGAAAAAAAATGTTACTAATTATCTTGGCACTTCAGATGATACTTTTCTTTAGCCTCTAAAACTCTCTCTAAAAATATTTTGATAAAATAAACTTCTTCAGAGATGAACTGTATTTCCATTATGTTATGCTAAAAAAATAACAGATTTAGACATTTTATTTCTTCTTATTTTCTTCTTTCATTATTCTCCCTGCCTCTCCTCAGTGGCACTGACTGACCACTGACTAAAGTCCCAAGGATTGGACGACATAATGATCTAGCCCTTGCATATCTTTAAAATTTCAATGGACCTTGCTGTGGAATGACATTAACATATTTAATCATGATACTGGGTGATCAGAAGGACTGACCCTCAGAGTAAAAGGCAGCTGGTTTGCCAAGAAGATAGGTACTACCAAGTTGAACTCCAGTTCTGCTATTGATAACTATTTGCAATTTTCTGTTCAGGTCATGTGTTCCATAACTTCATGTTTTTGCACTGAATCGTTCACCCTCCTCCCTTACATTAGCCCATGTTTATATACCACTCATATTTATTCCTGGTTCTCCTAAATATCTAAACAGAGTTAATGGGTTCATTCCTTGTGCTCTCTTATCTTACACACACATCACGCTATCACACTGAAGTATGTTTGCCTGTATGTCTTTCTGTGCCAATAGTTTTTCTGAATCTTGAGGGTAGGTTCCATGCCTTATTCATAGCCTTAGAGTGTAGTAGAGTAAAGTTTGTTAGAGTGCGTTTCAGTTGTGATGTCCTAATTATACCTTTGTAATGTAATACAGTAGAAAGGGCTTTGGAGCCATAGCTGTCTAGATTTTTATTTAAATGTTTCAACTTATTATTTATGTCATTGAACCCATCAGAGACTCAGTTTACCATGTCCCTTGTAAGATTAGAAAAAATATGCCTATAGAGTTAAAATTTCTTTTTAAATTTTTTTCTTTTCTTTTTAACTTCAAAAGAACTCACACAAGCATAACAGAGTGAGTACAGCTACTGCATACAGGAAAGCTTGCTTCATCACAGACAGTGTACCCTACATGATCTATTTCTTGGAGACTTTCAACAACTGTCCCTTCATTCGTTGTACATTAAGTGCATGTCCACTTCAGGGCCCTTGAACTAGCTTTTCCTTTGGCCTAGAAGAGTCTTCCCACAGAAATTCACGTTTTTTTTGTTCGTTTGTTTTTTGTCATTTCCTTAGAGATGTCTTACCTGACTCCCTACACAAAACGTTCTCCTTGTCATTCTCAATCAATTTACCCTTCTTCATTGTGCTCAGCCTTACTAACCATTATGTATCTGTCTCTTGGCTTATATGTTTTCTGGCCTCTTCCATTAGAATATAAGCCTTGTGAAGAAAGACATCTTTTTTTTTTTTTTTTAACTGTTACATTCCCTGCACCTAGAGGACTTTCTAGTATGTTGAATAAATGAATGAATGAATATGCCAATGTCCTTCTATGTTTATGTTAGGTCATAGGATTAAGTAAGGCACACTTGAAAGCTGTGCTAGCGTGTTTATCAACATAGAAAACATTGAAAACATAGAAAACACTGGTATCAAACATCATGAAATAAATAAACTTTCTGACTTAAAAAGACAGCGTAGCTTCCAGCCTGAAAAGTGTCCTGTTCAGTAGATACAGTGTGAGGAAAGTCGCAAAGAGAAATGAAATTGATAGGGTCTCCCTAAAAAAAAAAAGTCCTAAAACTCAGTCTTCAGTTTTGTGCTGGCCGTACAAATCACAGCTGTGATACTCAGAGCTTCAGAGGACTTGAATGTTCTCCATTAGAAATAGAATGTAAGTAACAGCCGCTAAGGTAAACATCATCTAACTACTTCAGAACAGCTCCATTATTTTGGCTACCCCTACCTCTGTGAGGGATTTTACCTGCACAGATCTAACATATCCTCCCCCTCAAACAAAAACATAACACTGACTTAAATCTTGCGGAATAAAACAGTTAGTCACGTATTCTATTTGCAATAAAAACTGTACAGAAGGCAGTGGATGGCTCAACTAATCAGAGCTAGAAAAAAGCAGTCTTTCATGCCTGGGTCAGCATCAAATGCAGCCCGAGTCGGTAGTAAATTAACGTCATTGCCATCTGACAGCTGCTCAGCAGGCTTCTGTGAAACGAGTTGTTCTCAGCCCAGCCCTTCGCAGACAGGTGCCCCATCACACCACCAGCTTCCACAATTGGCACTAATTAGTATCCTTCCCGGCACTGTCATTGAAAAGCACCCGGAACAAATATCTTGTAATATTTGTACACACGCGTGTAGACTGTTGGCAGCGTTTATAAAGGGTATAAAGAGTGTTCAGTTGAGACAGATAGCCATCCAGAACATATTTAGTTGAAAAACAATTCCAGGTTCTTGATCTTCCTTCCACAGCACAAGTAGACTGTGGAAGTTTCTCTCCTTACCTTAAGCCTACACTTTTGCTATTTCTAGAATCACCAATCCCTGTTTAACTGCTGGACTGTTTTTTCTCTTTTCTGGATGAAGAAATAGAGTTCAGATTGGGCTTGCTCACCTTACCCGTTCTCCATTTCAAATTGTCCTTTACTTTCACTTCACCTGTCTTGTTTTTATCTCTATGATTTTATGATTGAAGGCTATGGTTAGGTCTATGATTTTGAATCCCACCCAATCCTCCTCAATCTTTCCCTCTCATAAAAATACAGCCTGATACAGTATATCTTATTTAAATATTGCTACTTTCCCTTCAACTACTGTCTTCTTTCTGTTTCTCTTCAAAATCAAAATCAGAAGTATGAAATCTGATCTAAAACCCACAATTCTTTAAATTGCAAATTAAACTCAACAATTACCTACTAAGCATTGTCTCTGGAAATCTTATTAGTATATTAAGTTTAAAGAACCGCTGGAGTCACAAACCCTGGATTTAAATTGTGGTTCTACTATTTACCACATAGGTCACTGGACAAATTGTCATTCCCCTAGGATTTTCTGATTTGTCTGTGAAAAGAGACAAATGTCATTATATGTTTGTTATGAAGGATTAATACAAAGCTGAGGATATTTAGATAAAAGATATTCAGTGACAGTTAGCCCTTATTTTCCCATCTTCAATTTCTAAGCCCTCTGAATCTTAGCTATGTATTATTTCTCACATCTGTCCTTTTTACCTATAGAGAAGAGATGCATGCTGGTCTAGGTCTTCAGAACCTCATCACAACAGGTATCCCAGCAGGTATCACTGAGTCTCCCGTGCTAAACTAACCTAATTTTTCAACTCTGAACATGTCACTTCTTGGCTCAAAAAACAAATATAACTGCCAAAAAAATCATCCATTTTCATATTAAATAAGATATCGTCTCCATTGTTTGATTTACAAGGCCATCCAAGTATAACCCTAACCCACATTTCTAATATTTTATCTCCCTTTATCTCATTGTATCCACCCAACCCTATTTGACATTCTTTTCTACTCAGTTAGTGATTATTTCAGTTTTACTCTCCCATCTTTAATGCTACTTAGTAATTGAATCCACTTTGCTTTTGAATTCCTCAAATTAATGTTTATTATTATTATTATTTTTATTATTGATTTTTTTAAACTAGCAATACTTTTTAACCAGTCTATTCACAATTGCTTCTTAACCATTCATTTTTAAATTATCTTCTTTCAGAGTGTATTTTCCTTTTTTTCTAATCTTTATGTGATTGTTTTGGTAGGTTCTGTGAATGCTTTTTCAGTCTTCGTCTTTTTTTGTTATTGTTGTTATACTCGCTTTCAATTGATCTTTTAGGTAAAGATGCTTCTATTTTCCCCATAGCCTTTTTATAATATGATTTTAGTGCCTTATTTGTTGCAAGTACAAAGTAGCTGATCTTTTGTAAATTACCACCCCCCCCTTTTTTTTGTGGTAGCTTTAAATTTTTTTCTTTTTGTATTAAATATAATGCAAATTATATTTATTTGGATTGGTTTTTACTTATTTGGTACTATTTCAATCTGAGTATCTTATCAGTCTTCAACTTCAAAAAAAATTTTATATACTAACTCATAGAATGTTGCCTCTCCCACAAATCTTTGTGGTCTCTTTTTGGAATAAATTTCTATTAAATACATTAAAATTTCTCATTCTGTTCTTCATTTTCTAAGTTCTCTTTCTTACTTTTCATTTCTTGATCTGTTCTGGCTTCTGAGTGATCTTTTTCTAGTACTAAATTCCAGATTACTAATTCTTTCTTCAGTTGTGTCTAATTGGCTATTTGGTCTCTTCATTAATTTAATGACAATATTTTCCACTTATAGAGGTTTCATGTAATCTTTTTCATATTGTTCCATTCTTCAACTGTTCTTTCCATTCTCTTTTTAAAAATCTCTTAAATGAATGTTATCATTTCTTTCTTATTTTCTGTTATTTTTATTTCTTGCATTGCTAATGATCCTAATTTGCTGATTCTCCCTAATGATATTTGTCATTATTATCAACTCATATTCAGTGAGATGCATTTATTGTTTGGGAGGCCAAGCTGCCAATTTGTAAAAGAGTTGTTACAAACTAGTTTTGAGTGTATTTCTCTTAGGGTGGGGCCCTGAAGCAAGTCAAAGATGCTAGATCATCTCATGCTAATTTTCATTAATTCCTTCTGTTTATGGCTCAGACAAGAAGTTTCAGCTTTTGAAAAGCCATCTCTTTCCTCTTACTTCCAAAACCTTGTATTAACTACGTATTTTTTAGACACAACCTAGACTTACAGTTTTTCTAGTCCATGAGACCAGAGGAGTCAGAAGAGTGCCAGCTCAACCAAGAACCATAATGTACCCAGGAATAAACCTAACCAAAGAGGTAAAGGATCTGTACTCGAGGAACTACAGAACACTCATGAAAGAAATTGAAGAAGACACAAAAAGATGGAGAAGCATTCTATGCTCATGGATTGGAAGAATAAACATTGTTAAAATGTCTATACTTACTAGAGCAATCTATACTTTCAATGCCATCCCAATCAAAATTCCACTGGCATTTCTCAAAGTGCTGGAACAAACAATCCTAAAATTTGTATGGAACCAGAAGAGACCATGCATTACTATGGAAATGTTGGGGAAAAAAAAAAAAAAACTGGGGGCATCATGTTGCCTGATTTCAAGCTTTATTACAAAGGTGTGATCACCAAGACAGCAGGTACTGGCACAAAAACAGACACATAGACCAGTGGAACAGAGTAGAGAGCCCAGATATGGACCCACAACTCTTTGGTCAAATAATCTTCAACAAACAGGAAAAAATATACAGTGGAAAAATGAACAGTCTCTCCAATAAATGGTGCTGGGAAAATTGGACAACTATGTGTAGAAGAATGAAACTTGACCATTCTCTTACACCATACACAAAGATAAACTCGAAATGGATAAAAGACCTCAATGTGAGACAGGAATCCATCAGAATCCTAGAGGAGAACATAGGCAGTAACCTCTTCAACATCAGCCACAGCAACTTCTTTCAAGATATGTCTCCAAAGGCAAAGGAAACAAAAGAGAAAATGAACTTTGGGGACTTCATCAAGATCAAAAGCTTCTGCACAGCAAAGGAAATAGTCATCAAAACAAAGAGACAACTCCCAGAATGGGAGAAGATATTTGCAAATGACACTACAGACAAAGGGCTGATATCCAAGATCTGTAAAGAACTCCTCAAACTCAACACTCAAAAAGCAGATAATCATGTCAAAAAAATGGGCAGAAAACATGAAGAGACACTTTTCCAAAGAAGACATACAAATGGCCAACAGACACATGAAAAAATGTTCATCATCATTAGCCATCAGGGAGATTCAAATCAAAAACCACATTTAGATACCACCTTGTATCAATCAGAATGGCCCAAATCAACAAGATAGTAAACAACAAGTGTTGGAGAGGATGTAGAGAAAGGGGAACCCTCTTAAACTATTGGTAGGAATGCAAGTTGGTGCAGTGACTTTGGAAAACAGTGCAGAGATTCCTTAAGGAATTAAAAATAGAGCTTCCCTATGACCCTGCAATTGCACTACTGGGTCTTTACCCCAAAAATACAGATGTAGTGAAAAGAAGGGCCATCTGTACTCCAATGTTCATAGCAGCAATAGCCACAGTTGCCAAACTGTGGAAAGAGCCAAGATGCCCTTCAACAGACAAATGGATAAAGAAGATGTGGTTCATATATACTATGGAGAATTATGCCTCCATCAGAAAGGATGAATACCCAACTTTTGTATCAACATGGATGGGACTGGAGGAGATTATGCTGAATGAAATAAATGAAGCAGAGAGATTCAATTATCATATGGTTTCACATACTTGTGGAGCATAAGGAAAAACATGGAAGACATTAGGAGAAGGAAAGGAAAAGTGAATTGGGGGAAATCGGAGGGGGAAATGAACCACGAGAGACTGTGGACTCTGAGAAACAAACTGAGGGTTTTGGAGGGGAGGTGGTGGGGAGTTAGATGAGCCTAGTGGTGGGCATTAAGGAGGGCATGTATTGCATGGAGCACGGGGTGCAGTGCATAAATAAGGTATCTTGGAACACTGAAAAAATTAAAAAAAAAAAAAAAGAGTGCCAGCTTACTGCAGGGGAATAGAGGCTAGAGGCTAAGACCCCCCCCCCCCTCACTGCTCGTTGGGAGGAGGCTCTGGTCAGTATCTCCAAAAGGGCTTTAGAATCTTAGGCTCCAGCACCTAGAACTCAACGTATAATCTGAAACTCTCATAGGTTGCTGAATCATCAACTCTCCCCTATAGCTCGAGTTAGGCTTTCTTTTTATTCCAAATTTCTTACATCTAAATATCTCCCTATCTTTCTTTTGAGCCAAGCTGCAATGCAATATTTGCAAATATATCTTGTTGTAGTTTATACAAAAGTCAGTATGATCTGTGAAGTTTTAGCTTGGTCTGTCCCATTGTTCCACTATTGTTATAGGTTCCTAATACCAACCAGACTGAACTACTCACCATTTCCCAAAGAAAGTCCATGGATCCTGCCTTTGCTCCCTGACTTAGGCTCTTCTGAAACTTTAAGTGTTCCCTCCAAATATACTTGTTAAATTGTTATCTTTTCTTCCTCTTTCCTGAATTCTTCTCAGATAACTGCAATCATGATATGATCTCTGGATTCAAGCCTCAAAGAAGTAATCTTGCTCTATCTTACATTATTATAGTGTTTGTGTTCTTATCTTATCTATTGTACTAGATCATAAACTCCTAAAGGGCTTGCACTTTCTTATTCAACTATGTGTCCCCTGTAATTTCTATCTCACTGTCTGCACACAAAGGTACCTGCTCAAAGGGCTTGCTAAATTAAACTGAAGCTCCAGAAGGATTTTCCCTTCTGTAGCTAACAACCTCACTAGCTGACAAGGTAAAAATATAGCAGTCCATGATGTTTCAAAACAATGAAATATATAATAATGGGGAAATTTTACATCCCCTGACACAACTGCCTTTTAAAAGATATCTAATTATATAAAAAGGCAAGTGATTTAAGAAATTTTAAACAACTACAGTTATAGTTCTATAACTGCTACCTTTTAGAACAAAATAACAAAAATTGCAACTACAATAAAGGAGTTATTGAGAGCTTATTAACTGGCAAGTATGGGATAAAATTTTTACATGAATGATCTCATTTGATTTTTAAAACAACTGTTGGAGGTGCCATAATTATTCATATTTTACAGATAAGAGTATCAACTTAGTGTGTTGAACTGCATTCCCCAGGATTGTTTAGCTCTGGAATTGCACTAAGATTTAAGTTCAAGTAGTAGATTTAGGAGTTCCTGCTCTTCACCACTACATGCTTAACTGCTAGAAACTGTCAAAATGCTTAGATATTTAAAAATCATTCTTAATCATGTTTGTTTTAAAGAGATACTAAATCTTTTTTCATATGAAAAAAGAATACAAGAAAGAAGAGACTGGAAGCAACTTCCCAGGTTGTTGAGGTACTGCCAATTATTTGAGTAATAGTCATTATTTGGAATTTAGTGTATAAATGTTCCTAAAGCCATTTACCAATATCTATAGAAGACTTTTTCTTTTTTTTTTTTTTTAAAGATTTTATTTATTTGAGAAAGAGTGAACAAGAGAGAGCACGTGCAGTGGGGAAAGGGAGAAGCAAGTTCCCCACTGAGCAAGGAGCCCAAAGTGAGCTCGATCCCAGGACCGTGAGATCATGACCTGAACTGAAGGCAGATGCTTAACTGACTGAGGCACCCAGGTGGCTCTATAAAATACTTTGCAAGTAGTTTATTCAAGCGGAGGGAAAAATCCACATGGATATATCAAGGATTCTATTTCCTGGGGCTGTATTTTCTAATTTTTAAAATTTAGTCACTGAAGTACTTCAGGTTTATAATTTTGGTATTTCCTTTAAAAATTATAATTATCAGTAATTTAGTCTGCTCACACTGTAGCACTCTGTAACCATCTTTGTTCCAAAGGGCAAGTCTTAAAAGTTTCTGTGTCATTCACATTTAATACTGTTGACAAGATCGACAGTGAAAAGGAAAAAAAAAAACAACTGAATTCTAAAAATAGTTGCTTTTTATAGTTCTGGATTAAGCCTTCTTGTTCTTTATATAGACAGATATGGTGAGGGTCATGGTTTAAAGAGTAGGTGTGTTTCTGAAATAACCTTATTCTTTTCACTCTATGCCTCCTACTGCCAGCCACAGTTGTCTCTATTGTGTGAATCCTAAAAAAAGGTTTATCGTAGTCATTTTGTGCAAATGACACACTTTAAACATCATATATTTATATATTATTTTCAGCATCAACTCCTACAGTCCATCTGTAAGGTATTTTAAAGGTTCTCACAGCTCTAAGTGACTTCAATTAAAAGATAATTATACAAGAAACTTTTTTCATAAAACAATAATCTAAATATATATTTTTGCTTCAGGTCGTAACTATCAATTATCTAAGACCAAAGTCATTCATTAGACGATGGTATTAAATTATTTGCAGATCTATCTGGTATCTCTAGGAAAGAGAGATCATCCCGTATTGAAAAGAAAGCATACCCTTTGTTCTACTCTATTAATGGTTCTTAATTTTCCCTATATCTGATACAAAAAACCTTGCATTCATGTTAGAGCTGTTCTAGGGCTCGGGGTTCAAATTTGAAAAGACAATTCTTGTCTGGAGACAAACTGATGGAGAGATTTAGTCCAGAAACCTCCTGCATGAATTATGCATGTTTTGCACAGAACCCAGGAAAAAGAACCCTTGCCAGGGGTATTTGGTACCCCGGTTCTTGCCCCAGGAATTCCTGAAGTGAGAGATAGGATGTCATAAACTTGAGGATTCCCATTTATTGTTACAAGAATAAATTGAGTCATGAAGAAAACTGACGAAGAAAAGTCAGTTAGCTATACACTATGCATATCTCCCTGTAAAACCTATAAATTTATGAGAACATAGTAAATTTACCTAAAAGGAAAAACACACACACACACACACACACACACACACACACACACACACTGGAATTAGCTTTAATTTCAGAGTGGCTAGAATTAGTCAAAAGTACAATTCCTGAGCAAGGGACATAGGTAGCTAAGATTTCTTTCCTTAACATCAAATCAGTCTGAAGCTCTTATTAATATTCTGACCTAGGAGATAGAATTAGAGCATGTTCCTTGAGTTCAAAGCTGTATAAAACAGTCACAGACTGGGACCCAAATTTTCAGGAACCACCTAAGTGGGAGACGGAGCATTAAGTAACCCAATATTTCTCTATGTTTTTTTCAGTTATATTTCCATTACTTAAACTTCCTAGTTCTTGTGATATTGTACCAGTCAGAATGGGATAGATTATGCTGTGATAATAAACAATTTTAAAATATCAGTGCCTAAAAACAATAAAAATCCATTTCTCACTCACACTATATATGTAACTCAGGTCATCAGGAAGTCTCTGTTCATCATAGTCTAGGGGTTTGGGGTGATGGAGGTTGAAAGATTTTGCATTGGCACCAGCATTCTCAGCCCCAACATGACAAAGACCACTTCCTTACACAACCAGTTGGACAGTTCTAGTCACACATGTATACCTAACTTCAAGGAGTGAAGTAACACAATCCTCCCATGTGCCCAGAAGAGGAAAACTAGGTATCACCTAACAGAGGTATATCCTGTGGTATGGAAACTGGCTAGCAATCATTTAATTTCTTTGCATTCATCCACCAAAACTTTCCCTTCTTTATGTTTTAATTTTTTTACATTGTTTACCATTTTACTTCTTTGCATTCCTCTGCCAAAAATTCAACCTTAGATAAAATCTATCCCTGTGCTTCTCAAACATTAATGTACAATGAGTCACAGAGGGAGCTTTTCAAAATGCAGATTCTGATTAAGGTGGTCTGGGACATGGTTTCAGATTCTGCATTTCTAACAAGTTCCCAGGTGCTGCTTGCTGATACTTCTGGTCTTCGGAAAACGTTTTAGCTCCACCAAATGCCTTCTCTGCACCTGCATCCAAGCAGCTCAACTGTGCTGGAGAAAAATCACAACTAAATTGACTAGCTGCGCTCTAAGTTCTTTATTTCAAACCTCAGTATAATACAACTTTTGGCACCCCCTAAGTACACCTGCTTCACACTGTTCTTTATTGTCCTGCCTTCCTCATTTCAGAAAATGACATTCCCATCAGCCAAATGTGTTCACTCAACCTTAATGAAGGATAACATCATCTCTCATCTGGATTACTGCAGCAGGCTTGACAGGTTCCAGTTCTGCTACCCTATAGCTTATTCTCCATAGAACACCATATGACTCTCTTTAATTATAATGAGTCACATCGCTCTTTACTATTAATGGCTTCCCATTGTATTTAGAATAAAATTCGAACTCTTAGCAAAGGTCTTTAAGGCATAGAATTATTTTTTCCCTACATAGCTCTCCAACTTCATCTCATGACATTCTCTTCTTGCTCAATACCTCTGGCAACTAGATCGTCTTTCACTTACTTAAAGACTTCAAAGATTTTCCAAATGCTATTCCCTCAAATGGAAGGCATTCTTATTCTCTGACATACTCATTCTTTTCACTCTTTGAATGTCCAGATCCATCTCATATTTCAGGCCACAGCTTTAAATGTCATTTCTCCATCGAGACCTCTCTGACGTTCTTATCTAAAGCAGTCCCCAAACTTTATTTCCTATGTTGGTACTTGGTTAATTTCCTTCGGCATATCACAATGTGTAATTATATATCATTTCTTGTCTACTCTATTTGCATTTTGTGTGTGTCACATTCAAGTTTTATCTTTAGGTCCCTGCATTCTGTTGCACATAAAGGTCAGTAGGTATTTGTAGAATAAGTTAATAGGTAGTTGAATGGATAGGTGAGAGATTGAATAATAAAGTACACTTTCCTTTTATTTATTTTTCCTTTGACATTAGCCTAATTCACTCTAAAGTATATTTTATTAAATCATCCTATAAATAAATTTCAAGTCAGTGAATTTCAACTGCCAAAACTAACCCTAACATTTCATCTCTAAGTCACACTAAATCTGTAACCTGGGAGAATCCTAAAATTCTTTTGGGTTTTTATAGACATAATCAATAATATATTGTCAGTTTAAAAAAATGAAGAAAAGTATAACTTGAGAAGTATTTCATTATGTATCTATATAGCGGACTCCCTCAAAATTCCCTAGGAAACACTATTCTATGTATTTAAGAGTTTTTTCTTTTTTTATAATACAATTAAAATTTATTGGTTTAGTACAGTAATTCCTTTAAGGCTGATGATTTTGCCACTAAAACTAGAAAAATCCGTATAAATTACAAAAACCACACTCCCTAGAGTATCACATAGCTATGGATGAGATAAACTAAATTTCCAGAAAAAGGAGAGCCTTTCTAAGGTAACCAACAATTTTAGTCATGGCAGAGGTGTTGCTAAATCTGGGCAAGAAGTGAGGGGCAGGTGTAACCCTGGAAGAGGACCTTTAATGAAGAAAGAGAAACTAATGTTTTTTATTTGCCTAGCACTAGAAAAATGTATTGGAAATTTGAGAGTCCCTAAAAATCTTACTGGAATTTTTTCTCCATGAGACATTTTACTAAGTTCTTGAAATGCGTAGGAATTTGAGAAGCTAAGATGAAAACTTCTAAAATGCAGAGAATAATTTTCTCCAACCTTGTAAGTATGCATTTGGAAAAAATTTTGAAGTTGCTTGGAAAGAAAGCTCAAGTATTGAGCTGGTTGGTACCTCTTGAAGGAGAGAACTGAATCTTCCACAGTTTCTCAGGGTTGATGGGATAGGCAAACATAGGCTCTCCATCCAGAGCCTTTAAGACACACAGTAGGGGCGCCTGTGTGGTTCAGTGGTTTAAAGCCTCTGCCTTTGGCTCAGGTCGTGATCCCAGGGTGCTGGGATCGAGCCCCGCATCGGGCTCTCTGCTCAGCAGGGAGACTGCTTCCTCCTCTCTTTCTGCCTGCCTCTCTGCCTACTTGTGATCTCTGTCAAATAAATAAATCTTTAAAATAAATAAATAAATAAATAAATAAATAAAATCTTTAAAAAAAGAAAAAAGAAAAAAGACACACAGTAGAAGAAGGAGGACTAAGCAGAGGTAGTCTTACTAAAATGCAAATCAGCTCAACCCAGATCAAATCTCAACTGCATTGAAATATCAGCTCCTCACTGTATCTGGATTTAAAAAAAAAAAAAAGGAGGAATGCTTTTGGTGGACATTGACATTGTCTAAAAACCCTACATGTGTTTTACACAATGTCTGGCATTTAATAAAACTTAGGAGATATGCCAGATGATGTGACTGATAAAATAAGCCCATTCACAAATTATCCAGATATTAGATTTCACTTTGATAAGTAATTTAAAATGACTGTGGTCCATTCTTTGATGGAGAATTCTAAAAGAGTTGAAATCTTAAAAAATAAGATCAAATAAACAAACAAAAACCATTAACAAATGTGTATTCTAGATCAGGAGTTAGTGAACTATATAGCCTGTGGGCCAAATCCAGCCCATTGCTTGTTTTTGTGTAAAGTTTTACTGGAACTCCATCATGTTTACTCATTGTTTATGGCTGTTCTTGTGCTACAACAGCAGAGTTGAATAGTTAAAAGAGCAACCTTATGGGATGTAAAGTCTAAAATATTCACTATCTTCTTGAAATATATTAAACTGTGAACTTTGGCATATGAATTGCTTAGAACATTAAAATTTGGTTAACATTTTACTTCCTTTTCTCCCCCATCAGCTCCTTCAGGGTAGACAGGATTCAATAAATGTGAGTTATTGTCATTTGCTGAACACTTAGTGAACTCATAATTTTATTCAGGACCACATGCTAAATACTCTGGAATTGTGAGGTTGAACTCAGATCCTAAAACTTCAACATTTGATCCTGAATAAAAGTAAGAGGTTTCTGTCCACTTAAAAGGAAATAATGTTCTTGAGCTTCTCCTTAGCATTGTTGAGTTTTGCAATGACTATCTGAGCTCTGGGAGTGAGTATGCTGACAACCTTGAAAATTGGCAACAAGAACAAAAAGGAAGTCCGGTGCCATGTCATTAGTACTTAAAACAAGGGTGTCCACGTTCTTCCAAGAGAGGACGATGTAATTATATATACATGTATATGAATACCGAATTAATGTTGTAATTAGTAATGATAATAGCTCACAGTTACTAAATGTGTACTATGGTAACAATTCCATTTTATTGGCCTAAGGTGACCTCACCACTGATGTTTTTAAGAATTCCCACGCAATTATAATGTTCACCCAGGATTAAGAAATTCTGATTTAGCTTCTTCTCCCTGCTTTCATCATCATCTGCTGTGCTCCAACCATACTGTATCACAAAAAGCTGGCAGAGCAAGTAACTCCCGTATCTCAGACTCACTTAGCTCCACTTAATTAATGACTACTTGAAAACAAAAATCATCCGCTAGTTCTCCTGGCTGGCTGGACCATAGTATTGGGTTCTTTGTTTCTTAACTACTTATGAAAAAAACAAGACTTTCATGTTTTTTGGCTCAATAAATATCTGTTGTAAGCAAAAACTATGGTGGCTATTGTCTTCCTTTCCTCTAAATTAACTGCAGTAATAAAATGTATTATCCTCCCTGAATCACTATATAGTACTCTTAAAACTAAAATAACACTGTATATTAATTATATTGGAATTAAAATAAAGTAAATAAAAAATTAAAAAATATTCTACTCTTTTAGGCAGTGTGCTGGGTACTTATGCAACGAGGTATTGGCCCAAAACTGTAACATGTGAAGAGTTTTGTTGCAATGGAGCAAAATTCACCTGGAAGGTAGGGAATATATAGAAAAAAAATAAAGCACATCTATTCTCTGTCTCTCTTTGCCTTTGTCTCTCTGGGTCTCTTTCCCTCTCTCTTCCCTCAAGCTTCCCCTAAAGGAAGATAGCTCTAACTTTGTCTCTCTAACCTAATAATCCAACGATAGAAGTAGAGGAAAATAGGAGAAACAAAGTCCTCAAAGTAGGATTCAAGCTTTTTGACATCCCTGACCACAAAATCAACCTTCTGATGACCAGACTACTGCTCCTAATTCCATATTTACTTGTTTGTTAAATGAAGGTTTGAAAAATAGAAAAGAGGTTTTAAGGGACAATGACTTCATATGGAAGGACTTTTACTAGAGCAATGTCTTTGACCCTTCTCAATCCCCGATCACTCACTCAACTCCAGGGAAGGAGGAATGACATATGCCTGATGAATTTAGGAAAAGGTATTGGTATGCTTGGTTCAAATTTTGCTTTAGAACGCTCTACATGCAGAGTATGTATCCTGTTTGTTTTACGCAATTTATCACTTCAGGAGTAGGTATATGTGTGTGTGTGCATGTATATGCATGTATATATGTGTAAGCATGTATCTGTATGTGTGTAAAATAGAGGGGGGAGAGAACCAGCGACAGACAGACAGACAGAGAGACAGAGAGGAGGGATGGGGGTAAGAAGAGGCTATCTGTGGCTGCCCAGGTATACCAGACACAGGGGGATCTGTTTATTTAATCCAGGGAGATCTTGCCCCACTTTGGCCACAATATTCATCCTTCTTCTTCAAAGAACTTTATGAGTAATAAGAAAATTTGTCTGACTCCTGTGCCTGTTTCTTAATAGGCTTTAAAATTATTTGTACTTTATTTGGTCTAAGATTCAGAAAATATCCCAGAAATTGAAAGGAAATATTAACATATGAGAAAATATGAAAATTTTAAGAATCCTACTACACTTTATTCTTCTACCCTCAATGTTCTAAAATTGTGTGCATTCATTTGTGACTTGTCTTTTTTATGAATAACAGTTGGATCATGTTAAATTTTGTACCTTATAAGGTTTCAAACAACTTCATGATTATTACCTTATTGAAATTCCTCTGAAATGGCCAAATAATTTCATAAAATAATGTCATCAATCACTCCACATTTCTAGATATTTTTGGGCTAGGAAAATTGCACATGAGGGATAATACTTACTAATTTCACATGGTTAAAATTCATGAACATTAAGTCTGGTGTATCACCTGAGAACCCTCCAGCTGCCAGCGTGCTTCTACTGATTAGAAAAGTGGCAGAGTCATTCTTTAAAAGCATCTATGGAATATTTAGTATATGCTTAGCACTGTGTTAGTCACTAGATAAATAAAGATTAAAAGAAAAAAAAACAACAACATGGTTTCTGTCCTCAAAGAATTCAAACTAAATGTTCAGTGTAACGGATTAATGACTTTATATATTATACTGATTAACCACCCCCATTCTGTCTACTTCAATTGGATTATAATTAAGAGAATTCATAGAACATACTCAACTAATGTTTTAACTGATGATAACATGTCATTTCAAACTTAGTTTATGACTATAATTTCATAGAATGGGTTTTTAAAATAATGTCATCTATGTATATATGTACATGTAAAAGAGTTGGAAAACAGATCTATTTACCTAAAATAGTTCCCTGTAGTAGGTAACAATTAATATTTAATGAGCTTTACAATTATAGAGGGGGCACAAAATGAAATCTTTCAAAGAAAATAGAACAATTAAATTGTGAAATAGTAAATTCTACTAAAGAAGAAGATGCAGAGTCTGTAAAGTAATTTTAGAACTTGTGGGTATCAGAACTGTTCTTTAGCACAAGCAATACCTAGCTTTGCTACTCAGACAAAGCATGAGAAGCAACAGGAGTAAGAGTATGAAGGGAAGCTGGGTTCACTTCCATCTCCAATGGACTTTAGTTAGAGTACACATGATTAAGTCGAAGTATTAGGTAAGCATTATTTAAGGCACAGATTGGTCCTATACTTTCCCAAATAGGAGACATGATCCATAGGCAAGTACTAGATGTGTGTATGTAAGCATATACAATCGTGTGTATATTTCTGTATGTCTGTTTAAACATAATTCATGTGTGAAAATACATGTGACATCAATCTTATATATACATCTATCTATCCACTCATCTATCTACCTATCTACTTCATCTGTCTTTATTTACATTTTTCCACATGTACAGTTCACATTAATAAAATGTTGAGTTCTAAAATTTTACTCTTTTTGAGATAATATTTTAACTCAATGTATTTTGTGTACATGTAGGTATTAATACCTCATGTTTATAAAATTCTTTACAATTTGTAAACATTTCAACAGTACATAGTATGTCATCTGTTCTTCCGTAAAATCTCCAGAGATGTTAAGATGATGCTAGTAACTTCAAATAAACTAAGAATTGAGATCATATGACTTTTCTGTAAAACACAAAGCTTGAACCTGCCCTCACTACCAGAATCTAGGGCACATTGTTTTAAATCAAAAGTTCAGGAGGTAGCATGGCCTCTAGAAAATACATTAAGCTTTGTAGCAATTGTACCTGGACACAACTTCCATTCTTTGCCTGACAAAACTGGATTGACATTGGCTGTCAAATTATTGATTGAATGATTTCTATGGAATTCACAATTAGAGATCAATTCTTCTGTTTCACAGTGTGTTTCTGTTTCTGTTCATTATCAGATGATCTGCACTCACAGAATACAAACTCATTTAAATATTACTATATAAAACACTGAATTTAGAAAGTAAAAAATTTCTGCAAAAATGTGACATTACATATTAATAAATTCATAAGGATTGACTTATGTTTTACTTAATACATGCAATTACTCCCATTCATTACTCTAGATTAACAGGAATTGAATATGGATATTATTAAGATTAAGTAAACAAAGTTGAATGTCTACAATTAGGGAGAAGTAAAACTCATTAAAATTAAATTCATTAGGAAATTTTTGGTTAATCTTTATTCTGAAATATACTGGTCTAAGTATTTACACTTATTAATAAAATAACTTCATATTCTTATATTTTCTTTTATGAAACAAAGCTATATATTATATTCTATATATATATAAATATGTATTTTAATTTTGACAGAAATAAGGCTCAGTGAAATGAAATATTATCAATTACCAATATACACATAAATATAGATTATTAAATAGAGGCATTTGTGGGTAGCCAGCATAAACTGACATACATGTCAGTATTTCTGTGTAACACACATATGTGTATGTATCTGTGCACATATATATATATATTAATAACAAGAACAAGGCTCCAAGTAGTCAAACACTCATCAAGTCAATACTATTACTGATTTGATAAGTAAACATATTAACATTTGGTTTTCAGATTTTCTTAATATGATTTTTTTTTGTTTTTTTTTTGGATAATCGAATATATTTGCTTCATCAATATGGATTATTATTGTATGAGCTAAATCCCCATCCCCGAGCAAGAATTCTCTTTGGGGTTTTTTTATTTTTTAAGAATTATGCGTATTTGTAAGTGCCAGTAAAAAATTAAAAGAAAACATAAGCACAACAAAAGTTAAAGTTTTTTTAACTAAGCATCAAGCCTGTCAATGTTCAACTTTCCAGCTGGCTCATGATCATATTGTTATAAACTCCACACTGTTTATTCAATGTTTATTCCTTGATGGAGTTCCTCCCAATTGTCAGGATGAGATAACAACAGTCTCCAATAATGACAATGGCTTGCATTTGTAAAATACCAAGCGAAATTCATCTGTGCTCAGAATATTCATACATCGTATTTTGTGAATAATTCAATGATGTGTGGGAACAGAGGGGCTTTTTTTTTTTTTTGAAAAATTTGGCCCACTTCATCATTTGCAAGTAATTAATTTTCTCTGGTGCAATAACATTGTCATTTTTTCAATATCTTAACGTCAAAATGCAGTGAGAAATTTGATACCTAAGTGACACAGCTTATCATTTCTTAAGTACTAAAATGTAAAAGAATATAATTTAAAAATGTATGGTATTTTGAAGTAAGTCTTATATACTATTCAACAGGGATCTGTGCTAATCATGATATATAATGTAACTCCTATAGATAAAAACTGAATAACAAATTTTGCTCACGACTTGTCCCCATTAGACAAGGAATTCTTTCATTTAAATAGCAGAAACCATAAAAACCCAAACCCTAGGAATGAAGCAGTTTAGCACTGACTTATCAAAATTAGCTTTCTGTCAAGTCACTTTTTCCTTCAGGCATTTTTTCAGAGGTTTTGGCTGATTTGATTATAAAGCAGAAGGTTAAATTCTCACACAGTGATCATTAGGAAAAAATAAACAGAGCAAGTACTAAAGCTGGTTTTGCACCTACTGAATGCTGCAAGTGTCTGTACTCATTTGATATGCATCTTGCAAAGCTTGGCTGTTCCCAGAAGGCCACTCCATGAAGACTGAGAGAGCAGCGTCTGCTAGTGGTGCCTGTGTGTCACAAAGAACAGAGAGAAGCTTTATTACAGAGATACTACAAGGCATCACATAACTGGGAGGCAGGCTAAAGAACTAAAGGGTTTGTACATTTTCCTGCCTTAGAAGACATACATATGAAAACATTACATTGATTATTTTTATAGTGCATGTGAATCACACTGAGAAACCACTGCATTAGCAAGAATTTCTAGGTCTCTTCAATGGCTCCATCTATGAAGCACTTTACTAAAATTGCTTTATTATTAATTGCTTATTGGACAGATTTATTGATGAATATAGAACAAAAGGATGACTTCATAAGCCAACATAGCATGCTGTTTGTGGATGGCGATCCTAATTTGGTTTCGGTGGGTCATGATACTTTACCTGTAGCATTCAGTGGGCACTGATTGAATGCCAAGTCACCCGCCGGGGTCCTTTTCCACACCATCGACATCAGATAATCCTCTGGGCATATTTCATAAGGTGCTGCAATTTAAAACAGAGGGATTTGAATGCCAGCAGTGTTTGTTTTTCTAAATACTGGCAATAAACAGTCCTCAAATGCATCTCTCTATCTGCGGAACTCTTTCATTTTCTTTAAAGTATATTCTTTACTGAGATGTTAGCGATGTCTTCATAAACAAAAAACCCACCAGGTTTCATTTCATTATCTATGAAATCTCCACAAAAATGTTCTTTCTTTGGAAAGTGCTTACTCTGGAGACTTTTTAAAAAAATCATTTGAATTTGCTTATAAATTGAACATTATATTCAAGCATATAAAAAAATCTTTCCAATATTTATAATATTTTAAAATATTGTGCAATAAAATTATTTCCAATAAACTGAAAGCCATATTAGAATTATTAGCTCTAAGTGTTAAGAGGAAATAAACATAAAAGGCAAGAATATGTAACTTCTTATTCTTCATACAAGAGCAATGATGTTAATCACACTACATCATATGAAAATGAACTGATTTGATCTTTTGGCCTTCGTATTTTCAAAAACTCAATTTAATTACTGAGATGAGAAAGTTAAAGGGAATCCCAAGAATAACAGAGGTATACCAGAAATATTTTAATAGGAAGCCAGAGACTTATGAAGTCTGTCTATCCTCTGTTCTGCATTAAACCTCACACCTTGCTTCTAGAAAGAACATACCAGTACTTGCTCTGGACACACCTACTCTTGTACTTTCTTTTTTTTTTACAAGATTTTATTTATTTATTTATTGGACAGACAGAGATCACAAGTAGGCAGAGAGGCAGGCAGAGAGAGAGAGGAGGAAGCAGGCTCTCTGCTGAGCAGAGAGCCCGATGTGGGGCTCCATCCCAGGACCCCGGGATCATGACCTGAGCCGAAGGCAGAGGCTTTAACCCACTGAGCCACCCAGGCGCCCCTACTTTTGTACTTTTTAATACAGCACTGCCACGCACATGCTCATATATTTGTGTTCCTCAGCTGCCTGGCATCTGTTGTCTTCTCATCTCAGTATCTTGCACCTAATGGTTTGTCTGGCATACAGAAGTTGTTCAAAATTGAATAAATAAATGAAGCAATATTTCAATATATAAATACCTTTAATAAGTAAATGGACTCCCCCAAAAGTACCTAATATATATGTATGTATATGTGTGTAGACATATATGTGTATATATATGCACCTAACATATATGTATGTATATACATATACATATATATGTACATATATGAGTGTGACTCCCAGGGAGAGATTCCTTCCTTTGAGAATATACTATTTAATCCATGATAATCATAATCTACAGATACTGATTTTATTTCAGAATTTATGTGCTCATTAGGATACATTATAACTATTAGTGGAGAAGAATACAATTTCAGAAATTACAATCTTGAAACAATATTTTCTATATCTGGGGTAGCAGGGCTGGAAGCATCTGCTCTTTGTGGGGTGGGGATCAGACAAAAATGGGCAAAGTGGTTCCCAGTTTGCTAATCTCTGTGGTCAGTGTGGAAGTGGGTGGTTGCATGTTCTTGGCTGGTGGTAACTGCTGCCTCCCTTAATTTAGTTTTCTGCTGTTTCTATTCTTGCGATATTGGAGGAGGGAGCCCTATGGAGGGGCTGTCCCTACCTTCACTTGAGTTGAAGTGTTTTTTGGTGATTTTTTAAAAATTTTATTATTTTATATTTTTGATTTATGGTGACTCCACCTCTATTCATCAGCACCACTCCCAGGCCAGACTCAGTGGCAAATCCTGGTCTTGGGTCCCAAGAAAGGGCCAGGCTAGCCTGAGCCATCCTGCCCCCTACAACTGCCTGGATGAGTTAAAGAGGCCAGAAGGGCACACTTGGCTCATGAAGGGGGAGGAGTGGTGATGACTCCCCCTGAGAACAAACATGTAATAAAAAGAATGTTTAGAATCTGAAAATAATAATTATAATAATAATAATAATTATTATTATTATTGACCTCTCTTGTTGCCTGTTTCCCATATGGTAAAAGAGACTACTAATCTCTACCTCATAAGATTATTGGGGAAGATTAAATGAGTCCATGCATATAAGACTTTTAATAAGTGTTCATTGTTACTACTATTATTAATACATTGAAATAATCTAGGGAAAGTATTTAACAAAGGAAAAAGCAGGGCATAAGATGATTCTGCAAAAGACACGAGGACCAAGGACAAGGACCAAGGAAGAACTGTCCAAGTGCCTTGTGGAGGCCTGACAGAGAATAGCTTTCTAGGACCCCAAAGAAAGTATTCTCAAGGAGGAGGGAGAAGTCAGAGTATAAAGCACTATGGAGACAGTCCAAAGAGTAATGCCAAGATGAGAACATTAGGTTTGGCCTTCAGGAGATCTCCGGTGGGGTAAGGTGGAGACATTTTATGAAAATGGGGCTGGTAAAGGTTGAAACGACTGCTAAACCATCACCAAGCAAAGAGTCCCTAAATTGGAAACTGTTGCCTAAGTATTTTAATGAGAACCTAGACTATTAATTCAGCATGAGGGCAATTATCTTGAATAACTGGAAGTAGCCAAGAAGATATGCAGGAAGTCAAAGCAAAGGCTACTGAGTCAGGATTCTAGAATCTAGTCCTGCTGATACCTCCACCACTTCAGATAATCCTCTTATTTGAGGGCCTTGGTGCCATCATCTGTAAAGAGGTAGGAGGTGGGATAGTTCATTTGCAATGTCCCTTTCAGTTCTAAAATGTCCATATGTTTAAACCATTATCTTGTGTTATCTGTCCAGGCTGTTACAGGGGGCAGGGGGCTCAGGCTAGCCTGGCCCTTTCCTAGGACCCAAGACCAGGATTTGCCACTGGGTCTGGCCTGAGAGTGGTGCTGATGAATAGAGGTGGAGTCACCATAAATCAAAAATATAAAATAGGGGCGCCTGGGTGGCTCAGTGGGTTAAAGCCTCTGCCTTCGGCTCAGGTCATGATCCCAGGGTCCTGGGATCGAGCCCCACATTGGGCTCTCTGCTCGGCAGGAAGCCTGCTTCCTCCTCTCTCTCTGCCTGCCTCTCTGCCTACTTGTGATCTCTCTCTATCAAATAAATAAACAAAATCTTTAAAAATATATATATATATAAAATAATAAAATTTTTAAAAAATCACCAAAAAACACTTCAACTCAAGCGAAGGTAGGGACAGCCCCTCCACAGGGCTCCCTCCTCCAGTATCGCAAGAATAGAAACAGCAGAAAACTAAATTAAGGGAGGCAGCAGTTACCACCAGCCAAGAACATGCAACCACCCACTTCCACACTGACCACAGAGATTAGCAAACTGGGAGCCACTTTGCTCATTTTTGTCTGATCCCCACCCGACGAAGAGCAGATGCTTCCAGCCCTGTTATCCCATCCAACCTCCTGCTATATGGCCAACGAGGCCAGGGAAATGTCTCCTGAGGGGGGGGGGGGGTGACAGTGTCAGGAAGAAAAGACAAAGTCCAGAGTTGAGACTATGGGAGGGAGGTCAGTCACTGCTACGCAGCTAGGTGGTGCCCAGATTAATGACAATGAAGGGGAAATAGTAGGAAGAAGGAAAAGTTAGCAAATGTTGGAGCCACAGTAAGAATGTGATCAGTTTGGCTTCTGATCCCAGCTCTTACTTGCTATGTTGCAGTCAAGCCCTGATGTACATCCTCTGCTTCCAGTTGTGTAATGGCAACACATATGTGTTTTCCTTGGTTCAGATGTCTTTCTTGAACTTTAGACTGGCATATCCAAATGCTGAGTGACACTTACTTACTGCTTGTTCTTTCTGTTCCAAAGAAATCTCGGAGTCAGTCTGCCTACATTTCAACTCCTACCATTTTCTCCATAATGCTGCTTGTTTCCTCTCCTTGTATTCCCTAACTCTGTTAATGGTGTCTCTAATCTTGTGAGCATAACTGAAGCCATAAGATTCATCTTCTACGGATTGTTCTCTTCTCGTTAACTTACTATGATTCTAATTTCATTGTTTACCCAAGCAACCATCCTATTCCAGTTGAATGAGGGGAACAACCTCATTGGTTCATTCGGCATTGACCTGACACATGCCAGGCTCTGTTCTAGAGAATCAGTGGTGCATGAGAGCAGCACTCTCTGTCTCATGGAGCTTTCAGTCCAAGGGAGGAGGCAGAGGTCAAACAATTACATGTACCATTACTTGAGGATAACTATGATAACCTCTGCAAATAGGAAGTACAGAATGTTACTTCAATCTAAACTTTGAAGAACAGAAGGCTTCCTGGAGGAAAGCGACACTTAATTGTGACTGACTATACCAGGGGCAGCAAGCACTCTGGGTAGAGTGAACAGTATTTGCAAAGGCCTGGAAGTGGAGAAGAGGTTGGGGCCTGAGACCAGTATTGCTGGAGGGAACAATTTTAAGAGAAGTGTGGAGTGATGATGGGCTGGAAGACATTAGTGCCTACAGGGCTTCACAGCTACTGAAGGGTTAAACAAAAGATCAACATAATTCAATTTTTAACTTTAAGAAGATTGGTTTGCTTTCTGTGGGTAACAGGGATCGGAGAGCAGTAGGTAGGGCAAGACAATCGAAGAGGTGAGCGTAGTGCATCAGTGATGAAATGATGGTGGCTTTAGGTAGGATGTTTAAAGATGAAGAAAAGGTGAGAACAAGATAAATTTAGAAAGTAGTAGACTAAATAATGTGGCGAATGAAGGACTGAGGGGTTAAGGATGATGCCTGCTTTCTTCTGAGCTGAAGAACTGGGTATAAAGTAGAACTATTTATTCTCTAGTATCTTCTACCTTTAATCCAATTTTCATGCCATATTAACAAAGTAATCTCCAAAATGAAGCTTAATCCCATAACTTGCTGCTTAAAACCTTTCCATGCTTCTCCAGTACTGACAGGATAAAGATAACTCTGCTCTCTGTGATAAATAAAGGCCCTTCTAGCAAGCTCAAAGCTCGCATTCCAGTTATGGCTCTTATTTATTCTCTTATGCACTGCACCAGCCACACAGAATTAATCGTCATCCTCCAAATATTCCACACGAGGTCACATTTGCCTGTGTTTCTGTAAATGTCAACCAAAACTACTTTAGAATAGGAAAAAAAGGAAAATCATAATAAATGTTAAAACTCACAAACTACATCATGCACGTTTTATTACATAATTGAATTCCGTGTAAAACAACTAGTCCATTTTTAATGAAGATACACCAGCAATTAACCTATTAGTACCATTACACCTAATTATCTTTTTTTGGGTTCATTTTACACATCCAACTTCTGTTCAAAATCTCCCTCATTAATTCTTCATTTTTAATCCCTTTCACTTGTATTTTTTTCTGTTTTTCAGTGTTTTTAAACTTAGTTCCACTGGTGAAATTTAGCATTCAATTTTGTTTCTGATTTAATCTTGACACAAAGCAATGAAGAAGCAATTTGCACCCTAGACTTCTTATTCCCCTTTGTGGTTTCAGAAAGCTTTTCACACCTATTGTTATTCTGCCAAAAATTCGCCTTTTTCCCTACACCCTTCCCCCACTGTCGGCTGTGGTCAGAAACTCTAGTAATTGCAAGCGTTAACCACTAGATGGCACGGATGGGCCAATAGGGTGAAATGTTCACCCGGATCGCAGCTGAAACTGATGAGGTTCAAAATTAAGGTGGGCAGAAGAAGTAGTAACTGTCTATGGGTCAGTGCTTTTTTTTTTTTAAAGGTACAATACTTGAGGAAAAATAAAATTTCTTCTTTTTCAGTAAGTACGACGTTTAGTGATAAAACCAGCCTCAGTTACAAGACCTTTCAGTCTTGGCCTCTTACCTCAGCTGCCACTCTCCACATTCTGCCGTCCCCCACTCCCACACTGACCCCTTTGGTGCTTCTCCAATCTTTCTGGGGTGCTTCCACCTCAGAGCCCATGCACTTGCTCTTTCTTTTTAGGATAGCCCTCCCTCTCCTGCCCAAGTGTCTGCATGGTTTTTGGCTTCACTGCCTTTCATCTTTGCTGAAATCTTGCCTTTTCAGGGATTTCCTGACTTCTCTCAAACACTCCTACACCTTCCTCTGTTTTAGTCTTCTCCAAAACGATTGCTGCACTTGTAACTTCTGCATCTTTTTTACTAGCTTTCTTATTTTGCAGTACTATTATTATTATTATCATTATTATTAGTTTATTGATTGCCTTCTCCTACTAGAATGTGAGCACCATGAAGACAATAATTTTTCTGTTTTGTTTCACTCCTAGAGCACTTCGTACTTAGGAGTCTAGCAAATGATAGGTGGATGCCTATGGATATACGCATATATTTTAAGCCAAAAATTACCAAATACTTTTAAAAGTTCTATTTTTGGGGCACCTGGGTGGCACAATCAGTTAAGCATCCCCCTCCACCGAGATCATGACCTTGAGGTCCTGGGATCGAGCCCTGCATAGGGCTCCCTGTTCAATGTGGAGCCGGCACCTCCCTCCTCCTCTGCTCCTACCCTCTACTTGTGCTCACGCTCTCTCTCTCAAATAAATAAAAAAATATATTTTTAAAAAAATATCTATTTTTCCATTACCTCAGTACTAAAGATGACAGAAAATGAGGATGATTCTGCAAAGCACTGAGGACAGTGCGTAAGTGTGTGCATGTATGTGTTTAAGTGAGCAGTAAGTTAACAATATTCGCTTAGGAAAAGTAAGAGAGGGAGGTTAACCTACTATAGGTTAAATTCCTATAGTTTACTTAAAAATTAACAAAAATGGGTTTCCAAGGTACAAGGTATTGACAAAGGTTGACTTTTGTAGGGCTGTGTTTGACTTGGTAAGAGTCCATGGAACCCTGTCCAGAATTCTCCAGTGTGATCTGTATATATCCAACTACAGCGATCAATTATTAATTTCCATTTCCCTAATGAAAATCAGTATGGCCTACCTCAACCAGACCAAAAACAAAACAAACAAACAATATCACAGTAATTTTTCAAGCTTAAAGAGGTCAACAAATTTGTATTTTTCCACATCAGTTCATAGCACTTTGGATTCATTGTGCTTCTTATAGATGGAAACACAGTACACAAATAATAAGAAAGGAAGATAATAAGGGAATCATACACTCAGACTTGCAAATCTGTAGGATTTTCAGTGTTTTAGTAGTAATGTCAAATCCCATCTGCTTTAAATAATTCAACAAAAGTCATTTGGCATTCATTGAAGATTATATCTTTGAAGAGTTTAGTTCAGAAAACAGGTGTATTTATGCTCATACCAAAAGCAAAACAGCCTAGATATCAAATAAGAATTTATTTTCTTCCACCTTAGGTTTATGAAGTCCCCAGTAGTAGGAAACTTTCTTCTCTTCTCAGTGCATCTTACAGAGTTCATTCATTCTCCAGATATTTATTGAGCACCCATAATGTCCCTATCACCTTGTAAAATATTGCACATAAAGAAAATGAACAAAAATAATCAGGGTCTCTTAGCTACCAAGATGGTGAGGGAGATGATAAGAGGAGAAATTGTAATACACTGGGATGCCCACTATGATCTGAGAAGTCCTGGTTGCTCTAGGAGTACTTTGGGGGAGAGTATAGCAGCAGCAGATTTCCAGAAGGGATGTCTAAGGATAATTAGGAGTTGGCCAGTGAGGAAGGGCAAAGTGTGCCTTGGGAACCACATGCAGGAAAATCCAGGCAGCAAGGAGAACCTGGTATATCCGAGAAACTGGGAATCAATCAGAATGGCTAGAGTACAAAGTTGGGATGAGTAGAGGTGGGTAATTACTGGAGGGGGAAGGGTGACAAATGGTAAGATAAACTAGGAGTTTGAATTTAGGGCAGGGAAAATTTATTATAATGTGTTGGATGCTATACATGCAGTTTGGGGAATGGACTGAAGGAAAGTGAGACTGAAGGCGGGGCTGTGACAATCTAAATGGGGTAATTAGGGAAAGGGCATGGCATCACGGGAAGTGGCAATGAGAAGGGAAGCAAGTGGATTCAAAAATCTATCTAGGACAGAGAATGGGCTCAGCTCCATGGCTGGACGCAGGAGGTGAGGAAGAAAGAGAAATAAAAGATGAAAGTCAGGTGTCTAGGAAGAGTGACTGCTGTGCCACAGCTTCAGTTAGAGCACTTGAGGAAGATATTGGTTAGGAGGATAGATGTTGAAAATAGTTTTTGAATTTGAAGTATCTGAGCACCTCTTGGTATTATCAAAAAGGTAGTTGGTGTATGGAACTAAAGCTCAAGACAAAAAGATAAGGTAAAGAGAGAGACTTGGGTTAAGTTTTTTGTTTTTTGTTTTTTTTCCTGGTTCAATGCTACGTATATATATTTTATAAATTAGAAAATACACAATTAGCTCACATCATTCTGTATGCTCAAAATAAAAACATATTATTGTAGGGCAATATGAAGGACTCTTGTTGTTTTGTGCCAACAGCAACTCTGTTCATCAGCTGAAAGATCCCACTGTTTGCTATCGTTAGTGCATAAAAACCCATTTGTAAGATACAACTGTACTTGAAGTCACAAGTGTGTAGTTAGCATGCTGTCTTAAAACAAGGTAGCAATTACCTAGTGATTAGCTGTTAATCTGTCTATTCAAACTAATTTTCTGTCTCTTAAAAATAGCAAAAATTATACAGGGCTTAACTCAATTTGATGTGGAAAATTAGTTTTCACCCTTATGCTAGAATTTCAGCATTAAAGAGAAATTGATTCTATACTGTAGAGTTGGCATGCAGGAAAAAAAAAAAAGAAGGAAGGAAGGAAGGTAGGTAGGTAGGTGGGAAGGAAGGAAGGAAAGGAGAGGAGAGGAGGGAGGGAAAAAACCATATACTACACGTGACCCAAATTTCAAATTTCACTTGTTGGCAATTCATTAATTCTTATGTCTTGGGAATTCCTTGTGCTGGGGGATGCAGAGGTGAATGAGATAGATCCAGTCTCTGTGCTCACATAGCTTACAGCTCTAATTTCAGCAGGGGAACACACCCATGGGAAGAATTCACGGTGCTGCTAAGGTCTGAGGGGAAAAGAAGGGCGCTTATCGAACATGTTTTGTAATAGCATTCCTCACGTAGAAATGGTTTTTATCAGTGTCAAGTTGAAAGAATGTATAATTGTAACAGCAATATGTACGTATCATGTATCACTGTGACTTAAGCACTCTTGCAAGTGCATTACATTTTTAAATTCATCTCATTCTCATAATAAGAATGAAGTAGATACAATTGCTATTCTCTTTTTAAACATGAGGAAACCAAGGCATTAGAAAAATCACTGCTCGAGGAGGTGGTCCATAGACCTGTGTCAATCAAACAAGACTCTTGGTCCATTCTCTGAGAATCTTAGAGTATCACCAAGCATTTGTTGTTGTGGTAAACAAGGTATATATATATTTTGCAAAAGTTTTTTTTTAAGTCTTGGAGATAGCAAACCACAAACTTTAAATTCATTAGCAGACAATGTGTGTTCATTGCCTGTTTGAGGACTGGATGGTGTTTATACATATATACCCTAGAAACAAATCTGATAACTTAGTTTTAATCCTGTACTTCAATTTAGCAGACAAGGTCACTCTAATTCCAACCTGTTAAAAAGAATAATAATAATAATAATAATAAAGATAGCTAACTTTAATTGTGAGGAATAGTTCTAAGTGGCTATTTACTAACCTTAAGTGAGACAAGTTTTATATTGGGTACGCTGCTAGAGCATTGCATTTATTTGCCTTTCTATATTATCTTAGGAACTGTTGAGGATAACCGTGCTTCATCACCTTTTCCAGGTCATGGCACATGTAGAAAATGATAACATTTGGAGGCACACTAGGGTAACGGGCAAGACTACTGTAGGCTGGAGGCTGCCAGCCACATCCTCCTGTCTTGCCAGCTGCCCTGAGGCCTTCAGAATCTCTATTTGTTTATACCTGGGACCAGTCCTAGCCTGACAGGTGGCTAGGAGACAGCCTCGAGGAGCTCTGGCCTAAAAGTATATGCAGGGCTGAGGTTTGGGGAAATCGAGGAACTTGCTATAAAAATACTTATTTTTCTTACCTCCAACATTGCAATGATTTATTTCTAAAGAAGAAAAGCTCTTGCCACAAATTGTAACTACAAAATAAAAATAGTATGTGTGCTAAAAATGTCTATTCAAATTCTACTTAGGTAATCTAACAGCATTTTGAGAGAATAAAATGATTATAAAAGGTAAGGAATTACTATCATAGTCATTTTGAAGTTTTCATTCACATGCTTTTACACAAATTGTTGTATTTTGTATTGTATATTGTACTTCATACAAATGGTCCCATTACAATGTTTATGATATGGAATAAAAATTTTCAAAAGAGCATGTGTCTAGTGGTCTACATTCAACTAGGCTCAATGCAGAGAAAGGGATTTGGGAGTCTGAAAATAGATAACTCATCTGTAATGAGCTGGAATTCTACTAAGAGATATAATAACATGTAACAGTAAAATGTAATAACAATATATAATAAGGGAAGCACAAAGCAAGTGTATAGAGGTTCAAAGAAGAAAGCACTCATGCAATTGTGGGAGAAATAAGAATGATTAAACAAGGACACAGCTTTTAATGGGTTGAGCTCCTAAGATGCTCCCATGTCAGTGGGTGAAGGCGGAGACAGGACCGGGACTGGATGGGAGCCCAGGTGAATAAGTGCAAGCAGCAGAGTAGGGACAGAATGTGTGCTTCCATATCCAGGAACCAGGGATGGGATCCGTTATGTTCTGTATATGTTTTACCTATAAATGAGTAGAGGATGATGACCCTCGAAAGTTAATCAACTGATAGATGCAGATACTAGAATCCCAAGGATTCCAATATGCACTGAAATGGGCAAGTAATGAGGAGTCATAGCATTTTTTTTTTCTTTTTAAGCAAGTGAGTCCATGACTAAGGTCAAAAAGCAGAGAAGAATCAGATAAACTTGTGTGGAAGAGATTAGAAAAGGTGGATGCTGCAATAAAATGGTTAATGGACAAAGATGACCTGGACTAGAATTATTTAGCAATTTCAATTACCTATAGCATTTTATACATGAGATGATCCCCTGAGCACATCTTATTATCCCCAATTTACATATGAGGACACTGAGGCCCAAAGCCAAACTTTGACTCCACATCCCAGGCTCTTAATGTCTCACTGACCCTCCCCACTAGCAGGTGGTGTTCAGGGGAAGAAAAAAGCAGGGTCCCTGAAGGAAGACTTGATGGCAGTGGAATCTGTCACTAGGAAAGGTAAGAAGTAGAAATTACTTCAGGTGACAAGACGGATTTGGTGGTCAGACAGAAAAGCTCTTCTGGTGACACTGAAGATGATTGGCTAACCCAGCTGGAAAGCTCTGTCAGGTGTTTGCAGGAGATGAGACCTAATGATGCAGATTTGTGGGTGCTGCTCACAAGTGATAGCTGAAGAGAGGGAGAGAGAGAGAGAGAGAGAGAGAGAGGATTTTGCCAGGACTTCTCCAGGGTGGGGAAATGAGGGGACGGGACAGACAGTGATGAATAATGTAGGTAGAATTATTACCCAGCAACGGATTTGAAGTCAAGAATAAGAGAGGGAGGCGGGGAGGGGAGAAAGAGAGAGAGAGAGAGAGAGAACAACGAAGAACACCGGGGGCAGGATCTTAGGGTCATTCGTAAGTCAGGACATGCAAGGAATGGGAAATAAGTGACGATGAGGAATGTCAAGGACTAATAAAAATAATATATATATATAATATATATAATAATAATAATAAAAATAGTGTCTTGGTAAACTTTAAACCTAAAAAGCAGTTTTACTAATTGCATTGATTTTAATTGCATTAAGTGGTTCCTAACACACATTTATTTTTATTTTAAAACAATGTCAGATGAAATGAAGAAATAAAAAATAGTAAAAAGTGCTGCTTAATTTTTCTGTTTCAATTTGAGAATGATCAGCATGTTGCCAAATATTTCTAAATTGGACCAGGTAGGGTAATAGAAGATTACAATAAATTGCTTTTTAGGTTTCTGCCATGAAACCTTTCATGAAGTTGTGAGAGTTTTCCCAAAGTCTTATCTGACGAGCAACCCGATAAGACAAATTATGACAATTATTAACTCCATAGTAACAGGTTTGAATAATGGACATGTAATACTTTCTGGTATACACATTGATTATTTTAGACCCCAGTAGTTCTTCCTTAATTCTGCCTATAAAATTTAGCTGATTTGTTGCAGAACTGTGGACTGGAGTAGGTAATAAAACCCACATTTTTCAGGAGGATCAGATGCTTTCTTAGATATTTATTAAGCAATAGGTGATCTCTCTTGCCTATGGGCTATCTTCAAGTTCTGATTTATTTCCCTACTTTTTAGAATGTATCTGAGGTGACCTGGCAAGAACAAATAGAACTCTGAGATGAAAGAAGTCAATACCTAGTGCCACCTGCTGTCAACAAAGAACTCGGAGGTTGGTTTTAGGTGAGTGACTGGCGTGAACGCTTGGGTGCAACATTGTTTGCAATGTCCCAAAATCTCCAGTGAAAACATTTGCCTTAACCTTTAGAAACTGAACAAGTAAGAATATAATTCCTTACAGGATAAGCATAGGACATCTGATAGAAAAATAAAAATCCTAACAGAGTCGGGGCTTTTTAAAACCACTATTAGTTATTACCCTTGTGGTTTGGAATGAAAAATGTATGTGATTTGTATATGAGTATTTCATTACAGAATAGTATACTTTTTTTTTCTCTTTGGAAATGTAAATTTTACACTCACATATTTGGATTTCTTTTTTTTTTTTTAAGATTTTATTTATTTATTAACAGAGAGAAAGATCACAAGTAGGCAGAGAAGCAGGCAGAGGGAGAAAAAGAAGCAGGATCCCCGCTGAGCAGAGAGCCCGATGTGGGGCTCGATCCCAGGACTCTGGGATCATGACTCGAGCCGAAGGCAGAGGCTTTAGCCCACTGAGCCACCCAGGTACCCCCATATTTGGGTTTCTAATAAGGATTATGCTTAGCTTAAAAATACAGTGGTCCATACAATTTAGAAGACTGACTTATGAACTTGTTAAATGTGTCTCTATCAAAGACAGATGTAGCGATGGTGATCAATTCACCACTCCTCCAAATGGGAACTGAGGAAAGAATAAGTCTGTGTGAGCTTGGACCTCATCCTCCTCTCTGACACTTGTCTTCCCCACTCCGAATATTATATACCTGGGTAAGCAGGTAGTAGCAAACAACCTTGTAGGTTAAGAGGCAGTGAAAATGTCCTCCTGATGAGAGAAAAAGTTGCTGGGGATGGGATGGCAGGACTACAGAAGGTCTACGTCCTGATAGCACATTACTTTATACCAAACATGTTCCAGTGATACTCAAGTTGCTTCCTCTGCTCTCCATGGAACAGGAACAGCAGAATTGAAGAACTGAAAATCTGAAAATGAGTATATCATCCCATTTTGTCCACAATGACTAGTTAATAGTTGTATTTTTTTAAGTGACAAGTATAAAGAGATCTTATTTTGGCTGAACAATGAGTTGGCTAGGGAGACTTGAAATGGATTGTCTGTATTAATTGATTACAGGAACCATCCCTCAGTATTTATGAAGTGGTATAAACAAAATAAAATTCTGCAATCTTGTTCAGGAGATATCTCAATTTTGACCAGTGTAGCTGAGGCAGAAGTCAGTCTTCCACTCTTCTGTTAATTTTATCACCTAGCTTTTATTCGTTTGTTTATTTATTTACTCACTTACTTATTTGTACTATAGGCTAGTGCAACCCAAAGGGTAATCTGCAGTATCATCAACATCACCTAAGTGTGTGTTAGAAATGCAAATTTGAAGGCCCATACTGGACCTACTGAATCAGAACCTATGGGGGTTTGGTTTAGGAATCTGTGTTTTAACAAGCTCTCTGGGTGATTTTTAGGTCTGCTAAAATTTGAAAGCACATGTCTGGACAATGAGTACATGAGCTCAAAATAAGCAAGCTTTGTGATTCTTCCTACCAAAGCTAAATAAAAGAAAATCACTCAGAAACCAAATGGAATCTTTTTTGGTCTCCAAAGAAAGCATATCCCATTGGACAGCAACCTTGTAGAGATAAGAAATATCAATCCCAGAACGGCATTTTCTCTTAAATTGGCGGCAGCGGGGTAGGAGGGGACTTTGTAGTCACCTTATTACAGAGCACAAATTCAAATATGAATGCAGTACAATGTTCAAGACAAGTTTGGGATTACAAACATTACTGCTGACTGCCTTTGGTATGAATACTTATGAGTTAAATATCACAATCATTGCTACGTTTCTGGTGTAAGTTGTTATTACTGGGTACATTCATGATATGGCTCTCTTATTTCCCAAGTTTTTCTCAGAGCATTCATTCTGTAGGCCTTACTCACCATTTGTAGATAAAGCAACTGTAACTCCAAAAGGACATTTTATGTATAAATTAAGTTTAACTTCTACCCATGAATGGTACGACCCAACTAGTATTACTCTTAATGACCAAAGAATAATAGATCCAAGAACTGGAGCTCCAGGAATATCCAGCTCCTCCCCTGGGAACAGAGGAAGGAGGTTCCCAGGAAGCCTACAAGTTTACATAGGCTTAATTTATCAGCAACATCTGCCTTCTGAAGGATATTAACCAGGGAAATATTGTGGGGCGGGGGGCACAGAGCCTAAAAATAGTATGTTTTCACATTGTAGCAACACAAAATCAGAGAAGCTATTACCTTCCTACTATTTTAACCCTCAAAGTCTGAGGATGTGCGATGAGATGGAGATCAATGAAATCATTATTTGGTGAATTTGACCAATTTAGAAGCTAGGCAACTTAATTGCCTCCCCATAGCTACTCTATTCCTCAACTAACAGTATTTAAAATATACATCTATAATTTTTTCATCCCTCTAACTCTCTTTTCTTATGAAGACAAAAATAACATCATACTTTTGGTAATGATACTTCTTCATATGTTTACTTTATCTATTTTCCAATAAAAAAATTTTATTCTCTTTGGGAAAATATTTTTCATTTTCCACTTTCAGTAGACATCATAACAGCTTTTGATTAAATCCAGATCATTAATCATTATTTTCATTAATTATCCAAAGATGTGTGTATATTATACTTCTCCTTCCTGACAACACAGGGTCTCTTGGCAAACTTGATTAATTTGTTTTGCATCCAAATTAAGTGAAGCATAGAAATAAATACTAGTAGTTTCCAACAATCTGAAGAAAAATTAAGGATAAACAGTTTGAAAAATAATATTAGGAAAAAAAACACATTGTCTTAAAAGAAGCATTTTTTGAGGTTTTGTCAGTGACAAAAATAGAAAAATGCCTTAGTAACTGTTGAGAAAATTTCGAAGTTTTCTCAATTTATATTGTCAATATGTAAATTTGGAGCAATGTAAAGATGGAAATTAGGATTGCTTCTTATCATTTTGAATTCACATGGCCTAAAGAATTAATAAAATTAATTTTAGATCTTTTTTAAGCTGTAAAAAATCTTATTGACATGTCATTAATCTCAGAGTCCAGTATGCTGGACACAAAAATAATATATATTGACCACAGAGAAGCAATTGTGCAAGAAGTTGGAATGCCAATATATAAATCAAATCCACTATGGAAAACTGAGTTATTTATAAATTCTGCCCTCTTGACAAAATAATGTGGGAATGAGATGACTGCCCACAGAAAAGATAAAGAATAAATAGAAAGGAAATCTTTCTTTATCTTGGTAAAAACACTCTATACAGAGGCAGAGGCATATTTGAAATTAATAGTCATGTATAATTTTTGATGGATAATGCTGATTCAGTTTAGGACATTACCTTGGTAATATAGTAACTCATTTTACCCCTGTATAAGCACTCATTTGTGAATTATTTAGCTGATTGAGTAATTCATTTTAATTAGAAAATGTTATTTATATACTTGGTGATTTCAGGGGATTTCAAATCATATTACTGAAGACGGTAAAATGAAAACGTTAAGGTTAATACCAAATATATATATACCACAAAATATATCACCAATATATAATATCACATATATAAAAATATAAAAAATTATGGGTTTATATGAAAATTTTTCACACTGCCTTAAATCACGAAAGCCAGCAAACAAAACTAGGGTATAAGGTATAACATCCTTTTAGTAAATAGAAATGTAAAATGTTTTCCAAACAGCAGGTGGCAATCTTTGTAAATTTGACTGCAGCAACACCATTTTAACTCTATATATGCAGATGAAAGACAGTTTAAAAGACAGGTAGAACCTTGGTATGCTCACACTAGTTTACGTAGCTTCAAATATTAAAAGGGCCTTATTTAGTTATGACTACTGCCCTAATAAAATTTCTTTCTGGTTATATACATGTTCTTGTTTAAATGATTCTTAATTCTTATGCACCTCATGAGGAATTTCACGGTACTTATCTTGTGTAGGTCTCCTCAACAAAATCCTACTTGCTGGTTCCTTCATACATATCATTCTGAATGATGTGGCCTTAAGAATTAACAAAGCTAATTCTAGATCTTTTCTAAGCTCTAAAAAAATCCTACTGACATATTGTTACTCTTAGTCCAGTTTCTATTGATACTAGCGTTGGACTGTGAGAAGTCTTTAGAATTCAGACGACGGAGAAATACAAAGCTTTGACTCAGGGTTCTCTCTCAGAATGCCTTATTTTGTGGTTAGTGTTGTTTTGTTGTTGTTGTTTTCTAAATTGATGTAGTCATGTTTGGTAGAGCAGAAATCTATTGCTTTTGAACCGAAAAGGAAACTCAACAGCTCTTCTCTCCATACCTTCTGAAACCAGAAACAGAGAGATAAGCTAGCTTGCCCACAAAGCATTAGTAGCAGCAAAAGGACTCTAATAGGGTCTTCGAATTCTTTAAGTTCCGCATTCCTTTATACACCGCTGTGACACTTGGAAATTTCATCCTATCATTTTTCTAGCATGTTTATAGCAACTTTGCCTATGATATCATTCTAAAATCCTAATTTTCATTTATTTATTGAGTCTTCAGTGTGTCGATACTATTTTATGAAATGTATGCACAATTTGAAAGGAATCTTTGTCATAAATGATTTCTTGAAAATATATAATCAATAATCTGGGCAATTTTTGACTTTTCTTTTTTTTCTATGTTTATATGTAAGATCCTTTATTGTAACAGCATTTCCATTCTTTCACTACTAATTAAGACCTCGTGTTTTCATTTCAAAATATGTTCCTCATAGGAGAAAATGGCACAAGGGCAAGGAAATGGGCATGTCCAAAGTCCTACATGGAGACAAATTAACAGCAGAATTCAAAAGGTTCTGAATTCCAACATCATCTCTTTATTTTTGCACTCAGCTATCTAACACTTACGTCTTTCTATTTCTACTATAAATTATAGAAGGCGACTGGTTTTGTGTTCTCAGTAAACAAATATTTCATGAACGTAGTGAAAAAAATACTACCCCAAACCAATTTCAATCCTATGTAGCCATGTTACTGTTCAGTGTGGCTTCTTTTGTATTATTACATTTCTCAATGGGATTTTGCAGCAAATAACTTAAAAACCCATGGAAGAAATAGTCTAGGACACATACACAGAGGAAACCCCATACATTATGGAGAAAGTAAATTGCCACTTATCGTTAGTGGTCCTCCAATGGATGAAGTACTGCCCTTAATGATGGGAATTTTAAACCATTTTTTTTTTTAATCCGGTAACAAAACGCTTCCCTTGAGATCATGTCAATTCGTTCTTACCAGGACATCGTTGCTCACTGCATCTTCTCACTTCTTCTCCGGCGCCTTCACACTGCTGCCCTGTGACTGCTGCACCCTGACAAGTCCTCATTCGCCTTTCCCAGCCGCCATCACAGGACTTGGAACATCCGCTCCAATGACCCCACTGATTCCACTGACCATTGGCTGAAAGAAATGTGTCATGGTCAATGGCAGTATCCTACTGCAACTGTTTGAAGAATTTTAAAATCTGAGGACCGTTACTGTTTGTTCAACGTTTATTAATCTACCACTATGAATAAACCCTACTCAAACATTCAACTTGCTAGTCAAATACAGAGCACTATGATTAACTCAAGTTTATATAAGTTTGTCAGAATCTTCAAAGAGACACTGAAACTTACTTGTAAAAAGTACCAGTTCAGTGCTAAACCTTACCAACTTCATCTATTTTTAATCTAAGAATCTCCAGAATTTTGTTGCTTTATTAGTGTAACATAGAGTAGAATGAACTCTGGTACCACTGGCTTCATTTACCAGAAATACATAATTATCTAATTATTCCAAGACTGTCTGGCATGGTTCTATCACATTTTATAAACGGCAGGCATTGTTTAAATGTAGTAATCGGGCCTTACCTGTACACTCGGGGTTATAGCACTCTCGGCTTTCCGCCCACGGCCCTCGGCATTCAGAGCCCCCATGAGCCGCTGCAGTACACTGCCGGCTTCTCTGCTGGGTCCCATTCGAGCATGTCACAGAGCACTGACTCCATGAACTCCACTCTTGCCACTGTCCATCAACTGCCAAAGCAGAAAGAGAGACAGTGTAAGGAGATGTTCCAATAGAGAAGACTGTACAGAAACTACAAAGTAGAATTAACCCTAGAGGTGAGTTCCAACCGAGAGACACTAAGTGAATACAATGGAAAGTGATAGGCATTAATTTTTTATTACCCCCCCAAACTACTATTACCTTATTTTCTCACTTCTACTTCCTTTTATGTATCCAGTATCTCTCTCTCTCTCTCTTTTTAAGATTTTATTTATTTATTTGAGAGAGAGAGAGGGAGAGAGAATGAGAGAGAGAGAGCATGAGAGGAGAGAGGTCAGCAGAAGAAGCAGACTCCCTGCTGAGCAGGGAGCCTGATGTGGGACACGATCCTGGGACTCCAGGATCATGACCCGAGCCAAAAGCCGTTGCTTAACCAACTGAGCCACCCAGGTGCCCACCAGTCTTTTGAGCCACTTATTGCTTCAAAATATTTACTGATTACTCAACAATGCAAGACCTTGGGCTAGGAGAGGAGTACACAGAGCGGTGAACGCAGTAAATACTGATCAAGAACTTATAGAGCTCATGTTTTAAAGAAGGAACCTCTCTGATGAATTAAGCAATTAATTAAATGTTAAATAAATTATATAACATTACTTTAAAGGATAATTTCAAGACAGTAAGAGATTAGATGGCCTGGGGAGTCTTCCTTGACAAAGTGAAGTTTCAGATAAGCCTTGCAGAATATTGAAGAATAACGTATGGATGTTATGAGAAATACAGAATTTAAAAGAGTATGAATTCCACCCTCAAAAATCTTGTAATTTAGGAGAAGAATTACATTATGCACACAAATAAGTAAATAAAAGGTTAAAAGCAGTGACAACATGGCACATGAAAGCTTTCAGAGGATGCATCACAATGACTTAGAGTGACTATGCTAGATTAATACGGTGAGATTTGGACAATTTACAAAGGAGACAGCATTCACAAAGGCATAATTCCATAGACCACAAAATGCAAGTACACAAAGGAATTGGGCAAAAATATTTACTCAATTTAGAAAGCATAAACTAGAATGTAAGTGTTATAAATGCACTCATATATGACTGTCTGCTTTTTCCTATATCATTCCATGGTTCTTAGTTTCCTTACAGTGAAAGAGAATTCACTATAAATCCAGAGTTCCAACATAAGATAATACTGCTGTGAAAACCTATCCACCCAACCAAACAAACGAAAAAGCTTGGCAGAATATATGTAAGTGCTGTCAACCTAATTTCAGGCCTTGCAGGTAGCTATTAAAAAAGAAGATTGTTTAATAGGTATCTAGCTGTACTTAATAAACCTTTTGTGAGATTAAAAATCACAAAATGCCAATTTAATCATCCCATTGATGTAATTATAGCATTTTACTTTATAAAAGTACATGATAGACTCTTACTGGCCACGTATTCCATTCACCAGACAAACAAGAAAAGGCTAGCGAATCGATGGAATGTTATAAATTGTCCATTTCTTCTCTAGCTTGGCTTTGGAGATGAGTGCATTTTTCATTTCAGAACTTTGCCTTTCAAAGAAAATACTTATGAAACCTTACTATCCTAGGCATTATTAGAAGAGTGTAAGAAATAAGATTCATACATGCACCTTACCATCTATTGGCAAAAGAATGTACAGGTATTCAAATTTTTGAAAACATTCAGAAAGCAGCACATAAACAAAGATGAATTAGGGGATTTCAGCCTGATTCAATGCTAAATGACTAGAATAAAGGAATATGTGATGTCCTTGAGAATTCTGGTTTGAGGTAAACTTGTAGTTTTTAAAAATTTTTCTTTTTAATTTTTTTTAAATTTTATTGATTTATTTGACAGAGAGACACAGTGAGAGAGGGAATGCAAGCAGGGGGAGAGGGAGAGGGAGAAGCAGATTTCCCTCGGAGCAGGGAGCCTGATGTGGGGCTCTATCCCAGGACCCTGGGATCATGACCTGAGCCGAAGGCAGATGTTTAACTACTGAGCCACCCAGGAGTCCCTCTTTTTAATTTTTTAAATGAATGTAACAGTTTACAGACTCCCTGGCAAAGAAGACAGGATAAGTCTTTCTAGCTAAGATGTAGAGTCAGGTATGAGTAAGTCAAATGTGGAAATCAGAGAGAAGATAATTTGGCAGGGTGCTGTATTATTGGTGAGGAATAAGAAAAGATCTTGCTGAAAAGATTAGAAAAAATGAGAATATTTGTAAAGTGTTTTGCTCAATAGGCTTTTCCTGAAAGAAGACTTTGCATCACCATTAGATAAATATATATATATATATATTTTTTTAAATTCATACATTTGTAGCATTAGTTGTTCAGTCCTTTCTTCCAATGTATACATTTTATGTTTTGATTAAAGTTCAAGATTGAGTTAACATTAGACATTTGAGCGACATTTTGAGGTCCCTTTTATGATCATCATTAACATCATCAACAAAACATGTATATTAGGTACATAAGGTTTTGCTTATAAAGTTAGTTACAGAAAAGATACGGCAATGAAATTGAAGACATACCAAGTGGACGTTTCTGGTGTTCTATTTTACACTCAGAACTAGAAGTTCCTTTTATTAAACATTAACTGCACCATTATGAAAAACTCAATTTGACAAAGTAACTGAGGAAAAAGAGAAAAACTCAATATTCCTTCAGAGTGATAAGTCAAAGTTACTGGGAATTTTTCTCAATGAAAAATTGAGAAGTTAGAAACAGAGAGATATTTCAATTTAATTTAAAGCATTAGACAACGGACATATACACATGAAAAGTATGTCTTTTAGTGCCAAACATGGGGCATTGTTTTATTTCTTTTTTTTTTTCCAGTTTAATATCCTAGAATTAAAAAAAAAAATCAGTAATTGTGTTATTTTTAGGGAAATCAGTCCAAAGACCTTTCAGGAAATGGGAGTGTTATTTTACTGAATTGGGAAAAAGTGGAGGATTTTTGAGAAGTGGAAATTTAGAGTTCGTCTTAGACATTTAAGCATTTCCAAGAAGGACATACACATTATATTTCAGGCATAAGTGTTGAGATGTTTAAAAATAAAAACCATTCATCATGTGATCTATTTAATATATTTTTTATGACCGTTTATCTAAGTACTACAAGAAATGAAGGGCCTGGTTTTTTGTTTGTTTTTATCTGATGCTTATCTTAATCCTTCAGCCCTTGTATTCAGGTTTGCTTTCCACTTGGTTGACTATGGAGACAACAGAGAAAATCAACCCTTCTCCTTACCACCCACCCACCCCTGTGTACCACAGACTTCCAGCATTTGTCAGAGATACACCCCAGAATCACTGCAAACCCCCAAATCTGAAAATACTTCAAAGCTTTCTGTCTAAATCTGTGTTCCTATTGAAAGATGACTAACATCTTGTCATTTGGTCAGAAAAGTGTTACCAATAATTTGGGAAAATGGAAACACTCCAGACCTCTTCTTGGAATCTTCTAATGCACTCCTAGGTAAAGATTTAGAAGAAGCTACACTGTGACCCTTCTAGAGTGTGGGAAAACTGTGGTGATAAAGACCCGCCGAGCTCTGTTGTCAAGGAACATATACTCTGAGAGAGTGGTGGGGACAGATGATAAACAAATAAATGAATGAGCAAGAGTTTCAGCCAGAAGTTTTATAAGGACAACAAGATGAATGAGAGCAATGTGATAGGGTATGCTCAGCCGCGCCTCTCAGAAAAAAACACACTAGAGCAGGAGTCCTGAGTCACCAACAGAGCCAGAAATGTGAAGATCGATGAAAATCCCTAAACAAGAGCCAAGTCCTGAGGTCAAGAAAGTTTTGTGTATTCCAGAAAAGGGAAAAGGCTGGGGCTTGTAGGGATCACGAAAAGGGGGGAGTGACAGGAGATGGGCTCAATAGCATGCAGAAGCCAATTCCATAGGGCCCTGTCGTCCGTGTGACCAAGAAAGATCAGAAGCCATGAGAGGATTTCAAAGTAGGGAAGCGATGAGACAGAATTTATACTTTAACACTTAAGTTCGCAGTTGTGATTAGAATGTATTGTACCGGGGCAAGAATCAGTATTGTAAGACGTTAGGGGACTATATGGTATTCTAGACAGAGGTGATAGTGGCTTAGATTATGGTCTCATCAGTTGAGATAGAAGTGTATGAATTTGTGATATTTGCTAAAAGTAGAGTAGATAGGTTGGTAGTGGGATATAGAAAACCAGAGAATCAAGGTTGACTTGTAGATTTTTGGCTTATGAGAAGGGTAAATGGTGGACCCTTTTACTGAACTGGGTTGGACTAGGATTCAAACAGGCCAGGGGGTATATAGCCCTGAAATCAAAATGCCTATTTTGGACACATTGAATTTGTGATGGCATTATAATCATGATGCAGGGAGTCCTACATTAAATTAACTTTCCTTGAAACTATGCCTCCCAGATATATTTGAAATGTACTCATCCCTCCTTTCTTTCCCCCCTTTTTTGGAGCACTGTTTAGTAAATACTGCATTAAAGTACATAATTTCTTCTATAATATGCAGCTAGGTTAAGATTTAACACCTTCTTAGACTTTTTCAACTTCATTTCCATCATAAACATTTGCGGTTGGATTTTTTTAATAGTCTCATTTTTTCAATTTAGAAAATGCAAATGCCTATTACTTTATGAACCATCCTACAAAGGTGACTAAGAATAGAGAATAATAAGGCTGTGTTTTGAAGCCAGGAGAATGCTGAGAGATCAGCTTGTCTTCCCATAGTGCAGTGTGCTTCCTTATACTACAGTGTCACCCTGGGGACAGTTAAAGTTTCGCTTCAGCAATGTGACACATTACTAGATTTTCTGGACCCAGAATAATCAAAATTGCAAAGGTTAAATTGCTAGATTCCTGGGGTTTACTTTATCTGAACTTCCTCCTGCCATACATATAGAGTTACAATTGTGTTTACCCATCTGCCATGTACAGAGGCCAAATTAAATTCTGATACATTTTAATGAAAATATCATGTTTCAGTCAATTTTCACACCTTTACCAATAACTGGTGACAATATAGAATAGGTTGGAGAACAACCACCACAAGATAAAGCCATGAATATTTTGGATAATAAAGCTACCATTTTGGCAACTCTTTGGGGTTGATTATTGCTGATTGATGACGCTAACAATAGGGAGGAGTTTGGGGAGAAGAATTCTGTCCTGTCGTATGAAGCTATCTGATTTAGTGATGGCAAATTTGGAAAGCTCAGATTTTTTTTTTTTTTTTTTTTTTTTTTTTTGAGTTGGGAGTTAGTCAGGGAACTGGAAAGACCTCTTGATGGTATAACACTGAAAAACCAAAACCCAACCTCTTGCTTTGGGTATATGCTGGAGAGCATAAACCTGGTTCCCATTTGCCATTTTAAAATAAATCATAAAAGGGGAAAACTCAAAATGAAATATCATTTAAAAATTAGAATTAAAAATAGAAGCAAGTTATTAAGGTAAGGTTAAGAAGAATAAAAAAAAACAGTTGGGAAGTGAAGGCAAAGTTTGCATGAAAAAAGTTAAATAATAAAAGAAAACAAGCCAAAATTAATAAAGATACAGTTTTTTAAAAATTCATAAACATTGGAAGATCACCAGAACAGTGGTAAAAGTATGAAATGACACAAAATGAATACAATTGCTGCACAATAAGCCAGAAGGTTAAGAAGACAAACTGCAAATTAATTAAAGAACTGGTTAATGAGGTAACATTTGAGTTTCAAATTATAACATTTTCATGCAGAGACAACCAGAGACTTTTGAACCAAGGTCAGGCAAATGTTTAGCATCTTCCTGCTTACTGGCCTCATTGAAAGGGTTCCCTGCAGAGGGATTGTGGGCACATCACCCTCTCATACTTGCTGAGGAATCAAACTTTAGGTTCACAGGAGACTGAAGCCTTTTGCTCTAGGTAACAGAGATATTTGGGTCCAGCTGTGTTCCTGAGGACCTATCCTTGGGTGATGTTCATTCTTCTTAGGTTTTGTAAGAGACTATGAATATACCTGAAAAATACAACCTGACAGGATCTCTCTATTGAGGTTCTGGATTCACAGGGATTCATTTCTCAAATGCAGGACTACCAGTGAGACACAGCTCAGCCCCACAGACTGGCATGAGCCCTTATATGTGTACTTGTCCCTAGTTCAAACTAGGCAGAAGTAATCTGTATGGCCAAGGTCAGGCCACCCCCAAATGTGCCACTTTGACATGTCGATTATTTATTTATTTATCTATTTATTTATTTATGATTTTATTTATTTATTTGACAGAGAGAGACACAGCAAGAGCAGAAACACAAGCAGGGCAAGTGAGAGAGGGAAAGCAGGCTTCCTGCCAGGCAGGGAGCCTGATGTGGGGCTCGTTCTCAGGACCCTGGGATCATGACCTGAGTTGAAGGCAGAGGCTTAACCATATGAGACACCCAGGCACCCCATGTCGATTATTTTAAATAAAAGTTACTTAAGAAACAACCAAGGCAAGAAGAATATTATGTCCCTGTCCCTTGTCTCCAGAAAGCAAGAAGCAGATCTCCCGGGTGAAAGGTACCCTCCCAGTATTAGGGGGTAAAGAGACATCCTTATCACCAGAGATAGGAAATTTAGAGCCTGGAAGGTTCTATAAAATAACTCTTGTTACTGGCCCAAATTCTGTTCAGAGTTCCTTATTAATTGAAGCTCCCGAAATTAAGTTTTCTTTGTTCTGTCACTTCCTCACAGATTTATTGTTTTTGTCTAAAAAGTACAAAAATTGCCTGCCTTGGTCATTTCTTTAGGTCTCAATTTCATTATTGGGCCTCTGCACACACGTAATAAAACTTTGAGCTTTTGATTCTTAAATGAGCTGGAAGTCTTTGAAGGGTAGAAGGGAAAATGAAATCCTCCTCTACAAATGTCTTTGAGTCTATGATTAAGGCTGTCTGTAAGAAACAGAGCTCAAAAACTATCATCATATCCTGAATTTATTTTACCTATTTCTTCCAAATCCTTTACTTTTATTTTTTTTTAAAGATGTTATTTATTTATTTGTCAGAGAGAGTGAGAGAGCGCTCACAAGCAGGGGAAGTGGTAGGCAGAGAGAGAAGCAAGCTCCTTGCTGAGCAGGGACTCTATTCCAGGATCCTGTGATCATGGTGACCTGAGCTGAAGGAAGGTGCTTAACCAGCCGACCCACCCAGGTGTCCCAGCCAAATCCTTTACTTTTTAAAGTAATACTATCATAAAAATCCATAAACATTCTCCACTTTATGTTGTTTTTTACTTTTCAGGATTCCTTCACCTTATTTTAGTCACGTAGCACTCCCCTGAGATAGTAGAGAAATGGATGCTGGCTCCATTTTACAAATGAGAAAACTGAGGCACAGAGAATATGAATGTGTTGCTTAAGTAAATATTGATAATTAAAGATTAGGACTGAACATTACTCTGTGTCTTCCGAATTCCAGACTGCTGTGTTTGCCACTGAATCATTAAATTAAACTCATTTATATTTATTTCAGCTTATAAATGAAAACTAATTTGTCAATAATTCTTTCTTTTAGTCTTCAGTCTGTCACTCAATTACTACTTACCCCTATACGCTACATTATTTGTACTTTACTACACAGATTATATCAGAATAAGAACTGTCAAAGCTGAAACAAAGAGGACTGAATTTGAATCATTGGTTCCTTCCGTCTTTCAACTAGCAGAAAAAAAAAAAAACTTTATATAATTTCTGTATATATAATATATATGTAATATATACTTTATATATATATATTACTCTGAAGTAACATACTACAAAGAAAATCACTGTAAACCTTGAGGCTTTGAAGTCAGAATTTAACATTTTATTTCCCTAAAGAACTTAATTTTGGAAAATGCAGTATCAATTTTATTTTGGGGATATGCATCTATATAATTTTAAGAAAGGGCCTACCTAGAAAATGTAAACAGTCCATTATGTCTAACACTTTTCTTTCTCCATGTGAGTATTAAAAAAAAATAAAAAACATTAAAAACAGAAGCAGGGAAAATGATTAAATCACCCCAGACGAGGAATCACCATCAAGGTGACATCCAGGAACTGGTCTGACACAACTAAATTCAGCGCTGTTAGCTGCTTGCTTGGTGCTCACTGCAAGTATATGTTATCTCCTGTTGGATCTAAAACCATCACAGAGAACATTAACAACAGACAAGGTCACTTTGAGACTGTGATAAAGTGAGATAAAATGAAACACGGTCACAGGACAACCCACAAAGTTGCAAACATTCTCTTCTCCCAGCTAGTTAAGAGTGACTGTCACTTGTTCACCAATTACAGCAAATTTCCCTCCTCCTGGAAAATTCATTAAAATACCCAATCAGAGATTCCCCCCACCACATCCAGACATTTAAATCCAGAGCAAAGCCCCACTTCCTAAAATCCTCCTTGAAGTCACCCAAAAGAAGTCTAAACCCTTAATAAGTCTTTCTAACACCCTCTTTCCAAGATGCCCCAGAGTTTCTTATGTTAATTTTCCCTCAATGCCAAGAGTAAGGAATACAACTTGTTCAACTATAAGTGTCATCCCAATGGACTTTGACTTTAGGATGCTGACATAATAATAATAATAATACTTATACACCGTTTGCTGTTTACCAGGTTATCTCCCTTAGAGCATCTCACACGGTCCTCCCACAGTCCTGTGAAGTGGGTATGCTATTGTCCCCATTTATAGAGGGGGAACACAAGTATTAAATGGTGATACCTAAATTTAAATAAGTGTTTTCTTGTGGAAGGCCAGCTTCCACTATACCACATCAATCTATTATTAAATATACCCAGAAAATGTCCTGTAATTTTTTTGGGCAGAGGAGAACTAAAAATTTATACATGTCCATCAAGAAAATCATTCAACAGTAATGTATTGGATACTGTTAGTACAAAGTTGCACAGAAAGATAAAAAGGCAATGAAAGAGAATTTCCTTACATATACTAATTAATACCATGATGAATTCGATGTTTGATTAGGGATTGCAATGAAAATTCAGAGAAAAGAGAAAACATGGACTGCTACAAATTCTAAGTTTTGTGCAATAAGAAAAACAGACCACAAGGACCACTGGACATACACATACATACAGATACCCTTCCAGAATATCACATTTAATTATTGGTATAGATGAGAAAGGAGGAAAATGGGGTAACGTGTTTATAGTTAGTGAATGAATCATAGTGGATCCCTCTTGTTGCTCTATATCTCTCGCCAATCTCCCTCCATCAACAGTGGTCTCTGTTCTTAGATATGATGCAGATTAGAGACTGATAACATACTAGGAAATACCACATTTCCTAGGAAATACCCTTTCTTTTCTTTCCTCACTCCTTATATGGATCCCAGGCAGACAGTTTTCCCTTACCTCAAAAGAAGTGGGAGAAAGTTGGACATCGACTAAGGAAAGCACCTGATGAAAGTAGGATGTCATCTACTTTGTTGATGTCAAAATTTGCATAAATAAAACATATTTCATTATTTTTTTAATCATCCACTTCATTAGGGTGGTTATATATATTTCTTAAAAGTGTGATGCTAGATGCTGCTTTGCTGTTGCAATGTGATTCCACCCTGAAATATCACTGCCCATCACCACAAGGCACATAGTCAGAGCTTGTAAAGTTGGTGAGTTGAGACCCTATTTGTTGTTTCTATTGTTTCTTCTGTTCTCCCCTGGTCTCCACTTGACAACTGGCCTAGCCAAGGGGAACCAAGCATGGTCTTGGCATGTTTTCTTCATTACCCACATACTGCTTATCATAGTTTTACACCTTAAAAAGTTGTCTCTGGGATCTCAGGTTGGATGGCTACAAGAAATGTAGGCTAAAATCACTGAACTCTCAATTATCCCCACTCACTGAAGTGGAGTATTTATACATGTTTATCAGAACTGCATTCAACTTTTCACATGCTTATGTCTGAATCCTCCGAAGAGATTACAAATTTCTTGAGATCCGGACCTATATATTCTTGTCAGTAGTGTCTTACAACTTGTTGACACATGATGATGCTTTTATATATAGTGAAGGCACCTGAATCTAGCTATAAGACAGTTATTTTTAAAGAGAATTCCAAATGTTTGCACCAAATAAATCTTACATATTTCAAAAGCATAATGTCAAAATGTTTGGTAAAGTGTAAAACCTTTTTTTTTTTTTTTTTAAATCATAGCCATTAGAATTCCCTTGGGAATAGTAAGGAAATTGGGATACAACATGGTAAGAGTTTTATAACTTTTATGATCCAACTAAATTCAAGAATGGAAATAATAGTAAAAAAAAAAAGTAAATTTATTAAGTATCTGATATATATCCAGAATGACTGCCTATGAGAGAATATGAGCTAGGCCAGTTTTACAAATAATAAACATAAAATTCCAAAATTAAAGAAAGACCTACACAAAAGAAAGACCTAATTTTAATGGTCTGAGTGATTCCAACGACAGTGTAATACTTTAAAACACAACTAGCTTGAAAACATGTGGTTACTACTTCAGTGATAAAACAATTATATCAACTTAGAAAAATGAGTTTTCTTATCTGAATTCTAACAACTCAGCATCCTTATCTCTTGACCCCCAGGCATTTTACTTCTAGGAAGTTCATGGAAAATAGACTACGTGAAACATGGTTGATAACATTTTAACTGATCGGTGCCATTTTTATCTTTATACCAATGGGGATTTACCAAGGTAAAAGAAATAATAAAAACTAATATATTAAAAGAGATTCTATAGTTAGCTATTATTTTTCATTTCCCCACATTTTCTATTTTTTCACATTCCACGGACAAATAAGAATGAACTATATTTGACTTTGTAAATGTTACAGCTCAACATTTAAAAAAACTCTAAAATTTGTATAAGCTTGCCCTAATCTTTGGAGAAAGGGCAGGGCATTAATATATATATATGTGTGTGTGTCTATGTGCTTGTCTGTATACTTATAGAGAGACAGAAATAACAGAACATAACTGACTTCATAAATAGATTTTCTGGGAGTGATTTGCAAATAAGGGATCATAATTTTGACTCCCAAATATTCATAATTACATGAATATTGAATTGTACAAGTTATAGTCATAATTCATAGAATTCATAAAATTGTAGGAGTAAATATAACTACCATATCTTTAAATGTATATTTCTGATATAGGAACCTAGTAGTCTTTCTCCAAAGTAAAAGGGAACAAGCTTGTGAGATGACTGTTGGTTATCTACATTTTGGAGGACTTTCAGTCTCAAGATGTTTTAGATACTTAAAATTTCCAGAGAAACTGAATCATTGCTTCATGTCATAGGATATTACTTTGTGGAATTGAGAGTACAAACGGGACTGAATGTAAGCTGGATAATATGTTTGGAGAGAATTACCACGATCTCAGCTATGTTGCTTGCATGCAGAATGGGATAATGAAAAAGTCTCCCAAGGAGTAGATCAATGGTTATTTATATTGGTCTTTGCCATTCTAGCCTTTGCCATTTCCCACACATGTCTATCTCTTCCTCTAAAATATGCCTTGGCTAGTTCCCGGGAGATTCTGTCATTTCTATGTGTTTTTCCTCTCATAAGTTGGAAGCCTCTTGAATTGAAGATCAGTGTTTTTAAGTTTTTAGGTATTTATTTTATGTTTGAATGTTTCAACAACTTAAACAGCATTATAAAGACTTCTCTCTGTAATAATGGGTGAAGTCATCGAGTTCAGGCTAAAACAGCATTGAAACATTTAAAAGGAAACTAAAATTTAGGATTCCAAATATACTCTATGAACAAAATATATAGTCTTCATAATCACATGAAGTTATATGTCATTTCTGAGCTAACCATCATCTTATGCATCTAACAGCAAATCTATAAGGTTTGTTTTCCTAACAAATATCTATCATTTCCGTACATGATCCGCGGTGAAGCCCCACTCCTTAACTGAATGCGTGTGAGACAATGACTCACAATGAAAAGGACTGCCTCTAAATCAGTCTCTCTAGTTATAGTATCAAGGCAATAGTCAATCTTAAGTCTTTGGGGCTTCTTATAATTTTTCTAGGGGTGAAAATTGAATATGGACAAAATCTTAGTGGAAAGACTTAATATAAATTATAGAAACCGAAGAAAGGTGAGCTTTGGTACTCAGTCAAGGAAATATCATAAACCACTGCATATGATAAGATCAAGTAAGTGCCCAGTTTTAAGCAAGAAATAGTAACCAAAGGACACATTTTCCATTGTGACTGAATAAAGGTTGTGTTCATGATATTTCCTACGTATACCAGGGGCCACATACAAAGGACACAAATAGAAAGTTCACCAAATGCAGAATATGCTCACCTGGGCACAGAGCAATATTACAAGGCTTATGATGTGTTTCAGGTCCTTCACACGGCCTTCCTCCATACTGAGGAGGTGTGCACGACCTTGTTCTTGTTCTTTGGCCTCGACCACATGTAAATGAACATAAACTCCATGGTGACCACTCCTCCCAAACTCCATGTACTGTAATAAAGCAAAGAAGCTTCAACAACAAAAGCAGAGAGGTAAAGTCAAAGATTTTTTTTCTTAACTATAACAAAAAAAATCATCAAATACACAGTATGAAGATATTTTAAAAGCTCAGTTAACACTCCTATTTGCCAAAAGAATACAAAGGTTAATTTGAAAATTCATTAAAATAATGCAATATGACGTGCATTTTTTCTGTATTTGAACAATTATTTGTCATAAACATTAAATGTGTTCTTTCTTAGTGGAAACGCAGCTCTCTCCCTCAGTAAAATTGCTACAAGTTATTTTTTAAATACAAGTAATATAAACTTATAAGGTAGTATAGAAAACTAAATTTCTTATAACAGATATGATCTTCTGGAGTTAAGTTTGCATTTAAATATATAAGGGTCAACCTAATTCTTAAAATTTCAGGACTAATGACTTCGATGCTGTCAAAAAATAAAAAAAAAATCTGAAAGTTAGTGGTATGTATTTTAAATAGCTTATAAGCTTCACATTTTAGAAAACAAATGTATTTCTGCCATTTTAAAAATGTGGGCATTTAAAGTCATTGTCTTTGAATAAACTCTATCTACTCTGTCTTTTCAAAAACTCTTATCTACTCGCATAAGATTCTCCTCTTTGTCCTCTTTTAAAATGAGTGGAAAATAAGAAGATTTCTTTTTTCTTGCAATAACTTGATGCACTGGAAATCCTCCTAATAAACAAAAGTTTCTAGAGAAAGCAAATGATCTAATTAGGATTATTCCTAACGTAAGTATACATACACCAATACTTCAATTATGCCATTATGATGGGTTCAAACTAATCAGAAATATCAACAAAATTTGTGCTCCCTCCCTAAGAGCCACTATGCATACATATTGATATCTTTTGCATAAAGTCCACTAGAGTTCAGAGTTTAGATCCCTTCTTTGTCACAGTCAAATCACCAAGCTCATCCCAACTTTTAATATTTGGGATAGTAAGGAATAACATTCTGTGGATAATACACATAAAAAGAAGCTGGGCAAAATGTGCTCTTTGGCTCAAAAACTCCTATCTTAATGTTGAACCTCTGGTCTTAGTATGCTCTTAGAAGTTCATGAGCAGAAGTCCGATGGGACACCCACTAGAAGGAGAAGGGAGAGTAGAAATATAGAATGGATGATGAAAAAGATTTCACTTTCTCCTCAACTTTGGTAGGGGTAAGCAGATTCCAAACAAAGTGTCAGAGGAGTTATGCGAGTAAAGATAGTCTACCTAGACTGTTTTGCGTGTATGTGTGAACCAAGTTGTTACTTTAAAAACACATATATTATACCTTAATTATGAGGCACCCCATTCTCTTCTATTTATGCTATTGAGTTGCCCCAACTGGTTGTGAAAATACACTGAAATATTGAAAAAGTTAGCCTCGTTTGTGTAATGCTCAGTGAAAAATTCTTCAAGTTTCTGAGAAAGTTGCTAGAAAATATATTTTTAAAATATTACATAGAAAAAAAGTCAGAGAGTGAAAGAAATTAATATATTCACATTTTTCTCATTTAAGGTTGAAAAACCGAAACCACTTTGTATCTACTGGCATAAGATTAAATAATGAATCTATATTCAACTCTAAGGAAAAAAAATGCATATGCTTATATTTACATATAGGTGTATATGATCAATGATAGCAAAATATTTTTAAAATATTATATATGAATATATTTTGTCATATAAAACATATATCTTTAATCAATTTTTGCAAATTACCAAGATTTCTCCATTTAAAAACAAACTTTTCTTCCCCTAGAGTCTATAGATCATATTGCTGGTTCTGTTAATTTTCTCCTCAATCAAATCACACTGTTTTGTATTCGTTGAACAAAACCTAAAAGAAAAAAAAGCTGCTAAATTGGCAGATTTTTCTCTACTAATCTCAAAGAAATGTTGGTTAATCTTGGTGGTTTAGTTAAATCATGAAGCTGGAGTCCTCTGAAAAGTATGTTACTCCCTAACACTCTATTGTTCTATGGTGAAATTTCAGAAATTTCATGACTCCTCCACATCATTTATAAAAAAAATTTAAAAAATACTTAAAAAATTATTAATAATAATTTATTGTAGATATTATTGAATTAGTTGGAAATTATAACACATCTTATAAGTTTATAGATGCTATTCATAAGATTTATTTTAAAGAATATATTTTTATTTTAGCAACAAATTATAAATTCTTTTACTTTTCAATAAATTACGAAAATCTTTAAAGAATTTAGTTCATTTGGAAAATGTGCTTAATAAAACCAAGAAACTTTAATCAAATAAATCCATCTTTATAGTTTTCTTCTTTGCTTAGACACTAGCTATATTATCACATCCCTACTCTCTGCAATCTAAAGATGAAATGAGGAATATACAATACACAAATTATATTATTACCAGATTTTGAAATAAGCAGACAAATTACCTTATAATTTACATTGGGATGTATAAAAAAACTCCTTTAAGTGGAAGGTTTTTTTCTTAAGAAATATATAGATATGGATACTGTGACATGTACCAAAAAAAATATGTGTATATATATATATATATATATATATATATATATATATATATATCTCAAAACATTCCTTAGCCCAAATAAACTTTAAGGGATTAGGACACATATAGAGTAGACCAGTGGTTCTCAACCAGAGGCAATTTTGCCCCCCCGGGGACATTTGGCAATGTCCAGAGAAAGTTTTGATTGTCACAGCTCAGGGGAAGGAGGGACGCTACTGGCATCCAAGAATGCTCAGGCCAGCCTCCCACAACAAAGATTTATCCATGTCAAAATGTCAATAGAACCGAGGTTGAGAAACCCTGGAAGAGATCATAAAACTGTAAGTCAGAAACCAGGACAGTAAATACATAATTTAATGTAGCTCTTTACTTTCTCACTTTGTTATTTAACTCTATCATCTTCTGCTCTGAGTAATAGAAATTTTTGAAGAGACTATAATGTCCAAGCAACAATCTGCAAAAAGCTAGATGTCTTAGGATCCATGTTAGAAGTAACACATTATTATGCAATTTAATTAAGAAAGCCCTTCTTTTGAAATTAGAATAATACAAGTGAAAAGCAGCTAATTTATAACACTATGGATTAGGCTTTAGTAGGTCAAATAAATACAAGCTCAAATTCTATCATTCCATATATTTTATGGAAAGTGGCTTTGACATTCATTTTGTCCTTGTGTCATTTCCATTAATTAAATGCCAAACACATTTGAATATCCATAGTGTGACAACTAGGCTATTAATTTCTGAGCTAATTTTCTACTTGGGAATTTAAAGTATTATTTTAGAAAGATATTTACACTGTTTAGGTACTATTTAAGTTTTTTAAAATTACTTTCAGTTACAGTTTTCATGACATACTATATTTTTTAAAAGTACATATTTACCGGCATGGCAAGTACCTAAACAAAATACAGAATACAAAATATTTCATAATGAATACAATAACCACCTAAAAGATACCCTACTTCTTATAGTGAAATACTTATTCTATATTTTTAAAATAGCAAAGTTGCCAAATTAGTGTTCAGTTTTAGAAAATTAAAAAGAAATCAACAAAACTCTCCATTTTCTTCAACATCTGAGCTATAACAATGATTAAAAGACACATTTTTCTTATCGTATTATGTGACTAAATTTAGAAAGACAAACCTATAGTACATGAAGGTGAAGAGGAACTAATGATTAGTGTGTATTTCTTCAGTAGCTATAATGGTAGGAGGTTTAAGAAATTGAGGAAAACTTTACAATCAGAATATTATTCAGTTTTCTAAACATCAGACACAGAGTGAAAGGGAGAGTACTCTGGTCCCACTACAGATGCTTTCCTTGCCCAGTGAAGGGATTAATCAGCAGTCCCTGGCAGAAAGATGGAAGTTTCCATATGTCAGCCCTACGACTGTGGATAACAAGTGGCTGGAAAGTAAGCACTGAATGGAGAATTGCAGAGAAAACTTTAGCACCCTCTCAGACTTCCACTTGGGAATCCATTTACCATTAGACTCTACCCTTGTATGTTGAAGGGAACTTGATTTTTCAGAGGGATACTGAGAAGATAAATGTATATATCAAGCACAGCTTAATTCTCTATTGACACTTTTCTCATTGCCTAGAACAGGAACTTTGATACTGTAACTAGGGGCCAGCTTTAAATATGAGGCAATGTATTATACCCACACCTAGCTGAAAATCCACAAGCATTTACTCATGAGGTCATTTTAGATACAAAACTGAGAAATTTGATAATTTCGAAAACCTTCAGCTCATTTTTTTTTTCTTGCCTAACAGACCTAGAGTCTGTTTGCTCTCCTACCCCTGGTTTTGTCATCATTTTTTATTATCCTCCCCTTCCATTACCTCTGTAAGCACTTATTCCCTGATTTTTTTTTCCCCACTTGATGCTCCTTCTCACCTAGTTTAATTCCCACTGACTCTAATGGATTTTTCTTGTGTTCACTGGAAATTTTGCTGCTTCCTGCTAATTCTGTCTTCTCTTCCTCATAGTTTTCTGCCCTGTTTAGCTTTTAGTTCTACCTGAATCTGCTGCTCTGCAGATTCCATTATAAAGGGATTTCCCATCTCATGCATCAGCTCTCCTCATTCTGCCCACCATTTCCTTTCCCTCTTGTTTCTTCCAGATTGTCTTTTCTTTTATTGTGACAAAAAAAATACATAACAGAAAACTTATCATCTAAACTATTTTAAGTATACAATTCAGTAGTGTTAAATACATTCCCATTGTTGTAAAACAGGTCTCCAGAACTTACTCATTTTGCAAATCAAAACCCTGTACCCATTTAACAACAACTCCTCCCGACTGTCTTTTAGTGGGTTGCCCTTGCTCATTCTGCTGCGAAATTGGGACTATCCCTGCCCTTCCCCCATGCCACCCACTCTCAAATCTTACTTTTAGCAACTGCAAAATCAGCCATCTCTGGAAATGGAAGTCATCAGAAAACTTTTACCCACAGTGTAGCAGATGAAAGCCTGCTGCCGTGCCTATCCTTCTCTTGTTGCCCACCCCGTTTTGGAGGCCTCTAGTGGATGCAAGTTCAGCGTCAATTGCAATGGTCAATATATTTTGACCATGGCCCATCCACCAAATAGTTGAACAAAAATATAAACCAGGAGATTCACAATATCATGTGCTTTGGACTTCGTGAAAGAAAGCCCAAATTCCTTTTTGTACTCATTTTTACATGAAAGTCAGTAATTCAAGGGGAGATGCCTATAACATGCATGTGGGCCTCAAATGAGAACAAAATGTTAATGTCATCTGGAAAAGCTCACCCCACCTGGGCAAGCTACCGGGCTATGCTCTGTTTAACACTGAAGATTTTTTCCCCCAATAAAGACTTCGAAGTTTACAATGCAGTGGATAGCTTGGATAAGGACAGTCACCTGAATAAAATAAACTAACAGAATGTCCTTTGGTCAGGGGAACTATTTTCTCTGATAGAGCCAAATAAGTAATAGAAAAATAGCTGACTGCTTTAAAAACTGTATCAACTACTGCCTTAAACAATGGATACAGATCACATTTCCAGTATGCCTGCAGGTTACATTTCCTCAAATATTCAATTGGACATTTTTGCCACCTGAAACAAGGAAAGCTCTTAGAATCTTATTAGACGCAGATACAGAAATTCCAAGCGTATAGTTGCCATGGGTAGGAGAGTCACTTACATAATTTCCTGACTGCTCTGAAAGCAGAAATCATCACATGTATGATAAAATTTCGCAGTTGAATATGAGTAAAACTTATCCACTTTAATTAAAATGTCTATACCCAGTTCATATGAACATAACAAATCTTTCCAAATGCGTAGCATGACACAATTCAATAACATCCACAGTTGTAGTTGCTGCTAACACTACCTGGACAGAGGGCAGTGTTATTGCAAACCCTTGATTCTCTTAATGGGCCGCTGCAGTGTGTCCCGTAAGGTGATACACAAGTTCTGGTTCGCACCTGCGACCCTTGACCACAAGTAACTGAGCATGTGCTCCACTGGGACCACTCTTCCACACCAGATTCACCTGTGTGCAAGACAACAAATAAACATGAAATACCGCTTTGAATATTCATCTACTAAGCATCATACCAAACTGACATTATGACATGCATGAATAGTTTAAATGTAAAAATATGACATCACATCAAAAGGTACAAGAAAACATTTCAGCGAAAAATATATATAAAGGGAGATACATATGACACTGATGCAAGGTCCAAGTTTGTTATAACCTTGTTAGCAAAACTACTCTTCACAAAGCCACCGTGCTACACACACCAGGGGACCAGTCAGCATTTTTCAACAACGATTGCTGAAGGGATCTTCTTCAAGCCAATCTAAGGCTTTGTCCTTTGGGCGGGAGAGGAAGCAAAATGTATTGCTAAATGTACTCTGGCTTCAGGGAGTGGGAACATATGGATGTATTCTTCCCTAATCCTTCACTGCAAGCAGCCTCCTTTCTAATGCTGGATGAGATGGGAGTTTGGGCATATCTAATTTTTATTGTGTTAAACACGGACATTTATAATTTATTTCTAGTGCAATTCTTAGTTTTTCATCCTATGACAGCTATTTATTTTGTGATAATTTGTTTAGAAACCTGCTGCTCATAATTTTCCTGATGATGTAGAGGAGTGAGTTTTACTCAAAAGGAAGGAAACTTTCTCTATGGTTTCTATTAATTTATTCAAAATAGGGCCCTAGAAAGCCAATTGGATGTCTGAATTCATTAATTTTCTTAAAGAAAGCATCACACTAAAATTACATCTAGTTTCTATTATTAGCTAAGTCATGTCCAAAAAAGACTTAAAGTCAAGAATTCCTAAGACCATCACAATGGATTTCTGATTCTGTTGACATCAGGTTCGGGATAGATTTTTAACACTGATTTGAAAACTTGCAGTTGTTTTTTCCCAAATACAAAATTGGGGCATTTACCTGCTGGCAGGGAAGAACTTACATTAGTTATTTCGTTGTGGGAAAGGTTTGCAGGTGAAGTGTTTCTGAATACTTTGTATCACTGACTGTAAAACCAAGGAATAGTTTATATTTTATAAGTTCTGCTTAGAATTTGCCTTTGAGTTATCATTCAAAAAATAGAATATGATAATTTATTTGTCCATGTCTTTTTTTCTTTGGAAAGGTTAGTAAATGACATAGAAATTACTTGCAGTGCTGCTCAAGAAAGCTGGTCCATAGACTGCTACTCCAGGACAGAAGGAGGTTGGACCAGAATGTAAACTCAACTTGCTGATTTCTTCACTGAGAATTTCTTTTTTCCAAACAGACAAACAAAAAAGTTAGCTGAAATAAAACATGTGCTTGATTAAGTAGTTGAATTTACATCCTGGTACAAGCCTCTTATCTCCTCAGGGTCCTGGGAAAACGAGTTCACAGATAGGCATAGGTTCACCAACTACAATTTGGGTAGCACCATTATAAAGATTCGCTCTTATATTGGTCGGTGTTATGCACCTAGAGGCATAGATTATAAGGCATTTATGATTAGATACATATCATAAGGGCACAGACAGTGGTAACTGGGATGATGAATTACATCAAATAGGACTTTTTTTTAGTGTTGGATCAGTGTTTGTCCTAAAAGTCCTCTATAGATGACCCTGATTATTTTAGTCTTTTTTGTCTTCACCAATTTATACTTAACTACTTCATAATAATGGATGACCATTTGAATAATATTTAAAGGCAGGCCTCATAATTTGTTCTTTTACATTAAAGAATACTCTAAAAATTAAAAATCATTATTCTGGAAACCAATAATATGGCAATGGTTAAAAAATATCCACACATATATGTATATATGAACATAAATATTTAGGGATGAAGAATTTAAAGTTAAGGAAAATATAATGCAAATCTTTTTCTTTTGATATTTCAAACTGTGTTGTGATGAGAGTAAGTGAAGTAGAAATATTATATTGTATGTTATTAATTAAGAGCTAGAAAACCTTGAACAATGTGAACTCTATAAGTAAAATGATAAAGATTATGCATAAAATTGTTGTATTTTTCCACAAAAGCAGTCCTTCTCTTACCCTGCCTTGTTATGATGGCATTAAAATGTTTTTATTAAATTGAGCAATGAATCAGGATCAAGATCCATTTTTAAATGTATTTCTGTACAAATATTTGAAAATCTGGGTTGCTTCTGAGCATATATCATAAATGGGCCTCCTTCACTCGCTCAAATTGATGGTTCATTTTCTTGATCAAAAACAAAATAAATAAATGAATAAAATACATATTGGCTTTCACATTGTGAATCAAAATTTGTCATTCAAATACCAGCCTACCTACCAAAATGACCTCATTAGATTTCAAATGGTATAGTTTCAAGTGATATTTCCACTAACTAGGTGTGATTTCCACGCTGACACTTCTTCATTCCAAAAAGTGTGAAGACTATTCCGGTCCAGCAGTTTGGGTAACTATGAGAAATACCTCATATACTTTATAAGAAAGATATATATATTTTTAAAAACTCACTGACATTAAAATAGCTAAGTATAATACAAAGTGTACTGTTTTTAATATATGTGTCTTTGGTGATAGCACAAACTACTCTGGTTCCTTAGCTTGTAACAGAGAAGGCGCATAAAACACGGTATGGAACACTGAAGTATCTAAGGCACTATTAAGGCTCTTTATCCTGACATAAAACATGAAAGAGGATTGGAAAAGCACTGTAATTAAAGTCAGAGGACCTGTGTTGGATGGGAAGCTACTGAATATTAGTTCTGTGACCTTGAGGAAGTCACTTTATTTCTCTGAACCTCTCAACAAATTGGGTAATACATCTACCTCAAAATGCACATGTGAGGATTAAATGAGATAATATATAAGACTGCATTTTAAATTACAAAAAATATTGATATAAATTTTTGCTAGTATGTTAAAATCATTAAATTAGAAACATATTTTTAATTTTTTATTTCTGTTTTAGATAACATGCTATCCTTTACTAATATAGGCTATTTTCCCCACTGGAATACAGGAGCACTTTCCTAAACATGTTTATAAGATCATTTGATGACTATGATGTTAAAAAGCACAAGTAAGTGCAATTAAATTGTCTTAACCCATCTTTTGGTACTTAATTTGGATGTCTATATTAAATATCTGTATCTTATCACTTCATTTCATTTTTTTCCATAAATATAAATTGTGTTCTAGGCTATTGGAGATAGCCTATTCAGTTAATTTTAAACTAGCTTACCTCAATTATTGGACTAACCAAAATGTTTAAGTTATTTTGGTAAAGTAATATTATTTTACCAAATGTTACTCTTTTAAAAACAATGTCCACACATGTTATTATTTATAGAAAGCTTGCTTTTCAGACACAGGATTTACTAATCATATTGATTGAAGAGGCCAGGTTATTTATTTTGAGAAGTAATTCTTAATTATAAAGGTTTATAGGTTTTGCGTCGTTTTCCCTCATGACTAATATAAAATATATATTTTAATGTCTTCCTCATTCAATTTTACCTCTATTGCATTTTTCTTCATTCTCAAATTAATGTTAGCAAATATTATCATTGTTTATTTGTAACACCAGTTTCCTGGTTTGAAAGACCAACAGAAAAGTTTTATAAATAAACCTTGACTTTTGTAAGATTTTATTACTTACTGCACTTATTCAGACTAACTACCTTAACACCTAAAGAAAGTATAATTTCAGAAAGTATTGAAGGGAAAAAACAGCCTCTCTCTGTTTAGTTGCTTAGTGTCAAATTACATATTTTAAAAATTATTTAAAATCATTCAGTTTCCCAGTCTTCTATCAGTATTGTAGTAATCTAAATTTAAAATAATACTATATGTGTTTTTATATTTACCTAAACTATTTTTGCTTTAAAATAAAATAATAAGTATTTATTGTGCATCAATCCAAGATTGGATTTTTCAGAACTTTAATTTTTCATTGCCTTTTCTAAAGTATTGTTAACAATATAAGGAAACGGTTTTAATGCTCCTCATGGATCTATTTAATAAGTGTTTCATCTACTTTACCAAATCATGTGTTATTATATTTTAGATACAAAACAATGTTTGAAAAGGAACAAGTAAATGAAAAGATAAGATAGTAATTTCTATTAAGAAAACATCATGTTCCTTGTGATTTGAATCTGCAAAAAAGGTTTTGGCTAAGAATTGAATTATCTTGGTTTATGTCACAGGCAAAAACTGAATTTATATAAAAGCTCCTGGCCAAACTGCATAATATTTATGCATCAACTAATTTTACCATATTATTGGGAATTTAAAAACGTGGCTCACCATTTCACTCCCAAATGACCCCATTTTTAATAAATTTCAGCAAGCCAGTGACTGCCACCTCTTGTGCAAAAAGGAAGAACATCTATAATCTTGCAGAAATGCCCCTGGGAGATGGCACCAGGAAGAGGCTGAGTCATCAGCCCACGCCCTATGCCTCTGGTTAGAGTCTAATACTCTCCAATCTCTGGTCAGTGCTTGAGACTTTTTGCTCCGTGAAAGGGAGAAAAATACATTTAATAATTTTAAAATTTACCTGGCCCTCGCAATGCACTTTTGGACCTGTTCGAGCAAATACCAAAAATATGTCACCTTTTGTTAAGTAAGAAGCTGCACCAAAAGCAATCCAGATAAGCAAGTTTTCTTCATTTCTGGGTCTGGCTGCAACATATATATTAAAATAAGCTAAAAATATGTCCTTAAGGTAGAATTTATTGTAAACATTCTTCCTGTTCTGAAGAATTCTTTGACCTACTTACAACTAATGTGTTAAACTCTACTACTCACCCATTACCAAGAGCACAATCCATTAAGAATATTTGCATTTTTAAGTTGTAGATTCAAATTTAATGTTCATAATAAATAGCATAAGAAAATATAACTAAAGGAAATATTCTTCAAGAGAATTTCATCAAAATCAGTCATCATCATGTCAAAAAGCTGGTCAAGTATTTGAAACTTCAGTATTAATGGTAAAACAGATCATCCAGATTGGAATGTATAAAACTTTATAAAGACATAGATAAAACTGTTAGTTTGCAATTTCCTGAAATAAAAGTGACAGCTAAAAATGTTCACAACACAGTTTAAATACATTTTCATCTAAGAATGTACTACATGCAATGTAAGCAGATGGAATTACAGCCCATTTATTATGATGAACCAACATATGAATGCATTTAATTGTGCTATATATATATTTTTCCCCCCCAAGGGAGGTATTTGAAAGTAATCTAATTAGTTTAGGATTAAAAATTTTACAAACCAGAAAGTGATTTTTGTTGATATTTAATTGTTTAGAATGTATTTATGGCTTAATAATAAAGACTATCAATTTTTTATTATTAAGCTTATACAGCAAAACTCTCTTTTCAAATAAAAAAATAAATTCTGAAAAAAGTTTCTAATTTCCATACATTTTAACATTTAATATTTATATGATGTATGACATTTGAAAAAATGTCACTCGACATCTATTGCTAAGTTAAATTTCCATCATTTAAAGTCCTATTTAAAATTCTAGTTCTGAAAAGTCCTATAATAAGCAATTATTGATGAAATAACTGTTGACTTTCTTTAAAAGTTTAAGGATACATGTTAAGAAGTTAATTGACATGAGTAAATAATAATATATAAATCCTAAATGTCCCATACTGAAAACAGCATAAATCTTACACATTTTTTTGGTGCGCTTTTCAACTCAAAGCTACTTCATTTATGGACTTTAACTGGTGACGAAAAAAAAAATGGCTCAAAAAAATATCAGCTCCAAAAACTGACAAATGTGCAGCAAAAGATTATGAAAACATGCAGTGGTTTCATTAAATTAACAACAATAAATAGAAAAATGTAACTAACGTATTACCAGTTTGTGCCATAAATTTAGCAGCATCAGCTTGTTCCTGAGGGACCCTTTTTTCATGAACAGATCGAGGTCGCTGACTTTTAATTGTATGATCTCCCATCATTCCAAATTCTAAAGACAGAATAAAGGTATATGAAAGCTTGTGTGTAGACATTTCTCACAAATTACATTACTGTCTCATGCAATATGTTCCTACATATACCTAGAAGTTACTGATTAAATTTACAGTTCTAAATTTTCGAGGTTGATCTACTTGGAATATTTCTAAACTCAAGTCAAAAAAAAACCTATAAACAAGAGCAAGGTTTCAAGAAACAGTAACAGTTGATAGAATAACACATCAGGTTTTAAGTCAGCTTAATTAACAAATAATGTACGCTTTTCTGAATGTTTCCAAGCAATACATCAGAAAAAATACAACCACAGTGTTAACTGTTGTTTTTCAGAGAGAGAATCCTGACTGCATAATACCCCCTTGCTCTCTGAGTAGTAACCACCCCCCATCCCCACCCTGAGGTTTTCAACACTTACTCTTGAGGAATGAATGAATAATCCTGTAACCTGGCTTTCCTAAGGTAAACAAACATTCACTTAATGGAGTATTTGTCCAAAGATGGAGTTGATCTTAGTGTCCTTTGAAAGCTCATAGATACTGAAGTGATTCTAATTCTCTCCTTTCCTATGTCCAAATAGTTGCTCATCCCTTTTCTAACCACATGTAAGACAGTGTTTTCTCTTTTAGAAGTTCTGTTTAAAAAAGGAATGGCTCCAGGTTTCTGTTATTTCATCCTTTAATGTTCTACCTCCTATGAAAGAAAAAAAAATATCTGGGCCTAACTCAGTGACAATGGGGAAGAGGAAAAAATAAGTTGAACAAAAAACAGACTCCATGTAATATATTTTTGAAAAATTCATATGCTTGGAATTCTGCAAGAGTTCCATGCTTCTGACACTGTTGCTGTAAAGCAGTGCTGTTTTAATAAGACAAAAGCCAAATTTATGAGATAGTTGTTGAGTCTGGCTCAGGGGAGGGAGGGAGGGTGGGAGGAAGGGGATTCCTGAGGGGCAGGCTTTCACAGTGTTTCTATTACATCAAGGCAATTGCTGGGCCCTTAAGACCAGGACTTGGATACAAGACAAAGATGATTGAGTAAAACATGTTCTAATGATAGTACAGATATATTGCCAGAACCAACATCAATATTTGGGAATGTATAATTCTGCCTTTTCCAATTAATCTTTAGGCTTCTTCTAAAACAATATAACGTACTTTGTGCAATTGAGCAGTGTGTTTTATAAGCACTAAGTCTACCCACATTTTTATTTTACGTAAGGAGGAAAGACTATAACACACATTTTTGTCCATCCTGGTGAGTTCTCACATAAAAATTAAAGTGTGGCACCTGACAGATTGATTTGTCAGAAATTCTTTCCAGATATTCTACCCAAGAGAATATACGAAGAGAAATCTGAGAAAACTAAATGTGTGTTTGTTGTTGTCAGTTTAGATAAAATCCAAGGCAGGAAATGGAAATTTTCATAAAATGTCAGTTGGCTTAATCTTGTAAAATCCATCATTATTTTCCATTGCCGCCAACATCCTCTCATTCCATTCATTTATGTATGCTGCCTAAACTATGTTTCATTATGCTAATAAGAAGCATCCGATAATCACATATCATTTAATGATTTTGGAAATTGACTGCTTAGAAAGTTTATATCTAGACTCTTATATACTACCCAGTATTTTAAAATATTATATATAACTGAAAATTTTGGGGATCTGAAACAGCAAAAGAAATTCAGTAGTAATTTTTATTAACATTATGTTTTACCTTCAGTCCTCTTGAATTTATCATTTAAATTGTGTTTGTGTGCATGTCTAGCCCTTAGAACATTTAAGTCAGAGTACATGTATGCATAAATAAGTTGCAGGCTTTAATGGTCACATTAACAAAGCTTTGGCACTGGGAGGGAAAAGAATATTCAAAAAAATTTTTTTTCTATGCCTACAACTTTTTTTTTCTGCTGCTGCTGCTTTTTTTTTTTTTTTTCCTTACAACTTCTTTTAGTAAGTAACTTTATTACCTGTTCTAGAGGAAGACAATTCTTCAAGTCAATGACAGTGTGAAAATAGCCTATAATCTGTTTTCTAAGAATAGGTAATTTATTCGTCTGAGGACTATAATCTTGAAATTTACAGGTCCGGGTATGTTGGTGGACACTGCTGAAATAATTTTAAGAGTGTCATATTAAATTTTTAATGATTTCTGAAGTTTAAACACAAGTACTTATCTTAAAAGCAGATATTAGCATCTCTGTGAACTATTTTATATTATTAGCTGGAATGTGATTTAAATCTCTCAAACAGGTATGATACAAATTAAATTTCAGTATTCTTCACTGGAGTCACTTCTACTCAATTCTACTCATCATCAAAAATCAATGTTATGTGAACATTAGTAGCTGCTACTTAATACTGGGATACTTAACACTCAGTTACAGTATTTAAGAAGAAATTCTTTAATCATCTATTACCTTGATTATGTATTTTTGTATAACTGAAGGTTTCAAATGAAAATTTTGATTATTTCTGTCAATATAATTCATCTGGAAAACTACTTTTAAAACATGAGAACTAATAGGATGGTTTGATATAACTAAATTCCCTGTAAGGCAGAAGACATGCTATTTATTTCTTTTTCTCAGGTGGAAAAACAACACTATGGTGGTATTTTTTTAATGTTCCAGACCTATTGTTTCTGACCTAAAACAATCTGAATTTGTAAGTGAATCATGTAAACTATTATCTAACCAAGTGAGTTTCTTTTGCTAATGTTTATGTGCCAAGTGTTTGAAAAAAAAAATACATCTTTGTTTTAGGGTTGTTGTCAGTGGTAAGATTTAATAACAAATGTTTTGTTCCATCCATATGTCACAATGAGATATTTTCAAAACATGAGTGCTCCTTTTCATGATGATTTGATTTTCTTTTCTTCTAGTGAAAATAAAGGCCAGCTGGATCATCCAAACTTAGAAAAAAAAACAAGGTATTAGTTTTGCTATCATTTTCTTCTGTGGTGAATGTGGGTTGAGGTAAACCTTAAGTATATCATGCTCTCTGGATAATAAAAGTCTTTCATGGGTTGTTGATTTATACTCATATGATTCTGAGTTGGCAAAGATAATATACTACATTAGTTACACAAGGAAAATAGCATAACCAAATAAAAAGATGATCTGTTTTGTGTAAGCAATGAAAAGCAAGTTATGAGATCAAATGAAGGAATGTGCAGCATAATATTGTGTATGTAAATACAGTAAATGGCTTATGAAAATACAGGGTTATTTCCTATATATTTATATTGATGGTATCAATGAAGTGGTGGGTAAATAACTGTATGCATATATAAAATTCAAATGACTGCCGGTGACTTTCATATTTAGGCACATTTTTCTCATACAATCTTCCAATGTGTTTCTTAATAAAAAACCAGTAGTCTCTGGAAGTAAGACTTACTCAAAGCTACATGAAAGAAAGGTTTTGAAAACTTGCTATCTTAAGAATAGTTTTATGTCTTCTCTTCCCCCAGCCAGAAATATATAAGAGGATCATTAAGAAACAACTTGAAAACTGACTCTTGACAGTCAGTAGCTAGTTGTGAAGTTTTTGTCTGGAAATCAAGAGTTATAATAACATGAAATCACAGTCATCAATAAATGAAAACATACACACATCCATTTGCTATTTTACCAAGTGTTTACTTTTCAATGTGCAGGCAAGTGGTACATCAGATTATCTGATAAGTTATTACTGCAATCTGTTTTGCGATATAAATACTAATTTTACTTGTTAACTAACTTTCCTTGGAATTTCCATAGAAACCACCCTAGCCTGGCCATGACTGCTTCTCAATGACTTCTCAAAGTTATGCCTTACTTACATTCTATCATCAACCCGCACTACTCTTTGTCTTGGAGATGGTTAAACCACTGCACCGTTTCTATTAACTTTCTCTGTATGAAATACCCATTTTTCTATCCATGCCTGCGGACCTCCCCATGTCTCACTCCCTGAATTATCAACCAATCATAATCAGGCTGTCTTTCTAAATTTCTATTTCACGTTTCATAGTAATGGACTTTCATTTTTATTTTCAGATTGTTTTATTCCTTGTACTAGATTATAAACTTCTTTGAGAAGGAAATATGCCTTATGAGTTTTAAAATCACTTCCTGCTTTGTACCTAGCTGGGATTCATTATTTATGTATTTTATAAATACCGTTCATGTTAAGAGTTGCTTCTCCAAAATGCAACTTTCTAGATTCCTAGAACCCTTTCTTAAACTTGCTTGGTGAACAGTTTGATGGGGAAAAAAAATAAAGTTTTTAGTTAAGTACTTGAAAGGTAGTCATGTATGATCATGATGCTCAGCATTTCTTTATCCATTAAACATATTTAGGTTATTATTTAAATAATTGCAATATTACCTTTTTTAAAAAAGAAATTTAAATCTCACTAACCTAAAAAAAGTTTAATGCCTTAAAAACAAAGCTTAATTTTTGTCAGTAAACATTTAGGAATTACTTACATGTTAGGCACTAAAGTTACAAAGATAAATGAAAAATAGTCTCCGCTATTCTGAAGTTCATAGTCCATGGAAATCCAAACATTTGGTATATATATAAAATTATTTATTTTAATCAAAATATGAAGCTCCACTCAAAACCCAGTTTTTATATTAACTTCCTAAATATCACCCTTAACTAGAATGGCTTGCTAGTGTGTCTCAAAGAGAAAATAAAACTTTTCAGCCATGCAACTGGACATTTGAAGTGACATTCATTCGTCAAAGCATAAGAAGTAAGGATATTAAATGTATAACTGGTTGGCACAAGAAAGATTCTATCATCTGGCTGGATTATGGTGGTATAGACAAATAAAGTCTGTTAAGAAGCAACCAGACATTTTTGTAAAATAAGATTATTATATTTAAAGCATTCTAAGTTTGTATTTTGTCAGAAGCATGAGTTACTAAATGTGTTCATTCATTTTTATAGTTTTTGCAAATGGAGTTGTCACAATTGTTTTGTATACACATTTTTGGTGCATATCATAGCTGGGAGGTATTTAGATAGCGAAGAGCGGTCCAGATTATCAGTCACTACGGTATCTTTCTGTTTTCTGAGTTTTTAAAAAATGTTTTGTGACCTTTGATCAGACTTCAAAATTATATTCTCTCATTCAACAGCTATTTGAGTGCCTACAGAGTCAGGTGCTTTATGAAAAGATAGAAATGTTGGGGAAAGACTACAATCTGTAATATCAAAAACATTTCTAGACTGGCAAGGATGTTAGAAACAAAGAATATTAAAATTAGACATCATTAGTTGAAATCCTGAAGGACACTGGTTAAAAATACTATTGATTATAAATATACTAATTTCATTTTCCCCAAGAACCAAACAAGGATAGAATATGTGGATAAAAGATAATTTCCAAAGAATTCAAGAATGAGAACTAGATAAGAAATTAAGAAATACCAGGAAATATGTTGGCTAATTGAATTTAAATAATAAAAAGGAAATATCAGGAAATATTTAACATAATTTTTGAGAAAGCTGAATGAGAAGTATTTATAATAAAATAAATTAAGACATATTAAGAAACATTAGAAATCAGAGAAATCCATCATTAATATTTAAGGGGATAATTAATATTCTTTCCTTCAAATTATTTCTCAGTTCCATTGCCATAGTTAGATACCTGGTTATAGGAACCAAGAAGCTCTTTCTTACAATAACAAAGTAGAATCTTGTTTTTCAAAATACTCCCACAGAAATAATTTTATTAGGTAGTTGGCATACTCTGTTAAGTAGATGGGTAATTTTATGACACTTCTAAAAGTGGACAAAACAGGGAATCATCAAAGGGCATACTGCTAGTATGTTTATAGAAAATTTAAAATGTTCAGGAGTTTTCAGTTTTCAATTAAGTTGTTAAGTTACAAAACATAATATATATTGTAGAAGCAATTTTCAAGTATACTTAGTGCATATTTTCTTTGACAATGATGTTATATTTTAATTTACCTTTATTCGAAATAGGAACTTTGAAATAATTACATACAATGATGGATTTATTTTTAGATCTCCTCAAATATGTACATGAAAACTATATAACAAAACAACTTATTTAGAATAATTCCAAGAAATTTAGGGTATAAACCCTTAAATCATCACTTTTATTCTGATTTTGTCACCCTTCTGGGAAATGTTAGTAAATTGGATGCACCGTTTCATGTAAGAAATCATCAATGTGTGTAATCATGTAGGAATTATTTGTTAATATTTCTTATACATTAGCCAATTGCATTTTATGACCTCATCTCTTTTTGAGGTAACTATTGAATTTTTATAAACTACCAGTAATGATTTGCTTGAAAAATATCTTATTTGTTGGTAATAAGGAAAATAAATGCAGAAACACATAAATGATAAATGCAATTCTACTTCTAATAGTAAACTAGTAGCTGAATGTGTTTCTTATTGACCGGTGTTAGAATTTAATTTAACACACTAGCATATCGGTGGCAAAATAAGATGCTTTACTGTGAGCTTTCACACCTCTGGCAGAGGACTAAACCTCTTACAGTATAAGATTTGAATTATCCTATTGCTAGAGTGGCCCCCAAAGATCCTAGGAAATCTAACATATAAGAAGGTAAACTAAATTGTCCCTGGATAAATATATCTTTATTTTCTTAACAAGAACAGAGCTTGGTTGCTTTCCTGCCAAGCTCTCTGACATGTACAGTGATCCTCTGTGGGCAGAGTAGACCTGTAGGGATTTCCAAATAGTGGGGAAGGCTGCTTGGAAATGACAAAAGACTTGTCTTTCAGGCTTCCCTAGAAGGACAAAAATGAATGAGTCACCTAGTGATGAGAAGCCAAATTTTTCTGAAGGGAAACTGGCCCCAACAATGATTTAAGAACTTAAGAAATGTGTCGTAGGGGATAGGGAGGACTGAGGCAGCTGGGTATTCAGGGTTTAGTACCGTAAGTTATTATTATTAATGGAAGATAAAGTGTGAAGAAGAGGGACAAGATATTCCTGAAGGGATTGGTGGGGAGGGAATCAGAAACCTCCCTTACGCCTTACTAAGAACCCTGGAATGTATCTCTATTTCACTAAATGTGAAATATTTGTAGGGGTTTAAGCAATAAGCAAGGAATCATGGTTTGATTTGAATTTTAGATAAGTTAATTGAGGAATCCAGAGCGACTATGGGGAACAAAATTAGGGCAGTATAAACTATGAGGAAGCTATTGCAATTGCCCATATAAGACTGTGACCAGGTTGAGAGGAAGGTTTGATGGATAGCTTACTGGAAGTTCCTAGCTTGGGTGGGCAGGTGGATGGGGGTACCCCCACTAGATAAAGAAATAGAAACACCCACAAAACACTGGCCAGTCATAGCTTACTGCAGGCTGAGTACATCTTTGGACCACTGGGTTCAAATTGTTGGCAACGAGAGCAATTTTTAGTGTCCCAAAAAGTTTATAGGAAAAGTCTTTTATAAGGAAATCTATGCTTAAAAAAAAATGAGACTTTTTAGTATGATATTTTTGATAGATGTTACCTTTGTATATATTATATTATGTATATCATATTATATATATATAATCATGTATTCACTTAGACATTTTAAGAAAATTATTGCTCTCTAGTTTTGAATTTAATTATCCTCAAAATCAGTGAACATACATTCAAACTTGCTTCCGTAAGTTGTCATTATTAGTATTGAAGCCCATGTGGCATTCGATAGAGAACTAAAAATGTTTAGCTTCTTCAAAGCAGTGCTTCATATACCTAAAGACAATTTTAACTAAAATGTAGGCTAATGCTGAATATAGAGAATGGACAAATCAATGGGCAACTGGCAGGTGCAGCTCTAATTTCAGAGCATCAAGCCTTAAGTTCTCTTGGCCTGTTTGCTCTTCTTGCAAAAGGGAACTCTGGGAACATGATTCCTAAAGTCTTTTTAAGCTCTAAAATTACATTTTTTTTTCCTCAGGTCAGAAATTGGCCCATGAACATATGGACTATCTCTCAGCAGAGGAACAGGCCTAGAGGACCTGACCAAGTTTGATGAATAGGTCTGTACACAGACTCACATGCACTAGAGTCTAAGTAAAACAGAGTGGTGGTTGCTTCTAAACATTTGCTTAAGTCAAGCAGTGTTGAACAGTTAACTTAATCCATGTCTGAGCACTAAACCAAGGTTTACTTTGCATGTGAGGTCTCAAGTGCTCTAATACACTTATTTAAACATATGCTGTATGCTATGCTGTAGCTAGCATCTACACTGGAGAGGGATTTTTTTTTTTTTTTTTTTAAAGAAGGTTTATATGCTTCCAAAGGTATCTGGGAATGAACAAATTCAGGTCATTCAACAAACATTAAATAGGCCCTTACTATATTCCAGATGTGTTTTAAATGTGTGTCTTATATGTAACATGTATAGTTGGATTTTAAAAAATCCCATCTGATCCTCCTCTTTTTAATAGGAAATTAAACCCACTCACATTTATTATATTTGTTAAAATGTTAGATTTATTCATTCCATCTCATATTAGGGTTTCTCTTAAGCAAGTATCTTATTTTTTCTTAATTTTTCCCCTTTCCTAATATTTTTGGATTGATAGGAATTTTTTGTCCTCTAGATCTCTTACTTCAATTATTCAAGCATTATATACTAATTTTGTCACATGTACTGAAATGTATTTCTAAATCTATCAATATCTTAAGTGAATCAGTATCTGTACTCTTTCCCAAACCAACACAAGAATTTCGGTATGTGGTCACTTGTTCTCTGCTTTGACACTCACATCATTTATTTCCCAACTGCTACATTTAGACACTGCTTCAATAATTTAGACTTAACCATTAGTTGTGTTAATTTCTTTGTAGATCTTCTTTCTTTGACTGTTTTTAATTTTGCTTCAGTATATCCTGTAACAGAGAGGGTCTAAAATTGATTTATCTTACCCTCACACTTGAATTTTCTTTTGGCTAGGCCTAGAAATTTAAGGTCAAGAAGTTTTTTTTCTCATTGTACCTTGAAGATACCTGTCACACTGAATCCTGGGATGTGGTATTGCCTTTGAGATGTCTTTTGGTAAGATAATCTGCTTTTCTTTCTGGAAGCTTTTCTAGCATTTTTCTTTTTATCCTCAGAGTTCTGAAATTTTACCAGTATGTGTCTAGATATTGGGCTTTTCCATTGTTTGCTTGGTACTCCTTGTTTCTTTTAACTGCAAGGATCAGCACTTTAGCTGAGCACACTGAATTTGTTCTCGCCTATGCCAGCTTCCCCTCTTCTTGGTTTTATTCCATGTTCACTGTGGAGTTTGGGAGTTACTGCAAGCTACATTCTGCTTCCATCTCAATGCCCTACATACTCACTAAGAACTTCTCTGGGAAAATCGAACCCCCAATTTCTGATTTTTAAAGAGTTAAGTGCTCAACATACTACTCTCCATTTCGTTCTCTGAACACTTCTCTTTCCTACTTACAGAAACCTTTCCAAAGAGTCCCCTCTAATTCCTCACTTCCCACTCATCCAACTATGTCAGGCAATCTGACTTCAACCTCCTTCCTTGAATGAAACTGCTCTCTTGAAAGTCAGCTGCCTCTTAAAAACTGTCACACTCATCTTGATTCCTTCAGTATTTGACACCCTCCCACCCTCCCCTATCCCACAACTTTTCTTAAAATGCTCACCTCCCTTGGCTTTCAAAACTGACAACTTGAATTTCTTCCTCCTCCTGCCTGCTTTTTTGCATCCTTAATTGCCTTAGTGACTCTTCATTCCTTAATGTGAGTTTTCCCACAGCTCCTGCCTTAACATTCTTTCCCTCAGAAGTTCCAACCATTCCTAGACTAAAGTATCACTTTCCGGAAAACAACTATCAGTCTTTCACTCCTATGGCTCAATCTATATCTTCTAGACCACCTGTGCAACAGTGTCACCTAGATATTTTGCTGGCAAACTTAGCATTTATGGAAACAAGTTAATTATTTTCCTTTTGAGAGCTTCTCCTAGCTATGCATTTCAAATTTATCTTTAATAAACATACAGTACTCAAAATAAATAATTCTCAAATGAGTAAGCAAAAACAAAACTAAAAGTTGACCAGATACTGGAGAAAATTTTAGGTTTATCAAAATGTCTTGATGGGCCCAGTTTCGTTATGCAAAGATAGACCCTAGGGCCAGACCTTGGAAAGGTGAGTAACATAACAAAGTAATAGTTTGAAATTTACTGAGGCTGTCAAGGACAAACGTGAGTCTTCTAGGGGACCACAGAAAAAGGAGGAGGGGAGGTGAGGTTAATAGATCTTGGGAGAGGAATAAAGAGAGAGTTATCCATAAAAGTGGTAAAAGGATAAGACCAGAGGAGAAATTAGAAATTCCTTGAGGAAGGACTATCAGAAGCAATTTTAATAGCAGTGATATTAAGGTTTAATGTGTACTATGCTGGGGGTGAATTACCTCTCCATTAGAGCCAACTTTTATTAAAAGCTTACTTAACCAGTGTTAGTGACAGTTAAAAGAAGATGCTAAAAGAAAAAGAAGGTTAATTTCATGTTGAGATTTGCAAGGAACAGAATAGAAAGAATGGCCCCACAAGGAAACTACAAAGCAATGGTTGATAATATAGCTAAAATATGTGAATAGGAAAATATATACATGTGAATAGGAAAATATATACATGTGAATAGGAAAATATGTAAGAAATACATGTAACCCATCTCTCAAAGAGTCCTTAGGAATATTAGGGAGATATTAAATTTCAAGTTCTAAATTACGTGGCTGATCAAGCCAACTGTTTGTTTAAAAATTATAATAAAGATCGTCCACAGAAGGCTGAAGAATTTGGGAGCACATTGATATCATCTCCAGGATTATGAGTTGACATTCTTAAACTGGTCTCTAGGTAGCTCATATTGGTAATATAGATCAAACAAAGTCCTTCTGCTGATTTTGTACTTTCAGCACCATGTATTAATCTTAGCATAATTTAGCAAGGAGTCTAAAGTTGTTTACTCATTATCATAGGTGGAGGTTTCAATGGGGCTAGTGGCCAAGTGGCCAAGGACAGGCAAAAGGGGTTAAAAATGGCATCTCTTACATGTTAAATCCTTCCCTATTTCAGTTTTGGGGTTTTCTTCCTCCCACACCCCAGGTTTCACAGGCAACTCTAGCTCTGATTACGCAGTTGTAGCGAACTTTCCCACCAAGACTTAAGTGGGAGAAACAATTGAGATTTTGCTTCTCTGGAGGAAAATAATGTCTCTCTTGTGCTGCAGCTTTTATTTTCTTTTAATGCTTTAGCTTCTGTTTTCCAGTTAATTATAATCTCTCTTCAAATCTATGTATTCTTTATATTTTATTCCTTTGCCAGAATTTTGTGTCAGAATGTGTGTTCCCAGCTGGGACACACCTGACTTAACAAGTTATTTTAAAATGGATATACTGGTTTTTGATGACTAAAGTTTGATGAGTCAACATGGTTGAATAGTTTTTCCAAATTATCAATTTAAGGTTTGGCTGCATTTTTTAAAGTATGGAATTCAGAACTTTTGGGTTGCTTAGCACTTAGCTGTGGTTGTCATTATTCTAAAAAAAGGAGTATTGATAAAGTAAAATATGTAGAAAGAAGAGTGATCAGAAGGGTGAAAGCGTGAAGATTGGTGAGGACTGTCTCAAAAATTATAGTTTAATGTCGGAAATAAATTTTTGAGAATGCAATGATAAGGCACTTCAGAGAATCAAATCTAGTAGGACAGCTAAGGAAAACTTAAATAATTAAACTTTAGTATAGACTTATAAATGCTATAAGTGCCATACAAATAGATTCTTATTAGAATAAAAAACTGAGAATATTTAGTTTGCATAAAAGAAGGAATGGTAATTTTCTTTGATTATTTGGAAATCTATCATGGAGCAGAAAGACTGTAAATAAAGTAGCTATGTTGTTTATTAAGAACTCAAATGTACAGGAAGGACTTTGTAACAATTTGGGGTGCATAAAAAGAATGGGTGGTCATATGAAGCACCAGGGTTTGGATCATGGGGAATGCTTAAGCAATGACTGTGTGACTAATGAATATTGTAGAGATAATTCCTATGTGTATCTATCCCTGATTTCTTGAGTTTGTGACACTTCTCTTTCCCTGAACCCCATATCCTCTCAATTTTCAACTCCTGCCATATCTCCACCCAGAGCATATTCCAAATATGTCAAATCTCTTCATCTCCACCACTATCACTCTACCAGCTATCCCCCAGGACTTGGACCATTGCAGTCATCTCCTAAGTGTCCTACTACCCACCACTACCATCATTTCTCTTGCTTACAATGCATTTTCCACATAGTACACAGATAAGTCTTTTTAAAGGTAAAATAGATAAAGTAAATCCTCTTATTGTCCTTTTATGTCTTCCCAATTCTTAGAATAAAATTCATACTCCTTATTCTGGCTCTTATGGAAAGAAAGAAGTTGGCCACAGCCTACTTCTCCAGCATCATCTCATTCTTCTCCCCATGGTGAGATGGTGATACTATAGATGCTACTATACGATACTATAGATACTATACCATAGAGATGGTGATAGTATAGATACTCACCATCTCACCATGTTCTAGACACACTGGCCTTCTTTTAGTTTCTTAAACACACATAGTTCATTTCTTTACACTAATTGATTTCTTTAACTGGGAAACTCTTCTGGTATTTGCAGGTTGACTCATTCTTGTCATTTTTACCTAAGCTAAAATTTTACTTTCTTCAAGAGACTCTCACTGACCACCAGATACAAAGTACCTATACAGTTATTTTCTAAGAGATGATTTTAATTGTCTGCACAAGATGTATCAATAGCTGTTTTGGGATTTTTTGTTTGTTTCGCTATTTCTTTAATAATAGTATCCATTAACCAACTAAAATGTGACCTTCATAAGAATGAAGTCTTATCTATCTTGTCCATCACTGTATCTTGTACCTTGCTAAGTGGTTGAAAAAAATGCTTTGGAAAACAGAAAGGGGGTGGGGAAGACAAGCAAGAAAAGGAGACATTATTATTATTATTATTATTATTATTATTATTATTTTATTGAGTGACATCATTTTTTAATCTTACTGCATTCCTCAGATTTATCTTTCAATTCATAAGCATTTCCCTTGATCATGTCCAAGTTAGTGCTTAAGCCATCTAATGCATTTTTAATTTCAGTGACTATGTTTTACTTTTGGTAATTCTAGTTTTTCCAAATATATTTTCTTCCACGTTATTCTATATTTATTCTTTCTTTACTAGTCTTTACTCTTTATTATTGTCTCTTTATTGTTTCTACTTTTAAAAAAAATAATTTTAAATGTACCTTTTATGGTTTAAAGACTTTTTTTTCCCTCCCAGTTTTAAGTGTTCTCCTTGCATTGCGTCTGCAGATTCTCCTTCATGGTTTTTGTCTTCTCCTATAGTTCATTTTGTTTTATTTTATCTTATTTCTATTCAGGGTTCATCTTACATAGTATTTTCCCCCTGTGAAACTGCAATATGGCCTCAGTGTAAAAGTGTCCTTTCACAGCAGTAAATTTCTTGGTTTTAGGTTGCTACATCAAAAAGTATAAATTCACATGATATGTGCTAGTATTTGTTTCTGTTTTTGGCGGGGGGTGAATTTTTATTTCTCAACCATGACTCCTCAATGAAGGCAAGCTTCCTTTTCACAGTTTCCCAGGGCCGTTGAGTGAAGTCTCCATAGAACTCCTTTGAAACAAAGGGTAGTCTGTGAGGCTTCAGGCTTTATGTAGCTTGATTGATTTAGTTCCCCAAACCTACATAGGTCAAGGACACTCTCCACTCTATGAAGAAGCACTGAAATCCTAATTCTTAGCCAGTTAGAACTTATAACTTAGAACTTACAATAACGGTTAAAATTCCCTAGCTTACCCCTAATATTGTCTTTTATCTCTTATTATTGTTATTGTGTTTTATGGGCATGTATACATTTCCCTTTCTTTTCAGCTTGGCTCATTTTTCTGTCTTGACATTTTATCCAGCCTTCCCATGAGTTTTTAGTAGATCTGGGATCCATCCACATTAGCTTATTCTGCCATGTTGCTTTAAAATTCTTTCTAAAGAGTTAGGCCTATAATTAGGTGCTATTTTTCTCATGAGTTAGGTTATGTTATTAAACCCATTTTAGATAAAGAAAATATGAGACTTTAAGAGGTTATGGTACTTATAAATCACTATGACTAAGATGTTTTGGGTCTGGGACTCAAAAAATCACATCAAATTGTTGCCCAAGTCATGTTCTTACGTGTAAGGCCATATAGTTCACAGGACTACTAGTACCCTTTACAACTTTAAAATTAATTTTATTTCCTTGCACATTGCATGGTTTACCTCCCTAAATTGGGATATGCAGCTTTATGGTGTTAATCATGGCGGAATATAGAATCAGGCTAATACATGTTCAGAAGTTTTATAATCTCAGCTGCAGTTTCCTTCCGACTGCTTTGTAGGTTTTCCTTGATACTCCATGGGAAGAAAAATAAGCTAAATTAAGAGCCTCACAATATGAGTTGATATTAAGATGCCCCCTAAAAAAGCAAAATCTTACAGGGTCATTAACATGAGGTTGGATATGATGGAAATATGTTAATGGTGAATAATGTATCATATTGCTTCTTCCTTAATGTTTTCACCCTTGGCAACAGATGTCTTTTTAATTTTGCCTTCACTAAAATTTCCTTTATTGAGCATAAATAAGAAGATGCATTTATAGGGCGCCTGGGTGGCTCAGTGGGTTAAAGCCTCTGCCTTCAGCTCAGGTCATGGTCCCAGGGTCCTGGGATCGAGGCCCGCATCGGGCTCTCTGCTCAGCAGGGAGCCTGCTTCCTCCCCTTTCTCTCTCTGCCTGCCTCTCTGCCTACTTGTGATCTCTCTCTGTCAAATAAATAAATAAAATCTTTAAAAAAAAAAAAAAAGAAGATGCATTTATATTTTTAATGAAGGATTTAGAAGTACCAGACCATATTAGATTCACTCTGGAGGACACGAATAGAAAAATCAGAGAAATTTATATATTCAATCCTTAAGTTCCTGAAACTGAAAAGGCATTAATTTTCATGTCCTCTACAGATTATAAAGGTTTTCAGATTCTAATTCTAATAAAGAATAAAATTCTCACAACAGTACTCAATTCTTCTTAGTAAATGGCTGAGAAAGAACTGAACTCCTTTACCAGACAAGCAATCTGTTAATTACTTGTAAAGGTCACAAATGAATCACACAAGAATTTAATTTTTCTGTGTAACAGTGCTCTATGTTTTTCTCAAACCCTATGGTTTCAGGGAACCAGAATTTCCCACTACCTCAAAACACTAGGTTGACCTCAAAAACAAGTCTGGAAAAAATATCCTTCCAGACATTAAAAAATGAAACATGAACAACTACCAAATGATGTTTGACATTTAAGAATGACCTTTGTGTAGCAAATAAAGTCATTTTCCAAAAAGCCAACATTCAAACTTTCCCAGAAACAATTTGCAGATAAAAAGACATCACCAGCTAAAGAAGAAATTGCTAACCATAAACTTTTTTTTTTTTTTTTTACAAACACCATTGAAATTAGTGAAGCTAAATGTCCAGATAAAGTAAAAATGCTCCATCAGTTCTCACATCACTTTTTCAGTACTGCTGAATCAGTTTTGATAACTCTAGTGAACATTGCAGTCTCCTCTAAAGATGGAGAGATCTTATGCTGGATCCAGAGTGTCTCACTAAATTTAGTGACTTAGACATCTAAAGACATGGTTTGCTCTCTTTTGACTTCAGGTTTTTGTGCTCCAAATCTCATACGGATTCCATAAAAAAACAATCTCCAGACTTTAAGCAGCAGATTATTTGAAAAAGGGTAATTACAACCATTCAAATCCCACCCTGGAACCAACCAGTAAGTGATATCAACAAATACATTAATAAAGTTAACATAAAGTGGTAAGTGGTCATATGACTTTTTTTTTAAGATTTTATTTATTTATTTGACAGACAGAGATCACAAGTAGGCAGAGAGGCAGGCAGAGAGAGAGAGGAAGGGAAGCAGACTTCCTGCTCAGCAGAGAGCCCCATGTGGGACTTGATCCCAGGACCCTGAGATCATGACCTGAGCCGAAGGCAGAGGCTTAACCCACTGAGCCACCCAGGCACCCCATTGTGGTCGTATGAAATTAAGCTCAGAGTCTACATAAATGTGTGTCAATATTTCCTTTCTTTTGTACTTAAGTGAGGAGAGCAACATTTCTTTCTTTTTTTTTTTTTTTTTTTTTTTTTGATATGACTACTTCTTTAGCACCTACTGTGTCACTAACTGCTGGTAGAACAGATTTTCCATTTCCTTATATTTCCGTGAAACAAGAATTCTTACTTTGTCACCCAACTTCCTAAAACTTAGGAAATGAAGGAAATGTAATAATATCATTAGAGTATAAATAAAAGGGCTGAATTTCAAAATTAGTTATGTCTGTGTTCAAGGCCAATGTTCTTTGTTCTATAATACTAAGTGCAAATACAGAAAGGTAGGGTATCCTTTCCCCATACCAGAGTAATTCAAATTCATTATAGAAAATAAAGACACCAGAAAAATATATATTATGTGTATCCCTATTTTACTACCAAAAATATCTTACTACCATTATTTTCTAAGTTGTAGACTCATTTTGGGGGGGGGTGCTATATGGAATAAGATGTTATGATATTTTCTTGAGAACTTGGGTCAGCAGTTAACTAATAGTGCAAAGATTTCACAGTTGAGAACAAATTTACTGGATTAAAATCTTCAATGATTCCCAGGGACACAAGGGCCGGTTTTACCATTGAGAGTCATGCCAAGATAAGAGTACTGAAAATTTTTTTCCCTAAAAAGAAGAAAAGAAGAAAAAGAGGAGTTCCTTGGGGAATCACTGGTAAATTTAGGGGAAAATAAAACATTTCTTGATTGGACATACACTTAAATCATCAGGCTTGCTTGTTAGCTCAAGTGCTGTCAGATAAAGAAGAGAGAGTACCAGGGGGAGATGCTTTTATGAGACTATACTACAAATACAGGAGAGGATTAGTTTCTGCAGCTGAGGAAAGGGGATGATGTTTGGAAAACTTCAGGATTTACGACAAAAAGATTTAGGAGGAGTAGAAATGTTATATTCTGTCAGCCATCAACAAATCACAAATGGAATTCCTTATGAGAAATTTATGACTTTGCTTTGAGGTGAAGGTGAGAGTGAAACTTCTTAATGAAAATGTTAGCAAAGGGGCGCCTGGGTAGCTCAGTCGGTTAAGCGGCTGTCTTCAGCTCAGGTCATGATCCCAGGATCCTGGGATCGAGTCCCACATAGGGCTCCCTGTTCAGCAGAGAGCCTGCTTCTCCCTCTCCCTCTGCCTGCCACTCTGCCTACTTGTGCTCTCTATCTCTCTGTCAAATAAATACATAAAATCTTAAAAAAAAAAAAAGAAAAGAAAATGTTAGCAGATGAACTAAGAATGTCAATATGAGGGTACAGTCTTACTGACTTCTTACTGGGATGGAGGTTGGGTGAGGTCTACCAGGCAAATTAGGACCATGAGCTGCTTTAGGAGAAAGCCTACATCTGGGGTTGGAAGAGGAAAGCAGAACTTTAAAGTAAGATGCAAATAAATACTGAAAGTAGACAGATAAACTAGAAGAGTTTCATCAGGGAAGTCCAGCTGTGACACATCCAGTGAATAGAAGGAATGCTCTTGGGGATTCAGAAGGTTAGGAGATTTGGAAATTGCTGACCCACAAGAATCAAATGATTTCCAAAATGATAAAAATGAAATAAGTTGATTAGAAACAGAAAAGCCTTAGAATTGATCATTGATTGATAAACCCAATATATGTGTCTCTTTGAGACTCTAACAAATCCAATGAGGAAATAAAAATATAAGTAAAATTAAAAGGATAATAAATAACTACATAATTTATTGATTTCAATATTAAAGATGATATTTTTTATATTATTAGGATTTTTGAAATTAATAATTTTCAGACAGATTAGCAATAATAATTTAAGAAGTGAGAGAAATATTTTGTTCAATAAACCAAGAAGACAAAAAATGTTATTAAAGAACTATATGCAAATAAGGACTATTGGGGTGGGGTTTACTCTTAAACTTATAACAAAGTTATTTTCTGATATATATACAAAAAGTTATAGAACTTGAAAATAATGAAAAGCTACCTAATTTGTTTTATAAAATTAGGAAAACATGGATAGCAAAATATGACAAAGGGCGTTAAATTAAAAACCATAAAGCAAAATAATTTATGTGAAAAATCCTAAATAAAATACTAGGATGAAATCAATAGTTCATGAAAGTAAAGAAAACAAACCTCTCACATTAAGTAGGGTCCATTCAAGGAATTAAATATGTATTAATATCAAGAAATCTTTTAGATAAAAATACATTTAGATAGATCTGGAGAAGCCTGAAATTTGCCAACTTTTCCTAATTAAAATTATTTTAAAACTACGAATCCTTAATCTGATTAGGAAAAATAACAAGTCTCAAATCAATAGTCCTATCATACTTAGTAATGAAACTCTGGAGAAATCTTCATAAGTAATAAATACAAAACAAGGACGTTCATAATAACAATAATTATTTCATACTGGTTTAGAAGTCAATTCAACACAATTAGACTCAAAGAATTTATACAAAAGACAATAATGGGAAAAGAAACAAATTGTATTTGCAGACAACAGAATTACTTAGCTAGAAAGGCCAATTTTAAAACTGGTGGAATTAATAAGAGTTCATTATGCCCAAATATGTGATAAAAAATACTCAATAGCTTTGTTACATCAACAGTAAATTACAAATAATTTCTGAAAACTTACTAAAAACAAAGTGTGAAACAAACAATTAATTTAACACTAAATATTCAGAAGCCATATGAAGCACAACTACAAATCTTAATCAGAACTATTAGTGTGTCAGACAGTGTGGCTACTGCTTTACCATATTATCTTATTTATTCTTTACAATTATCCTTTGTTTACATTTTATGTTCCTTGGAAGCTTTGAAAGATGAAAAACTTGCCCAATGTCTCACAGTGAGGTGTCAGGGAGAGGACGAATGGAGTAAAGGAAAGAAGAAAAGAGAGGAAGAGAAAGTGCTACTGGCAAGGCAAATATCCAGGGATGTGACAGACTCTACTGTGAGAGACATACTATACATAATAAGAGATTTCATTTATCAGAAACATCATAAATAGAATCTAAGATCGAATAACAAAACAGAGAAGATGCTTGTGGTGATGTTACCTGCATACATCATTAACAAACCCAAAACATAAAGATAAGAAATAAACATGCTCACTCCACTAGCAACCCAAGTAAGATGAACTACTATAAGAATGATATTTTTTTTTTTTTTTGAGAGAGAGAGTGTGAGAGCAGGGTGGGGGGGGGTGGGGTTGGCGTTGACACAGACGGAGAGAGAGATTCCAAAGCAGGCCCAACATGGGGTTTGAACTCACCACCAAAATCAAGAGTCAGATGCTCAACTGATTGAGCCATCCAGGTACCCCAAGAATAATTATTTTAATCTGTGAGATTAGCAAAAGTTAAAAGTTAGACAGTACTTTTAAGAGAATCATGAAATAAGTGCTCAAAGAATGCTACTGGAATCTAAACAATTCCAAAACTTTGTCTTTATCATTTTGGTAGTTTTTACTAGGAACTATAAAATTGTCAGTATCCTTTGATTCAGCAATTCTACTTTCCTAAAAGGATCTAATTGAAAATATTAGAGATGTGGTCAAACACGTATGATCAAATGTTTATTACAGAGACACCTGTAATATCAAACTCTTAAAAACTAAGGAAGAACTAGTAAGTAACGAAATTAATGCAGTACTTGAAAATCATTTTCTAAGAAATTTTAATGGCAAAGTAAATTGTTTTGTTACATTTACAAGCACAGTAAAAACAAAAACAAAAACAAAATCAAACAAAAAAACCCTAAAAGGAAAAAAAAAACAGGGCACCTGGGTGGCTCAGTTGGTTAAGTGTCTGCCTTCAGCTCAGGTCATGACCTTGGAGCCCTGAGATGGAACCCCGCATTGAGCCCCACATTGAGCCGCATATCAGGCTCCCTGCTCAACAGAGAGTCTTTTTCCTTGGCCTCTTACCCTGCTTGTGCTCTCTTCTCTTCCTCTCTCTCAAATAAAATCTTAAAAAAACAAAAAACAGAAAAAAACAGAGGCCTACATTATAAATTATAAGATCATAAATAATTTTTGTGTCTTTGTAATTGCATCTTTATAATTCATTGTCTTTTCCAGTTATCCACACTGATTACAGAATATTTCTCAAAATCAGGGAAGGAGAATTTTTAAAAATTGGTGTTTAGCAGTTTCTCTAAACTATGGGGACAGAAACTGAATTTGTGTATTTAAGGAGAGTAGGTGGTGAGAAAATGAACATAGTGGTCAATTTCGTTCATTCTGTAACTGAAAAGAAAGGAGTGAATTGGGGCCATAGCTAGAGGGAAGACCAGAGTTTGAATATTTGGGAAACTTTTTAACCTAATTTGCAAAACTCATTTACAGTTTGAAGACAAAGAACTGCTGTGAAGCAAGAAGACATGGGGCTGATCACCATTTCTGCTCAGAGCTGTGTAATGATGAGGTTGAAGATGGAGGTCATGGACCAGCCTGCAGTAGGTAGTCTCTCAAGTGGGACACCTGTAATTGTCTGCTTGGCCAACCAAGCAGAAAGGGAAGCCTGCTAGTGTTGTCACTGCTATTGTGACTAAAAGAGACCATAACACATTTTGTTGCAAAGTACATCTATTCCCTAGCCTTGTAGTTTAAATCCACAATAAAGAGAACTTCTTTGCTCAATTCTTAGGGACAGGAAATTAAGAGATGTCATATAGTGAGGAACAGGGTTAACTTATTATTAATTATTCTTAAAGCTAGAGGCTGAGGAAGAGGTGTGGTGGAGCTCACATCAGCTGGAGGAAGGATAAGAGTAGCAGTAACAAAGTAAACCTGATGATGAATTACAAAACCCTTACACATGTATCCTAAATTATGTGCTTTTCATCTTTAGGACCTGAGCTCTAAAAACCACAACCTGGTTTGGTACCTATTTGGGACTATTAGTACAGATATATTTCTTGCATAACGATACTTTACATTGACCAGATAATATAAAATATGGAAGATAGTCTCAACAACCTAAACATTCATTTATTTCATTATGATGTCACCCAAATTGAGGTGTCTCATATCCGTGGTCTCTAAACAGTGGTCATGTCCGTCTTGATAAATAGGGTAAAATTCAATTCCCAGGTAACATCATCAATTTTATAAACATGCCTCACTTTTAATTAAGAAGGAAGAAAGACTGACATTCTTAATAGTCCTAACACTGCTGAAGTGATAGAAATCACAATAAAACTTCATTAGGTTAGGTGCTTGGGGAAGGAAGGACATGGGGGATTAGTTTCAGTATTTTAAACAGGATCACAGGAGAAATCTAAAAAACAGAAATTTACAACAGAGGGCTCCTGGATGTCCATGGTTGAAAGTATATCCATGGAAACATCTTAAATGTCTATCAATAAGCAAGAATTAAAAAAATTAAGTTGCAGCCAAAATACAGAATATTTTGTAAACAATAAAGAAAGCAGATTTATGTGATTGTCTTGGAGGGAACCCCAAGGCCCATTGTCATGTGTCAGATAACTTACACCTGATTCCATTTATTCAGATCTTCACCAAAATGTGTGTGAGTGTGTGTGTGTGTGTGTGTGTGTGTGTGTATACGCGCGCGCGCGCGCATGCGCATGCGCATGGGTGTACACATATAGAAATGTCTCAGAGGAATCACATCAACTGTGTATCAGCTAGCTGTAGCAAAGTCAGATGGGAGAAGTCAAAGAGTATGTATTCTTGTACTCTTTGGGGTTTTTACAATGAGCATGGGTATATTCATCTATCAGCTAGGGTAACAAAATCTTAAGAATTGGCACTGAACTCTTTTTTTACAAGTTTTTGTAAAAGTCTATGGATTATTAAAAAAAAAATCAATAAAATACAGGAAAACTTAGAAAGGTCCTAATCCTTTTAAGTCTAAGTGAATGTAATAGGAGATTGTATACCTTATCAGCAGCTATAAAGGAGGTGGTTCCGATTTTACTAGCACCTATAGGGAATTGATTAAAAGATGAGCATCAGGGGAATTACGACCAAGAAAGGGGTTCTCCCAATAGGAGATAACAGTGAAAATTCACTGTTCACCTCCACACCACAGCCCTGGCTTTGGGAATGATGTCGATATGTCTCTCAAGTCTGAATTTCTGAATTTTACGGATATCATATGGGGAAGAGTAGTGGGCAATATTCTTTGATTAGTGATTCATAATGAAAAAGGCAAACAATCTCCAGGCTACTGAAGCGATGACATGCTGTTTCTGGCTTAATGAAAGATAAATTAAAGTCATTTGACACTGCCATATGTTAACGATCTTTTCTCAAGCAGAAAAACAAAAACAAAAACAAAAAAACACACGTTACTACAGATGGTTTGATTTAGTGTCCTAAGAAGGTTGCAGGGAACAAACCCACTTTTTGTTAGTATGTTTTTTGGTGGGATAATAGATATAGTCTTTAGTGGATACAATAATAAAATATGTATGGCTGTACCTGCCATTTTGAATGAGAGGCAGAAGTATGAATAATGCCTAAATTACATTTAGACCAGTTTCAGAAAATAGATAAGAAAACACATGGTACAAAATTGTGGATTCTATACACACTGGGATGATGTTACTAAAAACCTCATGCCATAGTGATAAAAGGTTTGCAGTGAGTCATCCATACTCTTAGTCATGCCCATTTTATAATAGTTCCTAACATGAATTTATATATTATGAATAATATGTTTCTTACAGATAAAAAGTAAAAAATTAATGTAAATGTTACCAACATAGTACCATTTCTCTCATTTTCAAATATGTAAGAAATATTTTTAACAATATTAAACATTTTGGGGAAAAAAATAAACCTTAACCATAATAATAATACCAGTCTAACTCAGCACATTGTTTTGCTTTTTAAGTTTGTTTTATTTTTATTTTATTTATTTTATTTTTTATTTTAAGTAGGCTCCATGCCCAATGTGGGGCTTGAACTCACAATCCTCAGATCAAGAACGACATGTTCTACCTACTGAGCCAGCCAGGTGCCCTTTGGTGTGCTTTATGTGATTTTCTTTCTAAGCTTTGTCCTTATATATATTTGGATAATTTTGTTTTCTGCATTTCTGTTTAAGATCATTTTATAAGAATTTTTCATTATACTATGTAGTGTACATGATTATTTTAAGTGTTTTTTTTTTTAAACTTGTATTTTAATGTACAAATTTGTTGCCCTATTGCTTGGCATTTAAGTTGTTAAATTTCACAGCAGTATTTTAAGTCATGATAAAAAGCATGTTTTTTAAAATATATTTTTCTCTTTTTAAAATCTTTATTGTAACAAGCACATTTAACATGAGATCTACATTTTAAACAAATTTTTATTTACTTGGTGTGTCTAAGATGCCTCCTAATAACCTCTACCTCATGGTCTTCACACCCTTGCATAGTCTCCTGGATTTAGCACGTTACTTTCACCAAATAGAGTATAATAGATGTCCAGAATAAATGTCTATCTTAGTAGAAATAAGTTCTACCCCTTGCATAATGGAAATAGTCTAATGGGTTGAGACTCTTAGAGAATCATGGCACATCATAGACTCAATGTTAGGCTCTTTCGGTAGTAGATTGGACATTCAGCATTGGACAAAAGCAAGGCAAGAAAGAAAGAGTAGATATAGTGGGATGTCAGTTTCAAGACTGGGATAGAATAAGGCTGTGGATTCCTCTACCAAGTGTGAACTCACATTCTCTTGGATTACTTGTCCTGGAGAAAGCCAGCCACTGTATTGTGAGGGTCTGTGGAGAGGCCCATGTGGTAATAAACTCAGGTCTGCAAATAACCACGTGAGTAAGCCTGGAAGGAGAACCACCTCCCCACTACTATCACCAGTTGATTCTTCAGATGAGACTGCATTCTAGCCAACTGCAACCTCATGAGAGACTTTGAAACAGGCACCCAGCTAAGCTGGAAGCCATATTACTGACCCCCAGAAACTGACGTAATAGATGTCTGTCATTTTAAGCTGCTATGCTTTAGGGTAATTTGTTACCCATAAATGGATAACTAATCCAGACTTGGGGAACAGATATAGGATACATAGAATAATAGTTCCATGAACATGGGAAAATCAATATATTTCATTTACCAGGAAACAAATTCCTATGTTAGAAGTGATGCTCTTTAGAGTGGATAAGGCATTCTATATGCAAGCCCAGAGATGATAGTTTTGGCAGAGACACTGTAAGAAAGGAAGACAAATCCATATCCAGAGTCAGTGTTTATTTTAGTAAGAATAAGTACTGCTACTTCCATAATGGAAGCAGTCCAACTGGTTCATCCTCTTAGAGAATCATGACACATCTTCAGTGTTAGGCTCTATTGCTAGTAGATTGGACATTCAGCATTGGAAGTAGCCAGATTTCTCTCCAGGAGTAGAAGCCCATTTACAGAGCCCATGCATATCCTCTATCCTTGTCACCTTGGCCAGTTTGCCCATGAGCCCATTAGGCAATGACAGGAGTGGCTGGGAATGGAAACTGACCGAAGTCCTTAGAATGGGTCATCCCATCACTTGTTTATTAAAATCCTCTGTTGAAGTCATCCTTTAGTCAGTATTCAAATGAGATATAAATATCTCCAAACTTGTTGCCTGTCTGGAAGGGTCTATCCAAATACCTCTTACCCAGACCTCCTTATGACCAATTTTCCAATTATGTTCCTCCCAAGTCCCCAATAATCTAGCCAAGCATTAGTCACAATCTATGAACCTCTGTAGAACTGCACTTCTGGTTATGCACTTCTGGTTAAGATCATTCTCAAAAATTAGATTACAAGGTCAAAGTTAATGTTGTTTTTTGACTTTTAGTTATTATTTTTGCACTGTTAATTTTTCCACCGCCACCAACAATATGTGAATACATTCATTTCACTGCCATCTTATTAATTACATATATATTATAAAATTAGTATATGTATATGTTCATGTATTTTTCTTATGCATCTGTTGAACTCTCGATTTTGAAATACTAATTCATTGGACTTCTTTACATATTTTTTAAACTTTTCATTGTGCTATGTAATGCTTCCTATTATTTGGGCAAAGGTTTAAAAAACATTTATATATTAATATTTAATTCTTTTCTTTCTAACACATTAAACCTTAGAACAATACTTTGCTGAGACAAATTTAGTCTTATTATTGTTATATTTAATTTTTTATATTTAATGTTGTAGTCCATTTACCCTACAGTTTGGTATATATATCATCATAATTATATAAGAATGGCAGAAGCATTTATCTAAGGAGTAGTTTTATCTCTCACAATATTTTTCAAAAAGGTTCTAACATTAAGTTTTAAGTAATTGTCAGCTAGTATTTATTTATTTATTTATTTATTTATTTATTAGACAGACAGAGATCTTAAGTAGGCAGAGAGGCAGGCAGAGAGAGAGAGAGAAGAAAGCAGGCTCCCCACCGAGCAGAGAGCCCAACGTGGGGCTCATTCCCAGGACCCTGGGCTCATGACCTGAGCTGAAGGCAGAGGCTTTAATCCACTGAGCCACCCAGGCGCCCCTGTCAGCTAGTTTTTTAAAAATAAACTTATTTTAGTCTTAGATTTATAGAAATGTTGGACAGAGCGCATATAGAGTTCCCACATACCCTACACTGTTTTCCTAAACTGGACCACTTTCTTACATCACACATAAAGATAAACTCTGAATGGATTAAAGACCTAAATGTGAGAATTGAAACCATAAAAAGTCATAGAAAAGAGCAAAGGCAGTAATTTCTCAGATATCAGCTGTAACAACAGCTTTCTAGATATGTCCCCTAAGGCAAGGGAAACAAAAGCAAAAATAAATTATTGGGACTACACCAAAATAAAAAGTTTCTGCACAGCAAAGGAGACAACCAGCAAAACTAAAAGACAACCTATTGAATGGGAGAAGATATTTGCAAATGACATATCTGGTGAAGGGTTAGTATCCAAATTATATAAAGAACTTACACAACTCAACACCCAAAAAACAAATAATCCAATTTAAAATGGGCAGAAGACATGAACAGATATTTTTCCAAAGACATCCAGATGGCCAGCAGACACATGAAAAGATGCTCAACATCACTCATCATCAGGAAAATGCAAATCAAAACTACAATGAGCTATCACCTCCTACCTGTCAGAATGGCTAAAATAAAAAACACAAGAAACAACAAGTGTTGGTAAAGATATGGAGAAAAAGGAACCCTCATGCACCGTTGGTAGGAATGCAAACTTGTGCACCCACTATGGAAAAAAGTATGGAGGTTCTTCAAGAAATTAAAAATAGAACTACCCTATGATCCAGTAATACAAAAACATTAATTTGAAAGGATTTGTGCACCCCTATGTTTATTGCAGCATCATTTACAATAGCCAAATTATGGAGGGAGTCCTTATGCCATTCAATAGATAATTGCATAAAGAGCAAGTGGTATATAAATATATATATGTATATAAAATTCCATTATATACTATATACTATAATTAGTATTAATTATGCCATTAATTACTATATATTATTCCATTATATATGTACATATATACATATAAATACTATCTATACTATAGAGATATATGGAATACTTCTCATTCTTTCTGCGCCATTTTATATATATATATATATTTTTTTATTTATATATTTATATACTGGGATACTAATCAGCCATAAAATGAAGGAAATCCTGCCATTTGCAACAAAATGGATGGAGCTAGACAACATAATGCTAAGAAAATAAGTCAGTCAAAGAAAGACAAATACTATATGATTTCACTCATATGTGGAATTTAAGAGACAAAATAAACAGAGGAAGAAAAAAAAGAGAGAGAGACAGGAAAAGACAAACCAGAAACAGAATGCTAACTACAGAGAACCTTACCAGAGGGGAGGTGGGTGGGGGAATGGGTGAAATAGGTGATGGGGATTAAAGATTACACTTATCATGATAAGCACTGAGTAATATTGTACATTTGAAATTAATATAATATTGTGTATTAAACTGTACTAGAATTAAAATAAAAAACTTTTAAAAATCTTCAATTTATTACTACAGTCCCTATCTTTCAGATTTCCTTAGATTTAATGGTCTTCTTCCGTTCCAAGATCCCAGCCAGGACACCACATTAGATTCAGTCATCATGTTTCCTAAGGTTCCTCTTGGCTGTGATAGTTTCAAAGACTTTCTTTGGTTTTAATGTCAATTAAAGGTTGTGAAGAGTACTAGTCAGGTCTTTTGTAGAATGTCCCTCAGTTGGAGTTTGCCTGCTATTTCCCTCATGATTGGACTGGAGTTACGGGATTTGGAGAGGAAGGTCACAGAACTAAAGTGCCATTTTCATCACATCATATCAAGGGTAGATGCTGTCAACTTGACTTATCACTGTTGTTGTTGACCTTGATCACTGGTCTGAGGTAGTGTTTCACTGGTTTCTCCACAGTAAAGTTATTTTTTCCCCTCTTTCCATCGTGTACTCTTTTGGCAGGAAATCACTATGTGCACTCCACATCTAATAGGTGGGGAGTCATGTTCTATTTCCACTACTTTTAAAATAGTGCCAGAAATGACTTTTGTCTCAAAGCAAGTACTCTGAAGTTTTGCTATAATGTGTTCCTTTACATTTCTTGTAGTAGACATATCAAACCGAAAGTGTTGATGTTCCATAAAAAACTTCTCTGCATCTCTTTTTCTTTTTGCAATCCTCTTTCCAATAACTAACCACCCTCTCACTAGCCACCCACACAAATTTAGATCCGTTGGTTGGCTTATGGCTAAGTGTGTCCTAGCACAGGTAAAGCAGGGCTGAGATTAAAGTCGCACACTTCAAAAAAGCCGAGGGAAAAACAAAGCCTAAGGTTGATCTTGTAATGTAGAAGAGCTACCTGGAGTGGCTGCTGGGCGTGGCCAGGGGTTTTCAGATAAGAGAATTAGTTTTTCCGCTTTGTTTGTTTAAAGCCATAGTTCTGATTCCACAAAGTGTTAGAAACCATGTTTCCTCAGCCAGAGTATTAGGGCGGGCGCCAACAGAATTCGGACAGCGATTTTTATCTTTGATAATTACATTGTATCAGGTGACATTTTGGAACGTTACTTCTCTTTAAAATTCTCGGTGAAACATCAGATGTTCAAATCCCCATCTCTTTCTCATTCCTCTTAAATGATTCTCTCCTTACCTACTTATTTTGTGTTTGCTTTCAAAGGAACAGATTCGTGTCTGTGAAACTCACACACCTATGAGATTTTACCTTTGCAAGTGTGATTAATTAAGGCAGGAAGGTAATAGTTTGGAGAAATTGTAGCCAATTAAAGAGAGAAAACAGATTCTTGACTAAAGCAAAAAACTTCTCAGCATTTTCTGCTTGCTATATAACTTTAAAATTGTCATTTTTGGAAAATATTGGTTTATTATTTGTATCTCTGTCTCTGTCTGTCTCTCTCTCTCTCTTTTTTTTTTTTTTTTAACTAGCTGAGAGCAATTATAGGATGAGCATGAAAGAAACTATTGCATCCTTTCATGGCAATCTCTGACTGTGATCCCAAGGTAGTCTGGATTTTTTTTATCCGGTCTTCCCTCTACATAGTATGTATCAGGACATAGAGGACATTCAGAAACTATTATAAATTCTCCAATTCTTTTATACCTTTTTTTTCAAAACTAAGTCATTATTAGGTGTCAGGTCAGCAAATTCTAAGAGAAGTATAGCTTTCAAGGATTACTTGTACTTGAAACCCTATCCTTCTCTTGTTCATCATTAAGTGTATATGTTCCTCTTAAAGGAAGCTTCTAGTTTCAGCAATCTCTTAACCCCACAAAAAGGCTGTACTAACCTTGTCTTTGACTCTGGTCCTTATATTAGAACTTTAACTTCTCCACATGAAATTGTTGCCCACACAAAGATAAAACGTTGTTGTTTTGCCTCTTGCCCGCAGCTCTGTAACTTCTTTAATAACAAATAATCATGTATTTTGTTTATAAAAATTATTACTTTGACTCTTTATATGTTTTTTTCTATCTACTAGATAGATTTGCTGATCTATCTAGTAGATATATAGTATATTATAGTATAGTATCTAGTAGATATATAGCTGATTTGCTAATAACATAAACTGTTTCTTCAAGGATATACAAATTGATGATCATCCAACAGATGATCACTTAAATTCCCAGGTCCCCACCCCTAGACATTTAGATTTCATTGATCTGCTGTGGGTCTTGATATAAATATATATGTATGTGTGTGTCTGTATATATATATATTCTTTTTTAATTTTAACAAATTTCTTGGTGACTTTAATCCTGAGGAAACACTTGAAGAATTAATCTGAATAATTGACATGCCGTGCAATGTGTTAATCCTTCACCAATATAAAATTTCAAGACAGCAAGGATTTATATCTATATACTCATATTTAAGATATGAAATATTTTCATGTGTGGGATAGTCAAGTTATTCTTCTTAAGCAAGAACATACATCATGTACACCTCCCCTCCCGCAGAATGTACAACGCAGCTACAGAGTATCGCACAGACCAGTTTGTTCAATTCTACACGCTTGATGCATTCTAGAACCTCAAACTCAGAATGTCTTCTTTAGCACCACGAAAATTTTGCAAAATCCTAGACAGTACACACCCATTCCAGAAGACTTGCAAAATTAAAACAAAGGCAAATGCAAGTGTAAAAGACATTTCGAGTCAGTATGAATAGTTTCAAATAATACGAAACTTCCGAAAGTTTAGTCTGCACAACATTGAACTTAGAAAAAAAAAAAAAATCAAACTTTTCAGATTCAGTAGCTTGTGAAGCCAATGGAATATTTTCTGAACTATGGAAAAAGGGGATGCCAAAGTAGAGTAACATCTGGGAAGGATTATGCTAATAAATAGGGTCTGTTGCAGAAGAGGATGCCTTCTAGAATTTTTGTTTCCTGTGTTTAAAATATATATGTATATATAATACCACAGCAATTATCTTTCCACTAACTCCTTCTATCTATGATTTCATGATTTTGACAACAGTGAGTTTTCTTTTTTCCTCCAAAAGTGATGCTTTCGATAACCTAAAGCATGCAGTTGGTTAGGGATTACCAAATGATAAATGGAATTTCGTCTAATTATACACACTGAAAACTGACATAAAAAATATGTTAATTCACACAGCAAGTAGATTAATAGTTATTTCAAGTAACAAATTAAGCTTGTATCTTAACTCTTATGATTTGAAGTGAAATGTTTATGTCAAAATTACTGGGGCACACCACATGTTCCTTAGACTCATTTAAATTTTTGAGATCAGAATGAGTTAGTGTTTTGACGGAGCTATCTAAATAATTACTTCATCTGCATTTCACAGGCCATTAATGCAATTTTTCTTCCATACTAACCAATCCATCTGTGTATACAACATGAGTTCACAAGGTAATTATCTACTTTCTAACGTGTCCCTTTGGGCAAGGGAGGCAAAAAAAGGAAGCACATAGTTTTCTGAGGATTCATCCTGTAATTTTCACCACTTGAGAGTCATCTGTTTTTTATTTTCTTAAATTCTCTACCTAAGAAAGCATACTTGAGCAACAAATTAATGACATAAACTTTGCAACTCATATAAGAAAGAATCCTTTCCCAGAATAGGCATTTTGAAAGTTCAGCAATTATATCAGAAAAACCTTTCATAGCTCAAACAATATGTCCCATTTTTATGTCCCAAGTTATCATTCAGATTGCTAAAACAAAGGCCCATTTTCCTTTCATTCTTTAATGTAGGACATTAACCAGAAAGTGCAGTATTTCCATGTGGGGAATTTTATGATTGCCTAATTTAATAGACACAGCCTGCTAATAAGTAGGGGTTATGGGGTGACTATATTTAATTTGATAAGAAGATGAAGGAATTAGAAAAATATTTCAAAAGAAAAGATATTTTATAGTATTATTCATAAGATTAAACTTACGATTTGGGGGCAACTGTAGTTGAACTATTTTTTTTTTTAATAATTGAAGCTTTAACTTTATATTATTAAAATATCATTTAAAAAGAAATCACATATGTTATCTGTACTTATGTTATCTATGCCCATTTAAGAAATTATGTTTTTCCTACTGACTCCTGTAGTCACCCATTTGGATATGTATGGGAAATAACGTTTTTCCTGCTGACTCTATAAGGGGAATCTATAAGAATTTGAATAAATAATAAAGTTAGAATATATTCTTAGAATCCAACTTTATTTCCTAGACCCTTAGTATTCATAAAGACTATACATTGGTATAAAAAATTAAGTACATGGAATTTAATTTTTAACTTAGACTTGGAAATAAATAAGCATTTATTCAACTCATACTCTGGGGGTAAAGACTTGCCCACTTCATACAAACTATTGGGTTATACTATGTTCTTTCTTTCTTCCTCTTTTTTCCTTTTTCTTTTTTTTTTTTTCATTTTATTTTTAAAACAATGATAGCAGTGGAACAGGAAGCATAACACTGAAAAAAAAGTATCAGCTGGCTGTCCTGGAGATAGGGTTTCTTTTTTCATTATTAGTAGACATGAACCCTCATTTTATTTACTTATTTTTCTTATCATTATTATTATTTTATGTTTTCATTTTCAATGGTGAGGAAAAAAATTTATTTCAATGGTGAGGGGAAAAAACTGATTTTTGTATATGTAATTCTTTTCATGTTTACCTTTTAAAAGATATATCTTAGACAAAGGTCTTTTATTTTAAAAACTTAAAAATGTTGCACCATCAATTTCATTCCTAGTGAAATAAAATTTTATTGTATTATTCCCTGGTTACTTAAGTAATGGAAGAAACTCAACAGGACAGCTGCTTTATTTTACTCATACAATGAAAGTAAACAACTGTTTTTCTGGATTATAAACTAGTCCTTATTTCCCATACATGTCCAAGCTATAATATATCCTTTCTCTTTCTCTAATAAACTGCCAATCTGAGAACCACAGGTTTTATTTTATTTTGTTTTCTACATAGTAATAACTATTATCTATTATTATTAACAATTCCATTATTATTAACAATTCCAGAAAACACCCTGAGCAAAAAGTTTCCAGTGCTTTCAAGGGTCATAGAAGTTCAAAGAATAAATCAGAAGCAGGCATTAGAGGTGTAGCTAAGAAACACAATCTTCCTCTAGGGTTGGAAGAAACTGCGTAGAACCAGAGAAGCTGAGAATTCTAGACTTGAGGCTTTGTAAAGTATAAAAGTTATGCAAATTCCTTCCCCATAAGTACTATCCAAATTGGGTCTTTCAACTGATATTATTTTAGTTTCTTCGGTTTAAATGGAATTTTCTAGGTATATATTTTACCCATCTGTGTAAGTTTATCCGAGTGTTCACTTACTGAAATGCGCTCCTTTAGCAACAACAAAAAATTATTTATGGAAACTTCTGTTTATTAGTCACATATTCTTTCATCATCAGGCAGTCTTTTTTTTGATATTTGGTCAACACTCAACCAATAATTACTGCACACATACCATATGCCAGACCCTCTGATAGGGATGAGAACTGTAAGACACACATGATCTCTGCCCTTAGGAACTTTACGATCCAGCAGGAAGGCTGGGGGAACAAATGCATGAGTACAAATTATCATCAGTGGCATAAGGAAATAAGTTGAGTGCTGCACTGGAGAATAAGAGAGGCAATCTGACTAATTTAGAGATGAGGGATTCAAGGAAGACCTCTTTGAGGAATGACAGAGACATGAATCACCAAATGGAAGTGGGTAAACAAGGAGCAGAAGGAAATAGCAGGAAGCCTTGGACAAATACGGATGAAGGCATTGACCTGGAAAAGGATCAGTGAATTTGGAGAACTTGGCTGTTGTAGCTAGAGCTTTGGTGGGGGAGAGAGAAGTTGGTGACATCTCCTTTAGCCATGATTCAGTAGTTTGGATGTTATTCCCAGACACTGAAGAACCATTGGAGAATTTTAAACAGGGGAAGGACATGTTCCAATTTATATTTCAGGGATGTCATTTGGTGGCTGAGTGGAAAAGTGACTGTGGTAAGACAAGTGTTTTAAGTCTCTACAATGGTAGAGACTTATCAATTCAATAGTCATTAGCCACATATGGCTATATAAATTTAAATTAATTAAAATTAAGCAAGATTCAGCTTCTCAATAGTCATATGTGCTTACTGGCCCTCATACTGGACAGCACAGATAGAGACATTTCCATCAGTTCAGTGACATCTTCCCAGGCATTTCTGCTGAGGAACATCACCCATATCTTCATGGTCTCTGTTCTTCAGTTCCTCCACATTTCTGAATACTCTATTAGCTGTAAGGTTATACTTAGCTTCCTCATCCTTATTCCTCATATTCCTGACTCTTCTCTTTCTATGATTACTTCTATGCCTCTTTCCTCATTAGCTCTTCCATTTTCTCTTTCTCTGTTCCAGACATAGCTTTCTGGCAGCCTGTTGTACAACTTCCTAGAGCTCTTAAGTTGGCAACTGCATAGTGTTTCACCATGTTCATAAATGTATTGTCTTTCGCTGAGACCATTAACTTGTCCTGCCTCCTGTATTTTTTATTGTGGTGTCACCAATCTCTTAGCCACCAGCTTGAAATCACCTGTCCTCCTTCCTTTCCATTCAGGCAGGTGTTCAATAGGTTGCTAAATCATAAATAATCTACCTTCATAATGCCTCTTATTATTTATAAAAAAGCATTATTTATAATGCTTTTTATTCCAATATTGCCCAATTAATTCTTGCCTAGCTATAGTTACAATTTTCCTGATAAAATTCATTTCCAATCAGCATTGGTAGATAAATCTTCTCAAACTAAAGTTTTAACCAAGGTCTTCAAAGATATGTTTTCCTCAAAGAAACATAATGTTTTCCCAGTACTGCTGGGAAAAATAATGTTGGATTTCTAATTTTAGTTTTCTACTCTTTTTCATAGCTTGTTTGTTGTTCCAGAAAGCAGCCCTATGCATTAGACACCTCACCCCCATTTATGATTGTCCAAACTTTCCTTTATTTTAAACTCATCATAAATGCTATCTGCTCTCTGTTAGATTTAAAACTTGGTACTTTCTCAGATTCATTTCCAGTACAATTTTTTAAATTCCTTTTTTTTTTCTCGACTCTACCATTCTGCATCCAACATCACAGAATTTAATAATGTAATATACCTTATAACCTCTGACAGTAAGAAGTGCATAAACATATTTATCTCCCAGGCAGCACCCACTATAGTTATTGGGTTGAATTAAATAGAATATACAAACATCTCAAATTCATTACAGATTTTATTGTGGCTGTAAAGAAATATCCTGCCTGACTTAATCTAAGTATCAAAATAAGTCAAGTGTCTTTAAAATGATTTTTCTAGTGTAACAATGTTCCTTTAAAAAAGTTTGGGAGTGAGAACTGAAGTCTGCAATCACATTGGAGTCACTCAGATGGATTATTTTTACCTGTGAAAAGAAGCATAAAATGTTCTGTTTGGTCAGGGCAAAAGTTCTTTGCTAAGGATAAACTGAACATCACATGTGAAATTCTCAAGTGATTGTACTTACCTGTAAAGCAACCTTTGCCAAGATTTCAATTCTCAAATTCTTTAGCCCCAGATGAATGCCTGAGAATGTAAAAGTCATGATTTGCTCTTGGATTCTTAGCACGGTTCTCTTGTTGGGCGGCACACGCAATGAAGAACAGTTAGGATGACATCTTGATTAACTAATAACCTTATTATTTCCTTAGGACTTTATTGGATGAAGGGATTTCAAGAAAAAAAGTGCCTTTATTTAAATCATAAATTATACAGAAAATACCATTGAAGTGTTACTATTTGCAAATACTTTTGTAGAAATCATTTGAAATATTTTGAAATTCATAATTAGTTGATGGTCATGTATAGAGTTTCACAACAGTACTTCTTTATATCTATCTATAAATTCAATACAGTTTCTATATAGCTATATATCCAACACATATATGTAAATACAAAGAAATATGGAAATTGTATTCCAAAATCTTGGATTAATCTGCAAGTGCTATTGCCAAGCCCCATGCTCCATGACCACTGCTCTTCATTTAGATCTCGGGAGTAGTTACTTATTTGATGTCAGCCTGGAGCAGCAAACAGCAGAGTCTAGAATAAAGATATCACACGTAACTGGTTTCATTAGGTAGCCACTGTATACGCTTATAATCTCAGGCTGATTAGCTATCGGTAAAAATCCCAGAACGAAATGTGGATATAATTTTTAGAAGAGTTACTGCTCTAAGATGATACTTTTTCTTCTTCTTGTTATAACTTAAATCATGGAGATTAAGATGCTGAGCTAAAATCAGATCTTAGTTTCAATATTTGGATAAGCTGGACGATGTTAATTCATTTAGAGATTATAGGTCATTAGGCACACCACTAAAACATTTCTGCTAAAATTATACACTAACAAATTATATGTTTGTCCCACTGTCCTACCTATTCTTATTGATCCCATCTTTCCTCTGACATCTACCTCAATGAACCTTTATCTGTGAGTCATTTCTCACATTAAAAATAAAATTGGAAAATCAGTGTGTCTGAAAGCAAATCCCTTAATGAACATAAATGTTATATTACGTATTTTATATCCATTTGGACCAATAAATGGATTTGATGTTAACTATTAATTTATTTACAGTTACAATTACAGAATATAATTCTAGAAACATTAATTCAGTAAGAAAATGAGGAAGTAACTTTCCTAATAAGTAAAGTTTCCTAATAATCCTTGAAGGTGCTAAGAACCAAGCATATGCCTGTCTTGGGGACTCCTTATTTGCTGTTCTCTCAGCCTTAAATGGTCTTTACTTCAGATACATGTAAAATTCTCCCAGGACTGTGCTCAAACATCATTCTCTCAAAAGCAATCAACACTGACCATCCATATAATAATAAAAGCCTCCTTTTCTTTCTATCTCCTCACTGTGGTTTATTTTTCTTCAGGGAAAAATATCATTACCCTCAATGTATTTTATAAGTGTTATCAATTTCTCAATTAAAATGTAAGGGGAGGGTGGGAGCTTTGTTCTTTGTCATGTAACCAATACTCAAAATGTGTCTGACATCTGATAAATAAGCATCAATTGAATAAATGATGAGACGAAAATAATTGATCATATTTGACAATTCAAATATGCATGATCAAATGCATAGAGACTCATGATGTATACCACTTCCATAGTCATATAGAAAATTTATGTTCATAAATAAATGAAACTGTTAATTATGGAATAAATCATTTCATGCTATTACCACATCTCTTATTAATACATAAAAGATTATTAAGCTGCATTAATAAGCCACTTTTGCCACTGAGCTCCTGTGAACACTTGGGAAATGTGGTTACACATGCTTTGCAGTATTTTCTTCTGACCCTCCCTTGTCTGCTCTGCTCTGCTCTCACCTGATCGATCCATCAACACCATCATAATCTGATCCTCAACGGTCAACCTCAATTTGCTCTTGTATCCCTTAATTTCCACCTATAACTCTAGTTATGTGAAGACTAAATTCTCTTACTCTTTAATTAACTAAGATTTTGTGTCAAACTGAAAGGCATTGTTTTGGCAAGCAGTAAATACAACACTTGAGAGGAAGGACCAATATGAGAAGAGTAAAAACTCAGTCCCTTTTGCCTATCAGGTGTGTGAGTGGAAATTTCAATTTTTATGACAATTCACACTAACTAACTTTGAAAATTTCTGCATTATGCCACCTGCTCCTATATTGGAGAAAATAAGGTTCACCTTTAGTGGTGGTGTAGGGCTACTACTTAATTTTATAACTTTTATAAGATATATCTCTTTTGATACATTTAGGTGTTTTTATGAAGACAGTCCTCATAAAAGAATAAAAATAACTTATATAAGATAATGTTGGTAAATGTCACTACTTTTATTAATTTTAATTAAGACAGTGAATAAAGAGTTTAGTAAAATTAGCACTAAATTACTATTAAGATTAGCATTAAATTATTAATGTTAAACAATACCAGCTGTTTAGTATCTTGATTTTTTTGCGATGGCACAGAAAATTATTTTGTAATGTAAGGACCAACATACAAATCTAATTATTTTAATAATCTTTTAAAACTGGCTGTGTTGGGGGTGCCAGGGTGGCTCAGTCAGTTAAGTATCTGCCTTTGGCTCAGGTAATGATCTCAGGGTCCTGGGATGGAGCCCCACATCTGCTTCCCTGCTCTGTGGGGGATCTGCTTCTGTATCTCTCCCTCTGCCTCTGCTCATGCTCTCTCTCTTGTTCACTCTCTCTCAAATAAATAAATAAAATATTAAAAAAAACTGGTTGTGTTGGTTGATTATCATAAAGAATATTTATGAAATTGATTTGAACACTCATGGAAAATGGGCAAAGAATATGAACAGGCAGTTCAAATAAGAAAAACACAAATGAGCAGTAACAAGAATATGATGTGCACCTACAGGTCACCCCTCCCAAATGCAAACTAAGATATATGTTCTTGCTAGTAGACTGATCATTGATTTATTGTTGTGGAAATGGCTATTTACATATTCTCTTTGGGATATAAGACAGTCTGAAATTATGTATGACAAGTCTTAAAGTTGTAAAACTCTGACCCCAAAAATGTCACTTTTAGAAATAATGTCACTCTAAAAAATAATCAGACAAGTGTGTGAATACACACACACACACACACACACACACACATATGTATATGTATGTATATATGTTTAAACAGTGTTGTAATAAAATATTTCTGTATCTCTACATGTATGACTGCAAATTTTTATAACTCAGTTTATAGTAGAAAATACTGAGAACCACCTAAACATACAAAAGAAGAAAGTTGCTGAAATAAAATTTCATAGAGGTTATAGGGATGATGCTGATGATTACAGTTAGTCATTGAAAAGACATTCAAGCTAATTATGATTTCAGAAAAGCAGGTCACACAATAGTATATATAGAATGATCACATCTTCAGTACATAAAATATGAATCATACTTCTTTAACAGAAGTTATATTTTAGGTATATGCAGAAAAAAAAGCTGTAGGGAATATATGCTAACATTAACAGTAGTTATGTCTAGATGGTATGACTATGGCTAATTTTAATTCTAATTTTCTTTTTAAAATTTTCTTAATTTGGAATAATTGTATTAAAATATTTATTTTAAAAACCACTTTGAAAAATTTTCTAATAATAAATATTTTGCTTATAAACATTATATTAAATCATAACTCTTTGTTTGGAAAACTATGATTTTTAAAAGGTCTTACTGAATAAAGACAAAAAGGGAATATATGTAAGAGTGTCCATACTTCTGACTAGTGTTACATTTTTACTTTCTGGGCAGAGAAAAGTTACAGAAACAATTACATATGGTCATCACGGCCCAAATTGCACCTCATTGGAAGACAGCCACATGGGAAATCACATTAAGGAAGTATGGCTAGTAAGTAATGAGTATTGTATTTCCCAGTTTATGAGAAATATTAAGTTAGTGAGGGGGTGAGTAAATAATGGCCAATAAGGTAAACACCAGCCTCCTATAAATAGCAGGTCAAAATATCAGGATTTGTCAACAGTGGAAATACAGATACTCTCATCTACCATTATAACAAGGAAGTGAAACGTAGGCTAGGAATAGACAATATTTCCAGTTGGTGTTTAAGCTATATATCTTATTGGAAAATGTTGTTATTATCTTAAGGAATTACAGTTCATCAAACATCTCAGTTGACTAAATGATCATAGAAACCATTTTCCAAATTTATAATGTGTAAATTTCTGCTTTTTAGGACTCTTCAATTTTTTCTTGAGTTCCATATACAAATGATGACCCAGTCCTGTCTTTTTTTTTTCTTTTCTTTTAACTTTCATTTGAACTCTCAAAAGTACTTCTTCCTTCCTATTTTCATATTCTTTACTCTATAACTCCAGCCCTTTATTGACTCAGGCCAGGATTCTGACTCAAGGCTTCTAAATTTCTCAATGACCATTTCTTCTTTCCAACCTCTTTGTTAAGGCTCTTTTTAAATACTTTTGATATGTCCTTTTGATTCTAGCATCCCCCACTCCACAGCCTACAATGGTCCTATGACCTATATACTAAAGTACAGATTCTGAAGGCTGGCATTCCATATTCCTTGCAGTCAGATTGCCTGACTTCTGATTATTCCACCAAACCCCAATCACCTTAAAATATCTTCCACTTTTTCCTTTCTATAATCTCCAATACTGTTAGTCCTGAGATGTCATAAATCCTCCTTTCAAATCATTCATATTCTGTCAGTTTTTCAAGATCCCAAAAGAATTCTCTGAATATCATGGGCTTCTGACAAGTCACTGTCTACTCAATTGATTAAGGAATTGTACATGACTTGCTTATAATAGTTCCTCTATTATTATCTTGCATTATTATTTAAACCTTTCATGATTAATTAACTTTTCATACATTCATGTCTTTTCTATCCAACTGGATTACAAACTCTCTGAGAGCAGGCATTGTCTTTTATGTCAGTTATCTTCAAGCTGGGGAGGTACATGAAGCCTTTTAAGTAACATTTTAAGATTCCTAAATTCCATATTAGCCATATTCCATACTCCATTCCATAGCTCCCCAGCCTTTTGAAAAAAGGCAAATCTTTATAAAATAAAGGGGGATAAAGCCAAACCTCTCACCTATCCCAAATCTTGTCTTCAGTACATTGTACACATCTTTGTTCCACACCTACCCCCCCTTCCAATTTCTGTCACTCTCAGATTTTTATTGTATTTAAGATGAAAGCCCTAATCTTGCCTCAGGCTTCCCATGATATATGTGCTGCCCTCTCTCCAACTTCATCTCAGACCATGTGCTAGACCAGTGAGAAATTTCACACCTCAGGGCTTTTCTATGAACTCTCTCTTCCACCTGGAATACTGGCTACATTCTTCAGGCTACGGCTTCCTCCTTCTTCAGGCTTCAACTTCAAGCTCTTGCTCTCTTGGAGAAACAAGTCCCAACTCAATCCAATTTAGGTTCACTCTCTTATCACCTTCTGGGACACCCTCCATGACGTCTTTGCAGCATTTATCACAATTTCTACTTGGCTATTTATTTCTGTGATTATGTAATGTTTGTCTCCTCCTAGACCCTGAGCCCCATAGCACAGGGCCTGCTCCGTCCGTGTGCCTAGCAAGGTGTCTGGCATAAAGAGAGTACTTAGAAAGTATCTGCTGAAAACTGAGAGAATATAGAAAGTTCCATGCTGATTCCAAAAACGAAATCTATTTTAAACTTAGATGAATTTTGGAAATGCTGGAAACCAAAGCAGTAATCTCATTTTAGAGATGGAGGGAGAGCTTGGGTCCCACATTTAATGAGGGACAAAGCAGGGACTAAAATCAAGCACTTTGCATTCCCGTCAAATTATTGTTTAATTCTTCCATTCTTATTCAAAATATATGATTAAAGAAATATCCATTGACATAACACCAATCTAGGCATATGCCTAACTTCTTGTTTGAGTTCACGCCTCACTAAATCTCTTTTTAATTAAGTAAATGAGATGTCTGCTGTTTTAAAGCTATTTTGCCTCAGTATTTCCATCTGTATAGTATGATTGTTCACCGAAGCAGCTTACTGAGTATATCGGAAGGACACATTATAAACTATAAGAAATATAAGAGAAATATAAGAATAATAAGAAATATAAGAAAGATAAAAATTATAATATGGTCACTTAAGAAGTAAGGATAATGAAATCCATAAGGAAACTAATTCTTCTTATGTGTCTTTCTATATGAGCAATCTCACAGAGCACCTTAGAAAGACAAATTTGACATCATGAACATTTTCTTGGCCTGCAAGTTGGTTCCTCACATCTGACTTACAAAACCCCAACAGAAATGGGAGGTGATAGGATAAGGGAGGAGTCTATGGGCCACTAAAAAGAAAGAGCAGAGCCCATCGGCGGAGTAAACTTCAATTTAGACAGACAATTATATAGGGTATTAACACAGAACAGAACAAGAGGATGCAATGTGAAAGAAGCAGAGCCTTCTTTTGAGACCTTTGAAATAGTAATTTTTTAAAAATCACATCAAAACATTATCATTCCGCTGTATGCTTAATACAACAAATGGAAATTTGTAGCTTTTCAGAGAAAAGAACAGTATCACATTTACATGGAAAACTCCGAACAGGAAATGAGAGCTTCAGTATCCTGCAACTTAAATGTTATACATGAAAGTATAATAACTATTATTTGTATGCCAACTATATATATTACCAATATTGAATCACTGCTTCAAAAGATCTTTTGAAATACCTTGAGACTCTACAATCTAAATATATTTTTTTTCCTTTTGGTAATAGAGCAATTACTGATAATATCCATAATTTTCTGTGGAAATAAGATCCATATTAGGTCCCAGGTTTAGAAAAAGCATTAGAGGAATATTCATGAAACGAATGGGAATGTAACACTTCTAAGTCAAAGTCAAATAACCTTAAGAGAACATTAGTGATTGCTAATGGATCTAGTTTATCAACACCTAGGAGGATACAACAGTGTACAAGAAAAGGATTCATAGATTTCACAGAAGCAATTAGAAATGGATTATTATAATCACAGGCCTGCGTACACAAAATCTGGATGCAACCTGCCTAACAAAATGAAAACTATAATTATGGTAATACTTAAGTATAAATCAAATATTTTATTGACCTCAGTTTGAAACAGATGAATATGATAATCATTTTTACTCTTTTAAACTGAAGCACAAGCATAAAGGAAACAAAGCCATGTTTTATTCATTTATCAAAAAAGCTAATTAAAAGCTAGCTATTCAAAGAGCTACCTTCCAAAACACTAACTGAAATGTTCCACAATGAACTCTAATCTCCTAGAGATTCCTTGACTTCTGATCTCTGAGACTAAATCCCCATAACCATTTGTTTATGAATGACTCACTTTGGTCCCAGTGATATTCCCTTATATCAGGATTTGTGTCATGACTTATGCTCAAACACCCAAAGATACTAAACAGAATGCTACATGAAGAGAAAGAATTTGTCTTAGTCATCTTTTTTTTTTAAGAGATTTTATTTATTTATTAGACAGAGATCACAAGCAGGCAGAGAGGCAGGCGGTGGGGGTGAAGCAGGCTCCCCGCTGAGCAGAGAGGCCAGTGCCAGTGCCGATACCAGTGCCATTGCAGGGCAGGCTCAACCCCAGGACCCTGAGATCATGACCTAAGACGAAGGCAGACCCTTAACCCACTGAGCCACTTAGGCACCCCATGTCTTAGTCATCTTTATGTTGCACAGAACAGTGCCTTATACACAGATGCTCACTCCAGAAATACAGCTGACCCTAATGCAAGAGGCTTAGGAACACTTGACCACCCTACCACCTACACAGTTGAAAATCCATGTATAAATCTGACTGCCAAAAAAGTTAAGTACTAGAAGACTACTGTTGACCAGAAGCCTTACTAATACCATAAGCAGTTGATTAACACATATTTTGTATGCTATGTATGAAACACTGTATTCTTATAAGATAGAGAAAAGAAAATGTTATTTAGAAAATCACAAGGAAGAGCAAATACATTTATAGTATTGCACTATATTTATTTTTTAAATATCCATGTGTTAAGTGGACCTGCACAGTTCAAAACCCATATGTTCAAGGGTCAATTGCATATAGTAAACTGAACATCGTTGACCCATTAAACATATAATAATTGAGCATCTACTATGGCGCCAGCATTGTACGAAGCACTAAACAAAGCAAATACAGTCTTTGCCCTCATGGAATTAAATATTACCCACTTGACAATGAGTAATAAAACAACTGCAATAATGTATGCTAGATGCTCTGATACATGAAAAGAGCATGCTAAGGGATGTTGGGGGATAAATTATTACATAATCAGGGAAGCTTTTTGGAGGAAGGCATTAAGACAAAGTGAGCCCTGAAGAATGAGAAGGATGTAGGCAGGTAAATGTGGGGTGCCTAATAAAAGTGATACCATTTTTATATTAGTTGAATTAAAAAGTATGCAACATAACAGGATATAAGAATAGAGAGGAAACTATCTCTGATGAGGCTGGAGGGATGGCCCTAGATGAAATCATAAAGACACTTGTAGAACACACTAGTAAGTCTGTCCTAAGAACAAGAGGCAGATATTGAGGGTTGAAAAGTAGAAGAGGCACATAATAAATAAGTTGGTTTTTGAGGGAGATTACCCTGCAACATACAGAAAGATGCAAGGAAGTAAAATTTACGATTTATCAGTCCCAAATTGTGGATTCAACCTTAAATCTGTAAAAATATTCAACACATACCTTTTATTATTTCTTTTAAATAACTTTATGAAGAACGGTAGTTTAAAAACTGGGCTATCATATTATTAAACTCTTGTCCCAGATTCATTCACCTTGCAATAGAGTGCCATCCTATTATCCCTCTTAGTATATGATACTTCCTGGTGGAAAAAAAAGAAAAAAAAAATCTGCTCATAGTTTCCAACCAATAAAAGTCCAATTTAGAAAAAGAAAAAAAGATATGTCATGCTTACAATGTTATATGCAGCCAAATATTTGTAGAATAAATACATGAATGAACTATATTAATTTGTTTTGGGGGATGATGGCTCTCTTGATTTTCTTTTTCCTGTAAGTGCTCTACTAAAAAATGTCTCACTGAATTTTAATTGCAAAGTCCCCTCTAGTAGCTCCTTTAAAAGTCTTCCCTAGGCAGTACAAACCCTTTGGTGGAGAATCGACTTGGTAGTTATTTATACTGTACTATAAATTAGGAGAACTTTGTGGGTTCCTCAGAATTCACAGCATACCTAGCAAGTCTAAAATAAAAGTGTTGTTAGATGGAGTGGAAAAAGATGCTTAGGATGATGAGGCAGCAAAAAAGGTAATTTAATGCAACAGAAGCTTTGGCTGTGTAAGAATTTTTACACTTTAGGAAACATTTTGACCTATATGTCCTTTATTAAAGTGATAACATTAAGTAATTGTATAGGAAAACAGGACACTATTCAGATGGAACAGATGACGCAAGCCATCTCTGACACTACAACTTAGTGCCATGCTTCACATTCACTGTAGAAACTTTTATCAGATGGGGTAGGCTATACTTAACATCACATGATGTTGAGCTATCAGCCAGCACCCTACCACACTCTTCCCTCATCCCTAGGCAGTGGCTGCGCTATTTGGAAGTCCAAAGTCAGCATCTTCGGCATACCAAATCTTCTGATAATTTAACAATGTCCCCTGATTTAGAAATCTCCCTACTTTATAGAGATTCAAGCAGTCTGATCATACCTAGCTACTATTACAAAGGTGTTACAACACACACAACTTCATTTTATTGAAACTGGTTTGTAATCAACAATTTGTTAGGCTGTCATGTAGACATGCTTTGAATATAAAATGCCAATGGAAAGAATGTGAAAAAGCCTCAATATCTGTTTTGGCTCATTTGTCCCAAATTTTACTGAGCATGAAGATCATCCAATGCTCCAAAATGACTTGGGCAGTACATGAGCTAAAATTTGTGTGAAGGCCTAATCACAGACTGAACTCAGAAAACATGTTGATTAATTACCTCATTCTTCTGATATTTTTCAGTACCTATATATGTAACATACTACAGAAAACTAAATGTTTTCATACAAGGCTATTTTAAATTTGGAAATAGTAGGCTCTTAGACACAGAAAAAGAAATATAATCACAAGGAAGCAAGTAACTGAATTACAAGGTCATTGAGAAAGGAACATATATCTAGTTGAGTCTCCCTGCAGATTCTCCCCTCCTTCCCTCTCTTCCTTCCAACTACTCCACACTACCTGCCACCCTGTAGTTACTGACTTTATTCGAAACAAGCCAATTATACGATGAAAACTAAGGGGTTTGATTTAGATGTGTCTAAAAAAGTCCTTACAGGTTTATATTTTAAAGAATATTTCAAATCAATCAATGTGATACATTACATTAACAAAATGAAGGATAAAAATCATCTTAAAAGATACAGAAAAAGCGTTTGACAAAATTCAACACCCATTCATGACAAAAACTCTCAACAGAGTGGGTATAAAGGGAATATACTTCAACATATTAAAGAGCATATATGACAAATGCACAGCTCACATCATACTCAAAGGTGAAAAGCTGAAAGCTTTGCTTCTAAGAACAGGAACAAGAGAAGGATGTCTACCCTCATCATTTTTATTCAATGGCAATAAAAAGGTTCTAGCTACAGCAATCAGGAAAGAAAAAATAAAAGACATCCAAATTGGTAAGGAAGAAGTAAAACTGTCACTATATGCAGATGACATGATACTAAAAAACAAAAACAAAAACAAAAAACACTATCAATTCCACCAAAAAAAAAAAAACCCAAAAAACAAAACCTAAAACTAGCAAGTGAATTCATTAAATTTGCGGGATACAAAATTAATATACAGAAATTTGCTGCATTTCTATACAGCAATAATAAACCATCACAAAGAGAAATTTAGAAAACAATCCCATTTACAATTGTACCATAAAGAATAAAATACCTAGGATTAAACTTAACCAAGGAAGTGAAAGACCTGTACCATGAAAACTATGACACTGATGAAAGAAATTGAAGACGATGCAAAAAATGGAAAGATACACCATGCTCATAGATTGAAAGAAATAATATTGTTAAAATATCCATACTACCCAAAGCAACCTACAGAATCAATGCAATCCCTATCACAATACCAATGGCATTTTCCACAGAGCTAAAACAAAGAATCCTAAAATTTGTATGGAACCACAAAGGACCTCAAATAGCCAAAGCAATCTTGAGAAAGAACAAAGCTGGAGGTATCACATGCCCTGATCTCAGACTACACTACAAAGCTACAGTAATCAAAATGGTGTTGTACTAGCATAAAAAGAGACACATAAATCAATGGAACAAAATAGAGAGTCCAGAAATCAATTCATGCTTAAATGATTAATTAATCAATGACAAAGGAGGCAAGCATATACAATGGGAAAAAGACAGTATTTTCAATAAATGGTGTTAGAAAAATTGGATAGCTACACATCAAAGAATGAAATGGGACCACTTTCTTACAAAAATAAACTCAAAATGGATTAAAGAGCTAAATGCAAGACCTAAAGCCATAAAACTTCTAAAAAAGCATAGGCAGTAAACTTTTGGACATACACCTTAGTGATATGTTTTGGCTTTGTCTCCACAGGTAAGGGCAACAAAAACAAAAATTTAAAAATGGGACTACAAAAAAAAATGGGACTACATCGAACTAAAAAGCTTTTGGACAACAAAGGAAATAATCAACAAAACAAAGAGCAAACTACGAAATGGGAGAAGATATTTGCAAATGACATACCCAATAAAGGTTTAATATCCAAAATATATAAAGAACTTATATAACTCATAACCAAAAAGACAATCTGATTAAAATATGGGCTGAATACCTGAACAAAATACTCTTCCAAAAAAGACATCCAGACGGCCAACAGACACAAGAAAAGATGCTCAACATCCCTCAGCATCAGGAAACGGCGAATCAAAACCACAAAGAGGTATCACCTCATACCAGTCACAATGACTAGTATCAAAAAGATAAGAAATAACAAGCGTTGGTGAGGATATAGAGAAAAGAGAACCCTTGCACACTGTTGGTGGGAATGTAAATTGGCGTAGCCGCTGTGGAAAACAGTGTGTAGGTTTCTCAAAAAATTAAAAAAACAGAACTACCATATGACCTAGCAATTCCACTTCCGGATATTTTTCCAAAGAAAATGAAAACCACTCATTCAAAAAGATATATGGATCCCTGTGTTCACTACAGCCTTTTTACATTGATAGATGAATGGGTAAAGAAGATGTGATATACATACCTTGGAATATTACTCGGTTATAAAAAGGAAGAGATCTTGCTATCTGCAACAACATGGTTGCACCTAGAGTGTGTTGTGCTAAGTGAAGTAAGTCAGACAAAGACAAATACCATGTAATTTCACTTACGTGTAAAATCTAAAAAAAACTAAACAAATGAACTGACAAAACAGACTATGAATACAACAACAAACTGGAGGTTGCCAGAGGGGAGGAGGGTGGTTGAGTAGGTGAGATAGGTGAAGGGGATTAAGAGATACAAACTTCCAGTTATAAAATAAGTAAGTTTTGGGATGTAAAATTTAAAAAAGAGAGAGAGAGAGAGATTGAGAAAGAAGGGGAAAATAAAAAGAATATACTGAATGCTAATCTTCCTCCATTCCTAAATATATGACATTTAATTTTTCTGTCACTGAGTCTTAGAAGATAGACATTAGGAGAAAGAAGGAAAAAATGAGGGAGGGCATATCGGAAGAGGAGACGAACTATGAGAGACTATGGACTCCGGGAAAAAAACAGGTTTTTAGAGGGGAGGAGGGTGGAGGGATGGGTGAGCCTGGTGGTGGGTATGAACGAGGGTGCGTATTGCATGGAGCACTGGGTATTATTCGCAAACAATGAATCACAGAACACTACATCAGAAACTAATGATGTACTGTATGGTGGCTAACATAACTTAATAAAAAAAGAAGACAGATCTTATAATTTTAATAATCTTTATCACGGAAGTGTTATTTATATCATGACTATTAGGTGAACATTCTCAGTGTGTGAGGTTTTGTGCTTAAATCCCATCTCATTCATAACAGCAATGTATTATTATATCTTCATCTTGCTGAATAGAAAACAGTTTTTATAACAAACATTGTACCTTTATAGCAATTACAATTAAAGTAGATCCAGAGCAAATGTAAATATTCTACCTTAAGTAACCCCAATTTAGGGGTGGATTCTGTCATCATGTCCCTTTACAGCAATTGTATTTGCATAGAATTCTTATGTGATGTATCTTTTAAAAAATAATCTGAGATATGCCTTTTACTATACCAATACATACAGTTGGCAATTGTTACAAAGGTTTTATGATAAAACTGTTTTAAAGATGGTAGGGTAACAACCTTGGAATTTTTAGTAAAATAGTCTCATTTAATTTTTTTTTTAGGTACTATGGTGGATGTCTATTACATTACTTCTCTGGCATATACATATATATGTACACATACACACACACACTCTTCTAATAAAGATTCTCATTTTTTCCTCTGGAGAACCACATTTACTCCTGCTTTAGTGGATGTAGTTTGGATGAGGCTAATGCTAACCTTGTTCTCCTCTTCAGGAGACCTGGGACCTGACCCAACCAATCAAAGTCTATTTCCTCATGATGATGATCTCAGAGATGAACATGTAACTCAGGCTGAGACAATGAAAGCCCACCCTGGAACTTCCGCTAAGCACATTAGAAAGACATACACTGAAGCTTTTTCTGCCAAAAATGCCAGTCTGGAGTGGTGGGAAACTTCTCTGCTGGAACAGATTTACTGAGAATGAAGCCAACCAGGAGGAAAACAAAGAAGAGAGATGGAGAGTCAGATTTCTGATATTATTGTTGGAGCATCTAGATTCTGTCATTCAAGTCCCAGGAAATTTCAGCTAATTGAGTTAGTAAATTCTTTTTCTTGTTGAGCCATTTTGAGTAACTCAAGCAAATGGAAGAACGAACCCCCATAAAAGATGAAGTACTAAAAGACTGTCTACACTTTATATCTTATATACATCAAGACTGTATACATTTCATAATGTAAATCAACAGATTATCCATTCTCCCACATTTGGATTTTTAGGTCCTTTCTAAATTTTCACCAGTGTAAGTCACACAGAAATGAACATCTAAAACATGAAGCATATTTACAGTTCAGATTATGTCTATAATTTTTAAGATAATTAGTGGGTGATGGAGAATTTTTTTATAATTTTCTAAAAATCAGGGCGCCTGGGTGTGGGTTAAAGCCTCTGCCTTCGGCTCAGGTCATGATCCCAGGGTCCTGGGATCGAGCCCAAAATTGGGCTCTCTGCTCAGCAGGGAGCCTGCTTCCTCTTCTCTCTCTCTGCCTGCCTCTCTACTTGTGACCTCTCTCTGTCAAATAAATAAATAAAATCTTTAAAAAAATAATTTTCTAAAAATCAATGGGCATCACTGAAAACACTATACTCTCTGTAAAATTATTTAATTTTTTAGACAAACAGATATAGATTATTTAATCTTCTGGAGCAGCAATACATAAATTGGGCTTTTAATGAAGTTACTTGAAATTTTATGTATCTGTATAATAATGAAATAATTTTTTAATAAAATCTTTTGAACAAACCAGAATAAAAATATTAGAACATTTTCCAAGAAAGCATAGGATCAAAGGAAAAATAATTATTATATAAAAAGTTACCCTCAAAGGTTTTCTTGAATATATCAAAATCTAAATAGAGGAAGACCAAATAAGTTTTGGGTTTTATTTTATTTTGATTTTTTATTTACTTATTTGAGAGAGAGAGAATGAGTGGGAGGAGGGACAGAAGGACATGCAGACTCTCGCTGAGTGGGAGGGCCCGATGCGGGGCTCAGTCCCAGGACTCCAAGTTCATGACTTGAGCCCAAGTCAGATGCTTAATTGACTGAGCCACCCAGGTGCCCTAAATTCTGGGTTTTATTAAAATGAAAATTTAAACAGCAGCAAGAATTATAGTCACTGTGGGAAAGCTAACATGATCCTCTATAATTATTAAAAACACAAATCCAACTAAATATCATAGATTCTAGCCATTTTTAAATCTCTTTTTTAAAAAAGATTTTAATTTATTTAATTTAGAGACAGAGGGAGAGGGAGAGAGAGCGCACAAGTGGGGGTAGGGGCAGAGGGAGAAGAAGAGAGAAACTCAAGCAGACTCCATGCTGAGTGTGGAGCCAGACTCAGAGCTGGATCCCAGGATCCTGAGATCATGACCTGAGCCAAAATCAAGAGCTGGATGCTTAACCAACTGAGCTACACAGGCGCCCCTATTTTGTTTCTTAATAAAGTTAGTCATGTATGGCCTAATCCTGATTACATGCTTGAATAGTGAAATAAAATTACTTAACCCAAATTTTTGGAAAAGAAAACAAGGATTTGAGTTATAGATCAGATCAATGGAATTGTCATTTATGCAACAAAATTTACCTTTGAGATGATTATTCTAGTTAATAACTAAGATATATTATTTACCTAAATCCTTGCTATAAATTAGTTTTCAACTCTATTTTCCCCTTTTATCTCTGGCTATACATCCATGTGAAATATTTCTAAACCAATGAATTGCAAACAGGAAGATTTCTTTTTATCTTCACTAACTTCAGAGGAAGGATTTTCAGATATGCTTAATTAGCCAAGACTCATTAAACCTGGGCATATTCTGAGGCAGCTTGGGAGTATCCAGTTGCAAGTACCCTTGCCTTCAATAAAACATAAGCAGTGAACAAACATCAGTGAAAAACATGATGGCCTTTTTATGGGAATAAAATATTTTTATGTGGATTAGGAAGTACTTTTTAATGCTCCAAATTATGACACTGTGCTATGGTTTGATAGGGGATTGTCTTGAATCTAATAAAAAGTATGATAAAACCTAAACTGTTTCTTTTGAACCTACGTATTATTATTGTTCATCATGTTTCTCTAAATGGTGGCAACTTTCTATATGTAACTGTTCTCAAATGCTGCCACCTAAAGGTTGAAGTTGGGTACAGACAAATAATGTCTAGAAACAAAAAAGTACAGTACCCTGGAGATACACAAAAATCCAACTAACGGAGGGGGAGACAAATCATGAGAGACTGTGGACTCTGAGAAACAAACTGAGGGTTTTGGAGGGGAGCAGGTGGGGGGTTGGCTGAGCCTGGTGGTGGGTATTAAGGAGGGCACATATTGCATGGAACACTGGGTGTGGTGCATAAACAATGAATTTTGGAACACTGAAAAAAAATTAAATTAAATTTGAAAAATCCAATTATCTCATTATATCCAAACATTAATTTACATATATGTGTATCTATTTGAATTTTTCTGTAAACTATTTTATCTATATGAATTTTTCAGGAGAAATGTAAATTATTAATAAAGTTTTATCAATGACCATAGCAAAAGATGGTAAACAAATAAAAAATGACTTAAATGTGTATCCAAATAATACCAACACTAATAATACTATGACTAATAAAAATTAAAAAGATGTCATATAGATGAATTTACAAATTAAAAGGTTTTAAGTACTTATTTGCTGATTAAACATTTCAGATTAAGAACAGTTACATGAGACCCATTTTTGTCAATGCATTATGGGCCATTTACAAACTGAGATTTCCAATCTTGAGATAAGGTCAGTAGAAGCCATTCATGTAAACTGCTTAAAACCACTGATAAAAAGCAAACTTATCCATATGCAAAAATATTAAATATACTCAGTCTGCAAATACTCTGCTAGAGGCAAATGTCCAGGTCTAATTCAGATGGTTAGGGTATATCCAGAGAAAGACAATACTTAAATGTACGATTAGCCTATTTAATATTTTTGTAATGGTGGTTTTTGTAACCCATAAAAAGAATGCACAATACAATACAATATTCTTAAAGTTACACAATGCTATACGTCACTTATATCTCAATAAACTGGAAAAAAATAAATTATAGAAACTTCCAATTAAATAAATTATATTAAACACAAAGCAAAAAAAAGGTGTACAGTAAGCATTTTCAGTATCTATTCATCACTGCCTATAAAAACTAATATCTAGAAAATATGAGTATTATGTCCAAAATCCTAAAAAAGGATTCTAGGAAGAGACTGGAGCTAATTACCTAGAAGAAAATGTAGTTACCCATCTGTTGACATTATCTCAATCCCTTAACTGTGATTGTATATTTATCAAATTTTCTAGTAATAATTTCAAGTCCTGTACACTTCCTATGAAGTTATTACCTTCCAGAAATGAATAAAATATTGCTTTGATTTTTATATCCTTTTCTTACGAGTTTAGTTAAGATGGGTGTGTTTATCAAAGTCTGACCATCACTAGGTAGATGGATACAGTTCAGTTTCAGAACCACCAGGAAGGCTCTGCGGAGCCTACCAAGACACAGTTTTATGTAGGGAGTCCTTCACAAAATAGCAGGTCACCTTTTGGTTTGACATCTTTTTAGTTGCAATTCATCTTGTGAATGTCTGTAGCAATCACCACATAGGAAGCGCCTTGGTTCATTTAACTTCAAAGCCCAATGCCTACTATACTCAATATATTTATTTATTTAATGAATAAATGAATTTTTATACTTAAAAGGTAAGATTATTTAGTTGTTTATGAAATCAGATATGAATGGAAATGTTTCAAATATTAAATTTTTAAAATTTGTATCCAAAATAACTTGCGTTAAGCTTCATTCTAGTTTATGCTTCAGCATGGATTAAGAAACATTAACAACCTAATTTCAAGTTATAGTCTATAGATTTATAATTTTACTGGGTAAATTTGTACACATTAATAAGCTTGCATTTTCTCATTCTTCCCATTAAAAGAAAAACCTCAAAACTGCTTTTCTAATAAAATATTCTGAGGAAAATGTTCACTTCTTTTTTGATTTTTTTTTAAGATTGTATTTATTTACTTGAGAGAAAAAGAGAGTGAGCACGAGAGAGAGAGAGAGAGAGAGAGAGAAATGTTGAGCAAGGGGGAGAGGTAAAGGGAGAAGCAGAGTCCCCACCAAGCAGGGAGCCAGACAGCAGGACTGGATGCCAGGACCCTGGGATCATGACTTGGGCCAAAGTCAGACTAGTAACGACTGAGCCAAGCACAAGCCCCAGATCTCACCTTTCTGTATGCCTTAAGTAAAACAGTTTTCTTAATCTTTAAAATAGCAATAATAACATCCGCATCCTGATAGGAAGCTCATGTTAGCACAACAATGATTGAAACAAAGTAAAATCTCAGTAAATGACAGGCATGTGTCAGGAAGAGGAAGAAGGTCGGTTAACTAAATTGAGCTATTTCTTACAATTCTAGGTACATTTTTTGCTAGATGTGATCCTATGACCACGTCATTATCTTGGGGAAACCACCTGTTTTCTCTGCAATAGCAGTTTCCCGTTTATCTCCAGCAAATCTATCAGCTGATTCAAGCAAGTATCAATGAGAAAGAGAGCTTAAACTCAATGTCCTCTTTACAGTTTTGCTTTGGAGAAAAAAAGTAGGAATAAAAGAAAATACTTCCTATCTGCCCACACTGATTCTTGAGGTGAGCTGGCATAAGGCTTGGAAGGAAAAGGAAGTGCCTTCTGTCTGCATCAGGAGCACTTATCCTAATACATGGGTTTTTTCCCTAACAACATTAGGCATTGTGGGATCAAGCTTGCTTTTAACTTATACGTGTGCTCCTCATTGTAAAATGAGAAAAAAATTTTTTTTGAATTACCTAATATATCACTTTTTTTTACTTTATTATTTTTTTCAGTGTTTCAAGATTCATTGTTTATGCACCACACCCAGTGCTCCACGCAATACACGCCCTCCTTAATACCCACCACCAGGCTTACCCAACCCCCCAACCCCCTCCCCTCCAGTAAAATGAGAAATTTTTGAAGATCAAACACCAACAAATGTATTATGTGAATCATGATCACAAAGTTATGAGACATTCATATATGGATTAATTAATTTAACAATTTAGTTGCAAATTCCATGAGAGTCCCTAATATTTATTTATTTATTTATTTTTTATTTATTCATTTGACAGAGATCACAAGCAGGCAGAGAGGCAGGCAGAGATAGAAGCAGGGGAAGCAGGCTCTCTGCTGAGCAGAGAGCCCGATGCGGGGCTCAATCCCAGGACCCTGGGATCATGACCTGAGCCGAAGGCAGAGACTTTAACACACTGAGCCACCTAGGTGCCCCCCTAATAGTTATTTAATACACAGTCATCAATGCTAATAATTAATTAACAGGCTTTATTTGAATTTCATATATGGTATTCTGCTAGGATCTGGGTCTGTCATTTGAATTACTAAATATTAATATTTACCTTCTTAATCTTCTTAAAATTATATGGTTTTTGTATAAGGTATGAAAATAGTGTTTTCAAGTTTGCCTAAATATGAAATTTAATGTATTGATTCCTATAAAGCTCATTCACGAAAATTTTATTTATTCCTAACTTTCTAAGAGGCCAGGCAGGGTGTTCCCCAGACTAAATGCTCCTTGAGGTAGCAATATTAAAAAGTATAGTCTATAGTCCATAATTCATAATTCATGCTTTTGTAGAATTTATAGTCAGAAGACTTAGGCCTAGAAACTTGAGGTGTTACCTGGAAATGTAATAATAAATCATGAGAGCATAACATGTTATTTCCCAGAAGGTCATGTTTTAAGAAAACAGTGACAGTAGTGTTTATGTGAAATCATACATTTTTATGTTTGCCAAAATCACACTTATAAATGATAGCATTTATTACAGAGAATATTATCCCATCATATTAGAAAATCTTTACACTATCAACAGTGTCACACAGCACAAGAAATATATGCAGGCAGCAAAGCTCTAAGTCAAATTTCAGAGTCGGCACATACTGTGTTGTGTGGAATATTAACATCCGGATACGTTCAGTATTGAATCATTGTAATTAGACTATTTAACAACCAATATAATTTTAGAGTTTTCATTTAATATTTAGAATTTTCTGAGTTATGTTAACTAATGTGGCATAAAGAGAGAATATATGCTAAATTTTTATAAAATAAAAATGTCCTCTGAAACATACCGAATTACCTTTAGAGAAATGTAATATCAGATTCTTGAATATTTAATATAAATTCTATGCATAATGAAGTTATCATAATTTTACTTTCCTTTCATTGCCCTCCCCAAGAGTGAATATTTTATTAATATTGCTTCTTTGGTGAAGAACCTTAGATCTTGTAATGGTATCTTACACTTTTCACTGTTGGAATTCATAGTCAATAATTTAAGGTTGAATCTTATGCATTATTACTTTTACATTATTGAAAATAACAATTGAAGGCATTGCTTTATCACAAAATTTCCCTCAGGGCAAGCAGAACCTTTACTCGCTCTTTCTCAACTTTTCTTATTTAATCCTGATTGTGAATCTACTGACTGCCATCTTATCACTGGCACTTAGCAATCACATCTGTTAGACTAAATGTTGTCCCAGTTATTTCTGCTCCACGAATTAATGGCATTACATCTAGGGGATTTTCATTAGCTTTCAGAGAAAAAAATACATGAAAAATGGCTGTAATCCAAACTATAATCTTATAGAAAGTAGCCAAACCTAAAATCAGAATACGCTCACCTACTGTTTAGAAATGATTTTCATCATTATTTTTTCTGACATTGGTTCAGAATTATACAATCATACAATTATACAATCATACCACATATTAATACTATATATTTTAATACATCTTGAAGGATTTATCACAATTTTAGTAATTGCAAACTTTTAATTTATAAATGGCTATCTCAGTTCTTTTGATTTTCAGTAGTGATGTTTTCCAAAAGTCAGCAGGTCTTCCAGTAGCTAAGGACAGAGAGAAACACATGTGGTCTTGAGTTCGTGGAAACTGGGGAAGGATGAGTCTGTAGCCATTTGGTAAGTCCATTTATGAGTCCAAATATTCAATACATGTCTTTTCAAACCCCCTTCTTTGGGAGATGTGTGTGTGTGTGTGTATACACATACATATGCATACAGGTATCCCTGCTTTTTGAAAGTTCACATTGAATCTTCTTTTTTTTAATTTTATTAAATTCAATTAGCCAACATATAATACATCATTAGTTTTATTGGTGTAGTGTTCAATGATTCATTTGTTGTTCAATGATTCAGAGTTGCTCATCAGATCACATTGCATCATTTTGCTTTTATAAAAATCCTACAATAGTACCTGTTTTCACTAACCGAAAGAAAGCCAAAGAAAATTTTCACTTTTCCAAAGAAGACAAAATTTAAAAATAGTGTTCAGTGCTTGTTTTGCCGTGAACCATTACAGAGGCAGCAAGCACCCACAGCAGCAAGGGTGGCCCCGCCAAGCTCCCTCCTCAGGAACTACACTCAGCATCTCAGCATCAAGCAGCTCTGTGCTTGATCTCCACTTATTGTGTGTATCCATTAGCAACATGGGTTGTAAGGTATCAGAAAAGCCTAAGAGAGGATATTTGGGGGTCTGGGAATGCTCAAATATATTTCCATATAAATTAATTTTAATTGCTCCTTCATTTTATTTTGGCTTCTGAAAAGTTTCATAAGAACAATTTGCTAATCTGCTTTCAAATAGAAGGGGACACTGTGTGTGTGTGTGTGTGTGTGTGTGCGTGTGTGCGTGTGCATGTGCATGTGTGTGTGTGTATACACATACATATGCATACATATACATATATACATACATACACAATACACAGAGATACACATATATAAATGATCCTAGAATGTTTGAGCTTGCTCAAACAACAATATAATATATTAAAATTCTATGATATCCTAGAACTTGTCAAGTTGTCTCCAAATGTGTCACCAACAGAGAGCAGTTAAGCACGAAAAAGTCCATTTGAAGTCATCTTTTGGGTTATACTTAAGAGCAAATATAGCCACATAAACCATAAATGCAGCTTGTACTGTAGTTTTTATGGGTATGCTATTTTAAGAATTATATCCTTAATTCACATGATAAGGTAAAATAAAGTACAGGATTACTCAAGTATTCGTTCCCAAAGGCATTTGACCAATCTTTCTGGGATATTACATACCATACACTAAACAATAGCAACGCATAAGCTGGAACTCGGGGAGTATAATAATGTTATTAAGGCAATTAAAGGAATGAAGCTTAAAAAAAAAAAAACAGACTTTCTATCCAACAAATTTACTGCTCTTCTATTATTCACTTTCTCTTCTCATATATTTCCCATTAAAAATCATTTTCATAGGTGTTCCTTCTGTTCAAATAATATGTTTCTAACAATTGTTATCTTTACTTTCCCCATATTTTCTTTCTTTTTCTCCTATCAGTAACAACCTAGCTATTGAATGGTATAAAAGAAGTAACAGGTGGCTAGGTCATTACGTAGTACTTGCACAGGCCAACAAATGCTACCTAAGATTGGCACAGACTTATCTTCAAAGAGGTTCTCATTTTCTGCAACTTGGTGAAAATCATTAACTTACAAATATTGTAAATACTGCCTTAACTGAATTATATAGTATGCTTTCCAATCACTATCCAAATGCCAGAGCCTTATGCATATAGGTATTTACACATTTTATTTATATGAAAGTTAGAACAGGAGAAAGTTAATTTATAAAATTTAATTAAAATCATAAAAACCATTTGTAATTTAATCATAAAACCATTTATAATCAGTGGAAAATAATTTAATCTGTTATAGAAAACCTTAGCATAAGCTTAAGCAGCAGAAACGATCTTATTAAGAAACAACTAATGGAAAGAAGAAAGACTTTAAAATTAAAGAGAAGAAATAGACTCTAGTGAAATATTACTCCATAAAAAGATTCTAGAGTAATAAAAAAAAAATTAATTTGACTGGAGGTAGTGGAGGTCCCACATGTTGATGAGTATGACGTATGTCCAATAAATATCTGTTGAATACAAATAATTTCCCTTTAGAAAAAAAAGAGAGAGGGAAGCAAACCATAAGAGACTCTTAACTACAGAGAACAAACTGCGGGTTGATGGGATGGAGGGAGGTAGAAGGGGGGTGGGCCAAAGGGTAATGTATAATAAGGAGGGCACTTGTGGTGAGCAGTGGGTATTATAGGTAAGTGATGAATCACTAAATTCTACTTAAAACCAATATTTACACTATATTTGCACTATAGAATTTACATAAAAATTTTTTAAAAACCCAAAAGCCAAAAAACAAAAATTTTCCTCTATATGAAGGACTGTCAAGCCTTTTTGTCAGAGCATACACTAGTGCATGTGAAAAACTTTTTAACCCTTTATTATTTACTTAGAAAAGAAGAACATTTTAGAGGAACATAACCTCCACATTGATGTTCAGAAGTCAATCTCAAAACACAATATAGGAAAGGACATTCGGGAGCACATATTTTAAAACTCTGCCACAAACAGCTCTTTCAACAAGAGAACCACTTATGATGTACTCTAAATATCTGTTCAAAATCACATGGAATTGTTCTTTATTGAATATGAAATTGATTATATGCACAGTCAGGAAAAAAAAGACCTTTTCCCTCCAATGCAATCAATACAATTCTAAAAAACACCATTTAAATTCATCTAACCAAGTTAAAGATCAATTTGCAAGGGAAGGAATATAAATCGTCCTGCCACACCTCCTTTCCCTCCTCAGTGAGTGGTCTGTTTCTAGCTTTTCAAAACATTAATATAAATAATGCATTTATTAAATAAAAATGGGAAAAAAGGAAATTCTTCCTCTTCCTTGAAATTAACAACAGAAGGTAGAACTTATAAATGTCTTAATTAATTCTTAATTCTTCTTGATCACTTTTGCTCCTTATCTTTTATACGCTGGGACTCACTTTTCCACCAACCTTAGCACTTTCCTCATATTCAAGATCACTTTGTCCAAGAATAGTAGACAATCACAAACACCAATGCTGCTTACACCTTCCTCAAACACTCAGAGCTGAAATAGAATGGACCAAAAGCAAGCATCCAATGGGTAGGGCTAAATGAGCAGTACTTGAATTTGACACCTGGCCACAGATGGATTTATCTTTGGGCAAGCTATTTGGACCCTGTCGATAGAGTGATTTAATAGCAACATCAAACACTTAAGAGTATAAAATTTGCCAGGCCCCTATTGTAAGCAAACTGCATACATTTTCTGATCTAGCCTCACAAAACACAATGAGGCAAGTACAATTTTCCCTCTCACTTTAGAGATGAGGAAACTAAGGCCCAGAAATGTGCAATCACTTGCTCAAGGTCACAGAGTTGATAAATTGCTGAGCTGGGATTTGAACCTATGTAGACTAATTCCAGAGATGCTAATCTTACCTACCCATTGTATTCTATTGTTTAGAAACTCAGGAGGTTAATGAGATGTCAATGTTTTCACCTGTGAAGGACGAGCTGGATCAGGGGGTCAAAAACTCAAATGTCTTTGGAGGTTATCCAGGCACTAAATAATGGAGTATACTGTTTGTAAGACACGAGAGATGGTGAGAACTGCAGAAACCTAGCGGAAATGTGCTCTTTCTAAAAAGACTAGTTGTTAACTCAGCTTCACTTGATGGCTAGACAAGCCCAGTGTATTTTCAGAACAAGCTGAGAATCAAGATCTCTCTCCATGTGAAATTTTAAAATGTTTAAAACACTAAATAGGCCAAGTACAGCTGTGGTTGAATGCTTCCTATGAGCCACCAGTTGGTAATTTCTCAACAAGAAGAGTTCTATTTCTTTCAGAACCAATGCCCTAAAACTCATCTATAATACCCACATGGTGATATTTAATGCCGTTTCTCAGGGAAACATAAGAAAATGATGCCACTGGTTTTCAACCTAGGTCATCCAGTGAAAACCACATGGCTAACCATATTAAATGGATGAGTTTGCTTTCCACAGCACAATTTTTCCTTTTATTTCAAAACTGCATGTGTGTGTCCCTTACATGAAGTAGAATTTATGATTTTCCATATGGGAGTCATTTCAGAACTCTAAATGAATTGAAACACAAATTGTTTTCTCAGTTTTTTTTATATTATTTTGGCTTTTACATCATATTTGTGAATTGAAAGATCTGATTTGACTATACAAATACTGTTTACTAGATTTTACTGTCAGCTTTTATTCTTTTCATCAAAAATGCACAAATTGATCTTTGATTTTTTTGCATGATTCCGCTCCCCGTTTTTCCAGTCTAGAAGATTTAAACTTTTATAGATGTAATTATCACTCTAAATTTGAACCATGCATCCAGCGCACTTAAAACCACTAAAGATACCCTTAATGTCTTTCTGCAGAAAATATCTCTAAATAATTTTAAAGACAGTTTTAGGTATAGTTAAAATGATAAATATATAAAGAAGTGTGAATATCGACTATTTACATTTCTGAAGGGGTTATGAAATTAGGGGTCTTTGTTTTTCATTTTCCCATATTTAGCAAGTGAAAGATAGATGGAATTAGTAATTGCGATGATAAATGCAGAATAATTGAAATGCAAGCATCTTGTAATTAGTTTCTCTCTGATGTACTTCAGCTTCCAGTTGACTGCTGAGAAGGATAAAATCTTTGAGGTTAAACTCATTAGTTTCATTGGGATCTTCTGGAAAGGATTCATTGTGCGTTGAGAGGGCATCAGCAAAACCAATGCACAGAATTTTAGAGCTGGCTGGGATACAGAAATGAAGTTAACACACACATACAAACACACACACATGGAGATAAACACATACACAAACACACCTCTATCTGCAAGTCTTGTCTCCAGAGTTCTATATTTAGTATATAAAATACTTCTCAGTATTCTTCCAGGAGTTTGTACTATTGTGTTCCAAGGCTACATGTCATTACACATCTGGCATATGCCTACACAGAAATATTGTACAAATGTGTATCATAATATTTATTCAAAACATCTCAGAGAAAGATTATAATAGTTATCAAGGTTATGACAATTCCCTTAACTAGATTTTCCAAGATAAAACCTAAAAATAGCAGCATTTTATGCTCTCTTAAAAAATGTATTTTGGGATCAAGGGAAAATAAATGTTTGTTTTGAATGTGTGTTGTGAAACCACTATTTTATTGCTTAAGCCATTTTGTGTTTTGGTTTAAAATTGTATTAGTCTGTATAAAATGATCTGTGTTCCCCACTATGAATGTCCTCCTAGAAGTAACAACATATTGACTGGGATTAGTGCCAAACTTGGACAAAAAAATTTTTTAAGGAACCCACCTTCTGGAGAGAAGTACCTATAACTGGTACCAGACCTCTCTACCATTGATCTCTAAGAATCAAGAAATTACAGGTTCCTTCACACCGCTCCCCCCCGCCACAATCCATCACTGTCTCATAAGCAGATGAAAAAAGAACAGAGATAGAGTAAGAGTCATTATGTCTTGTGAACATTTTTATGTTATGCATAAGAGGCAAGTGCCTCTCTTTGTTGTAGGGGGAAGAAGGAGGAAGACCGACCATGGTGTTGCCTGGCTGAGTATCTGCTCACATAATAGATCGAACTCATCTGACTCAGGCCTCTTTGAGCAAAAGTGAATTAGAGGGAGACAGCAAGGAGGGTACACAGAAGGACAGGACTGGACCACCTTCATGCCCAGAATTTGGTATGAAAAGATGTGTGAGTTTCCATGGGCCACAACGATACTGAGGGGCAGAGGACTTCTTAGTCTGCTGGTAGTCCACCCAAAATAGCAGCCCACCAGGGGCGCGTGGGTGCCTCAGTGGGTTGAGGCCTCTGCCTTTGGCTTGGGTCATGATCCCGGGGTCCTGGGATGGAGCCCCACATCCGGCTCTCTGCTCGGCAGAGAGCCAGCTTCCTCCTCTCTCTCTGCCTGCCTCTCTGCCTACTTGTGATCTCTGTCAAATAAATAAAATCTTAAAAAAAAAAAAAAATAGCAGCCCACCAGATGAAAGGACTCCTGCATTTAGAGGGTTTAAATGTTCCACCCATGGTGAGGGCAAGTGAGCTGAAGAGTCGTGTTCCAGAAGGACTCTTGCTCTCACACCAGGGAACCGAGTAGCAAGAATGCCCTGCAGGACCCCCAGAGTATGTCCTTCGTGTCTCAAAAGAGCACCAGAACTCATCTTCTCATCATAAAGGTGAACCCCAAAGAACAAGATGAGGCCTGAAGAGACATATCTTTCCCTTCCCTTACCACTTCAGGACTCTCACTTATGGTCAAGTTTGTGCTTGGGAAAGAAGAAAAAAATAACACTCTAATTAGGTTCAGAATAAAATTTTTTACCTGAACTGGGTTTTAATAACCAAATTCACAGGAAAACTGAGTAACATATTCAAAATACTGTGAAGGGATGGGAAAGGGTCTGAAGACAAAGATTAAAGGGAAAAAAAAAGCTTTTATATTTAAACAACTTGCTGAGTTAAACTCCTCAATAAAGGGGCGGGGTTTACACCTAGACTCAGGTTCCTGTTGGTCTGTTTAATTTTTGAGTGTATATTTGAAGAAAATGTAGCTGAAACCAGAAATACAATTAACTCTGCAGACCAAGATTTAGCCACCAGAAGACAAGCAGGTTCATCATTCCTTCAAATCCTTCAATAGCTTAAAATAAAGAGAATTTAGGATATATTGTTTCATATTTCATTTGGAGTTAGAGCCTACGAAGACTGGGAGTAAGAGTCCTGTCCCAATCAACACCTCATTCAGGCACTACTTGCTTTTTCATTGCCTTACAAATTAATAACCTCAAGACAACGGACTATCTTCAGAAAACTAATGTTTCAAACCACAGGGCCTGAGTAGGTGGGATTTGGATAAAATGTACCAAGGTTTTTCCTGAACCCAAGGGCTCCAAAAACAAATGAACTGGCCAGTACCCCGAGCAGAGAAGATGCTGTCTTCACACAACTAACTGTTCACTAATACTAATTAGGATTAATGAGCAGAAACATAACATAGACTCCAAATAACAGTGGCTTAAACAAAAGAAAAGTCGTTTATTTTGCTCTTAGTTCGGTGGCTTCATTATCAGTTCTCTGCTCCACCATCTCTGGAGTGTGACTCTTACCCTTTCCCAGTCCAAGAGGGAGTTCTGAGTTCCAAGCAGCAAGTTGGAAAGAGGGGAATAAAAGCCTCACTGCTTCCTTTAAGGCTGCATCCTGAAAATGGCACACTTCCCCTCCATCTCGGTGCCTAGAACTCAGGCACATAGCTGCTCTGCTCCTCTTGGCCCCCATGACCCCAGCTGAGAATGAAAGTTCTATTATTGTAGGAGAGAATATATAAGGGGACAATCAGTAACCAGCGGTTACTAACACATCACTTTTATGGCAAGCTTAGCCCCACATGGATACAGTCATAGCTAGGAATTAAGTAATAAATATATTCTGGGCAGTCCCAATAATATTACAGCTCTATGCACTAAGCTTGGTGTACTTTATTTACATAAGAGCCCTCCATATCTGCATAGCAGTTTTTACCCTGATTAAACGATTTTGATTATAGGCTATAAAGCCCACAGTTAAAAAGAAGTAACCAATACAAGAAAGAGGAGAAGAAATGATAAATGGAAACATACTGAATTATGGTATCTTGAAAGGAAATCTAATTAAGGAAAAGAGACAACTCAAACAGCACAGAGATCTAGACATATTTAGTATAAGGCACATGCCATTCACTCATCATTTTATCCTGCAGGGACCACTGGAATAATAACTAAAGTTCATTACGAGCTTTCAAAAAGGTTGTGATCTTTTAAGGAAGGCATGGTTAAATGTAATGCAGTTTTGGCATGGGTAAGTTAAGCTAATTTCTGTGCTTATAGGTAATAATCATCAGGCCTTTGGAAAACTCAGCTATCCAGACAATTCATTCTGTAGATAAGCTACATAGTTGAGAGTTTAATTTCATATTCTTAACTGTGTTCATCAATAAACAACTTTATATACTTGGATATACAGATTTTTAAATGTGTGAGACTGGAAATTAATTGCATTTCACTTAAAAGGATTACAAATTTTACTGAATATTAATAACTAGGATTATAGTCATTTTAATAGATATATTCATTTTACCTTGAAATAACATTATGACTTGTCTTAATTGCTAACGTATTCTAAATTACCTCAAGCTTGTAGCCAATATGCAATAAGAAACACTGTAGACTGTGTTACTTTATAAACATAAGGCAACTTTAATAACAACTAACTTCTGATATTTAGAATGAGAATTTGTATTAAATTTTTTTTTCTTAAATGAACAGATAGGATCATTTCTTTCATCTGTACTGATAAAATTGGATTTCTAATCACTTAAATATCTCTGAAAATCCAAATAGGTGAGAAATAGAATGTGAAAATTAATGAAAGGAAAACATTCCCTTATTTGCACAACTCTTATAGAATGCCTTTTAAGAAAATTTAGATAACTGGCAAACATTTGGGGATTGAGATGGTGGTAAGGATGTACAAAATGAAGGAAATGAAAAATATAATAATTATTTACTTCAGGGAAACCAAAAAGTAGTGTGTAAAAGTAAAAAAAGAAAATCATAAATTTGAATAATGTTTACATGACTATGTAAACTTCTAATAATGTAAATCCTTGATACTCATCTATACCAAAAGAATGGCCCAAACCTATTAAAGAAGATTGAACCGGTGCATGTGTGTATCAGCGTCAGGGAAAGAAGAAGCATCAGTCCTGAGCTTTTGTAGGTAGAAAGTTAACAAATCATTTCTGAACATTGTTTCATTTCAAGAAGCAGTGATATAAACCTGTCATGTAAAGACATGAAAGTAAATGGTAAATGAATCATCAAACAAACAAACAAGCAAACAAACAAACAAAAAAAAACCCCAGAAGCGATAGCCTTAATGGAAAAGGGAGAAGGACAGGGATTGTTGTTTCATGAACAATGTTTTGTATATATTGGCCTAGAAAACCAACAGTAAGAGCAAAAGTAAAGAAAGTGAGGGAAGGGAAATTTAATATACAAAGCTGGGCAAACTTAGCTAAGGTAACTTGGGCAGATGGGGTCATATTCTGATACTTTTTGTGATTTGCAACAAATTACTCAATCTCTCTGAGCTTTGGTGCCCAAACTGCACCTCTGTATAATAGGATATTTTTTTTCACAGAGTCCCTATGAAGATGTTTGTAAAGAGTTAACACTGCTGTACAATAATCACAAATATCTTAGTTCCTTCCTGCTTTCTCCTGCATTATTACTATTTGTGTAATGGAATATTAGGATGGGATACTTTCTGTTTCTATTTTACCCATGGTGTCTATGGGAAAAATAGCAGAAACTGAAGTGAGTGAGAGGCATATCCCCAAGACAGATTTTATGGAGAAATGGTTGAAAACCAATGTCCTAACTTCTGGGTAGATCAAGGACATCAAAGATTATTAGAATATGAAGGAGAGGGATTTGCTTAGATATTTCTCTGGAAAGTGTCATAATAGGTCCCCATTCCCTCCTACCACCCCCCCAAAGTACTGCTGGAGTCAGAGTCCCTTCTCCTTCTCTCAAACCCAATGGTGGGGGTACAGAGTGGTCCACAAGATCAATTAGAGAGCTTGAAATAAATTCCTTGTGTTTGGGAGACAGTGCAGGACAGTACCTGACTTACTTCTGAGAAAGCAAGAATGGTCAAGGGCTGCAGGGTAGTATGGTAATGGGGATGGGAATAATAGTTTAAAAAATTAGCATGCATTAATCTAGCCTTTATAATATGGCAGACTCTGTTCTAAGCACTTAGTATATATTACCTCTCACAACTTCATAAAGTACATGAGGAATCTAAAAGTTACACAAATAGAAAATGACATAATCTGGGTTTAAACTGAGAAAATTTGTCTCCAAGAGTCCACGTATCTAAGAATTATACTGGGTTAATTATCACCTAAGATGGGGTTCAATCAAAATCAAGTAACCAGCTAATAAGGAAGCTGAGGGGAGTTAATTTTGATATGATCTCTTTGAAAAGAAATACTAAGTATTTGTATATTTGCATGGCTGTGGTATACTGAGGAGTAAGGACATGGCATATTTTAGTTGAACAGTTGGGAAGTGGTGGAATTGGGTTGCAAACCCAGGACAACTGAAATATAAAGTGTAGGTATTCACTGTGCTCAAGTCAAACTCATTATCTGCAAACAAAGGATAACAGGATTTACTTAATATTGTGCTTTTCCTTTGCAAAAGCAAGGACTAACACAGTGGTTCTCCAAGTGGGGCCCAGGAATTCCATGCAGCACTCAAGATATTTTCAGGGGTCCTTGAAGTCAAAATCATACATAGGTAAAAGATCCATTTGAAGTGCACAACAGAAGAATGGGTTTCGGTAAGGGATGCGCAATGTTGAATTTTAGGGTATTGCCAAAAACTCCCTAGAGTTATTTAAAAGGATATTAAAAGTCTCCTTTCTTTTTCAACTACCTGTGTGAGGATTGACTTTCTTCTTATATATAGTCAAAACATCATATCTACACAGACATAGTCTAATATACATAGACTATGTCTAATATATATGTGAATATATGTAGATTATATATCATATATATAGGTATATCATCATAGTCATACAGCATATATATAGTCAAATCTATACATACTGAATGCAGACACAGATATGGAAATCCAACTACTTTCCATACACCTAGACATTAAAGATATTTGCAAAAACAAAACAAAACAAAACAAAGCAATGCCACTCTTCCCACTATTTTTTGTTTTGTTTTGTTCACAAAATATTTTATTGCTTATAAAAAAGTTACAAATTTAGCATCTTTGCTTTTAAATGGATTAATGCGTATTTTTAATTGCTCTCAGTTTTATTTCAATTGATGGATATAGCCAACATAAACAAAAAATCGAGGGGGGGAATCCTTAGTAATTTTTAAAGATGCAAAGTAGTTCTGAGTCCAAAAAGCTTAGGGAATAACAGGCCCATATTATCTTCTCAATAAATATCAATACTTTTGCCCTTCATTTTGTTAGTAACAGGTACAGGGTTTTGTTATGTTTTTTAATCTTTCAAAGTTTTATTTCACACTGCAATTAAAAATATGTCATTCCACTATGTAAGGGCTCTAAGTCGCTATATTAGTTGCAGAAACACTGTGGAACTGTTACTAATCCAGTACATTCTTAAAGTTTGGCAATACAATGAAGCCTATGAGTTACGTTATTTTCTTTATTTCTTTTTAAGTTTTTATTTACTTATTGGACAGAGAGAGAAATCACAAGTAGGCAGAGAAGCAGGCAGAGAGAGAGAGGGGGAAGCAGGCTCCCTGCTGAGCAGAGAGCCCGATGTGGGTCTCCATCCCAGGACCCTGAGATCATGACCTGAGCTGAAGGCAGAGGCTTAACTCACTGAGCCACCCAGGCACCGCTACAATGTTATTTTCTATTATATTTTGCAGAGTAGAATTTGTAATCATCTCACACACTCTTATAAAACTATTTTATTTAATTATGGCACACACTGGGAAATAAAAAGATATATCTGATCATCTCAAGTAGAAAAGCAATCTATGATATCTGAGGGAAAAAGGGCATACTTTGAGCAAGATACATTTAAGAAATCACTAACAATATCAAGATGTTTAGCTAGTAATTACAAATGCTGCTACTTTTGTTTTGTTTTACATTAAGTATTGAAATCAATTGTATGGATCCCAAATTCCTATTGTGGTAGATTATCTTACCAGCAGAGGACATAAAATATTTGGAGACACTAATTAGAGCTAAACTTACTACTTGTCTTTAAAAAGTATAGTCCACCATCACCTTGGCTGTAGATATTCAGAAATAGTCAACATTTCTATATAGTAAGAGGCAGTCATAAAAGTATGAAAACAGAAAACTTAAACCTTCATTAAGTTTATATTAAATAATACAATAGACAGCAAACTACCTGAGGCACAGGGGATGCTCTTTTATGTCAGAATAAGTTTGGAAACAATTTCCTTCTCCACCAAATCTGTCCAGCCTGGGTCTAGCTCCTTAGGCAGAGACAGGGAGAGAAGAGAAGCTCCATGGAGAAACAGGTTCCAGCAAGAGCTAGGATATTCTCCATGAATATTCCTGCTCTGAGAAGAGACAAAAAGGAAGCTGAGAGAGACCTAAAGCCTGCAGGGAGGGAGGGAGAGGTAGGCGCAGAGGAGGGCAGAAACTGGGTCAAGTTCAAATCAGAAAGGCAAAGCAACAAAAACAGTGAGAGGAGTGTGCTTGGGCTTCAGAGTTGAAGAGAATGAAAGTTTAATATGCTGTGGATCAGATTTGGCAGTTCAGTCTCTAAATCTTGAAAATGCTGGGACCGGTCATTTCTTTTCTCCGCAAACGCTTTGCAGGGATGAGGATAGCATCACACAGGCTGATCACCTCTCTGCACCACCCAGCAGAATTCGAAAAGCTGAGCTCTTGAACTTGCAAAGATGTAAACTAAATAGGGAAAAACTATTTCCAGAAAACTAGCAGCCACGGCCAGAGATCTGCAGAGATTGCATAAGAAAAGGAGACAATCAGTGCTGTAGTGGGACAGTAGACAGAGTCTGTGCACACAGAACCTCTGATTAAGCAAAGACAGAAAGCCTTTAGAATGCATCTTGATAGGAGCAAGTAGCCATCCTTATATAGATCACTACAAAACAAACACAGCCAGAAATGAGCAGGTGGTGCAGAATTAAGAGCTAAGATGATTAATAAGAGATCTGCAGAATACATGGTTGAAGAAAATTCCCTTTGCACATGTGTAGCTAAAGAATCCAGTAGTTCTGTGGTTCTGAGAGATTGGAAGTAAACATCAGAGCCATATTATCTGTAATCTATTTGATTCTTATTCATGTTTCAGTGAACTGTCTAATAAATCGTAAACATTATATTCCATGTGTGATTTCAGTCATTCTCACATCATTTAGGCTGTATTTTGTAAGTCCACGTTAGAAAAACCTCTTCAGTTACTGTTAAATAAAGATATTTGAAAGAGATAGATCCCAAGCTGACAAATGCTGAGAATATTCCCAGGCTGAGCAGATAAGAAGTGCTATGTTTAACAAAACAAGTCCTTTATAATTACATTTTTTACTCAAAATATTAACAGATATGTAAAATTTTAGTTGTTTTCTCCATTGCCCACATGTCTTTTCTCTGTCTAATAACATTACAGATTTCAGATTTTCTCTCATAATAACCTGTTTTTTCTTAACTTAGAAAGATAAGAATCACTACAGAATGGAAAACACTACTAAATGTTTTGCCAAAAACATGAATGAAAATGTTCATTTATCTCAAACATATGATCATTAAATGTCAGGCTTTAAAATCTTTTGGAAACAATACAGATTATGAAATCTCCACTCAATTATGACATAAGTTAATTGCTTTTTTCCTCAAATGAAATTTTTTCTTTATACTTACTCTGGGCAATTTCTGTCAGATACTATTGTACAACAATATATCATAATTTGTTCTGCTTTGGCTTGTCATGATTGCATAAAAGATTAAAAGTTTACCCATGGATAAAAATAAATTATATACACTAATGAATCAGAGTTCTCTCTGAAAAAAAATCTGGGCTACAGAATGTATACTATGCAAACTATACATTATTTCGGGGATAAATTTAAGTATTGCAATTGGCCAAACTGACCAATTGAGATTTCGGATGCTGAGCAACACACAGCTCATCTGTGTTTTCTAGTCACAAAGGGGACATGGTTTCCATCCCTGGCATTTTAGTTCATTGAGCCTAAAGAAGTAACTCATTATTCCATACTCAGAGCCAACATTTTCTACTTGAGACACAATTCTAACAAAATTAATACGAGATGAAGATGGCATTAATTCATTTCCAGCTAAATTAGTTCTCCAGACTTTGACAGCCTGCACTGTCACTGTGTACAACATTGAAAGCTACACGGTTTTATACAAAGAAAAATATATGCTTAAAACTAAAAACAAAAACAAAAACAAAAACAAAAAACCCCACAATGGATTTTGCTTATGCAGAATTCCCCCCCCCCCCGGGGGGACACTATTAAAAAAGGTACCACTGATGGTATTGGTATAAGTCCAAAAGGTAGATCTCTTCTTATATCAAAATGTTTAATGAAGCCAAAATGTTTAATGAAGCCAAAATATTAAAAAATGTTTAAGGAAGCCAAAATTTACCTCTGGAAGAAATCCATGGCCTTTATTAACTTTTTGACAATAGCTAAAGTGTTTATCTAGAGTATTTAAAGATACACAAGTTATTAGGTACACACTATTTCAGTTTTCTACTAATTATATGGATAATTTGAGCATTTTAATCAGAGATCTATTACAATATTTCTTTTATTTTCCTATATCAGGTTCACTTAATATGCTCAATGTAGACTAATTTAGCTATTTAAAGACTCCTGAACCTCTTTACAAAAATGCTTTTATCTGCAGAGCCCATACTAATTAGAAATAAAAGACATAAATACAAATATAATTTTTTAATGGAGAGTTCAATGCTACAACAAAATACGTAGATAAATCTGGACACTCATGATTAGAACATATTTTTAAGTACCTGGCATTTGATACATGATTTTTAAGCTCTTGTTTTTTTAAAAAAAAAAGAGGAAATATAAGTTGTTTATTTATTAGGGAAGTGGCATAGTAACCACTGGATTAAAGTGCAAAGACTTAAGAATCTACTACAACAGGTTGTAAAAATCAATGTTGAAATAAATAATTCATAGAGATTTTGAACATGTGCTTGTATCTTGTTCATGTAAGAAAGGAAACTTTGATTCATTGCCCAATGTAAATTAATAGCTAATGTGTTTATGAATCAGTAGACGATACCAAAAAAGGGACTAAACTGTCTCCATGGAAATTGTATGTTTAAGGCAACTTCTATTTCCCATGCTGAAACTCTTCAAGTCATTTTACCCACCTGAAATCATCAGGGGAATAAAACCAGGGATATACTTAAGGACCATTCCAATATATTGTGATAAACTGTGTCATTAAGGATAATTTTTTTAATGCAAGATATTTAAAAATGCCACAGTTCATGTAGCATAACTGTCTTTGAAATATAATGATCATCAAAGATTATATATGGTCTTTGAAAAATCATTTCACCGTGTATTTGCAGAACTTTAGAGATTAAATAGGGACTTCTGAGGTAAGATGGCTAAAATATCTTTATAAGAATTTTCTCCACTGATACCTAATAAAATGAACAATAAATAGTCATATAAAAAATTACCAATGGTACCCAGACAAGCAAAATAGGCTAACATAATATGATAATCTTCAAAAACTAACAAATCGAAGCAGGGAGAAAGAAATGACTCAGAGGAAGACTTGGGAAAAGAAGAGAAAGTAAGAGGAAGAAGGAGGGGGGGAGAGACAAATGGACAGACAAATCATTGACAAGACACATGCTCCCTGATGTGGCATTGCTGGCATGCTGGCATGTAATTCTGCCTCCACCGTCTACACTGCAAAATCACAAATCTTGAGAGTCCTCACTAATAGAGCTTCTTCTGTGTAGAAGTAAAATGAACAGGCATCCATATTAGTAAAATAGAGCAGAAGTGAAGACTCTGGAGATAGGCAACAAATTGGAGACTGAACTTCAAGTCCAAGGGTTAGCTCTTTAGGAATCATATACCCCTCCACCCCAGATGTTAGAAGAAGTGAATCCAGAACTGAGCATTTGACAAAATTTCAGATGGAGAAAAAAATCCAACAATGACTGTGTACCACCTCAATTTACCTTTCCCTTTCTACTAGCTCTGCCATTACCTCATGCTATAGATAGAATGGATAGAAAACCAAATGCGCAGCACTCAGTCTGCAACTTTGAAAGAAAAACTAACTGGTCTCAGAGGCAGTGGGAAGAGAGTAAACATGTCAACTATATTTTATCAGAGCAGATAGAACATCTCTTTGGAATTGCCAATATAAGCACAGAAAGAAAAAAAAACTAAGTATTTAAGGTAGAAGAAAAGTAACTCATGGAACAAAATGGAATTCCTCACAATTATTTATTTCATGTTATAAAATAACACTGAGAATGTGCATTCTGCAGAAATGAGCTCAAAGGAGCAGAAGAAACAAATACACGAAATTAAAATGGCCATCACAAACTTAAGAACACAAACTGAGTGTATAGCAGTATATAGTAAGTTGATGGTCATTTAAGTTCAAACAAACTCTAAAAAACACTTCTTTTTTTTGCTCCCCCCTCCATGTTTTATGTATATGTTTTCATGTTTTTTTTTTTAAAGGTTTATTTATTTTAGAGAGAGAGAGGAGAGAGAGAAGCATGGGGGGAGAGGCAGAGAGAGAGAGAGTCTTCCAAGTAGACTTCTCAGTGACTACAGAACTCAATCTCACAACCCTGAGATCATGACCTGAGCAGAAACCAAGAGCTGAATTCTCAGCAGACTGCACCACACAGGTGCCCCAGTGCTGTCATGTTTTATAGCTCTTTATTTGTAATTTTCTAATTATGGCCACTTTTTTCCACTTAAAGAGGTCCCTTTAATTTTTCTTGCAAGGCTGGTTAAGTGGTGATAAACTTCTTTAATTTTTGTTTGTCTGCGAAATTCTTTAGCTCTTCTTCAAATCTGAATGATAGCCTTGTCAGGTATTCTTGATTGTCCTAGGAGGTATTATGCTAAGTGAAATGTCAGACTGAGAAAGACAAATACCATGTGATTTCACTCATATGAGGAATCTAAAAAAACACACAATAAAACAGATTATCAGAAAGCACAATCAGACATAAATACAGAGAACAAACTGATGGTTGCCAGAGGGGAAGGGATGGGGAAAATGGGTGAAGGAGAGTAGGAGATAGAGGCTTCCAGTTACAGAATGAAAAGTCACAGGAATAAAAGGTGCAGCACAGGGAATATAATCAATGAGGTTCTAACAGTGCTGTGTAGTGACCAAACAGTGGAAACTACACTTATGGTGAGCACAACATAATGTGTGGTGTCATCAAAGATCTTGTGTCACCTACACTGGAAAGAAAGAAAAAAGAGGGGCACCTGGGTGGCTGAGTGGGTTAAAGCCTCTGCCTTCGGCTCAGGTCATGATCTCAGGGTCCTGGGATTGAGCCCTGAATCGGGCTCTCTGCTCAGCAGAGAGCCTGCTTCCCTTCCCTTCCTCTCTCTCTGCCTGCCTCTCTGCCTACCTGTGATCTCTGTCAAATAAATAAATAAAATCTTAAAAAAAAAAAAAAAAGAAAGGAAAAAATAAGAAGGAAAGAAGGAGATAAAAAAAGGAAAGAAAGGAGGGGAAGGAGAAAGGGAGGACGGAGGAAAGGAGGAACACATGGAGGATAAAAATTCCACCATTACTTAACCATACATAATTAAGAAACAGCAGAAACAAAATTGATTTGACTAAAAATTGAATAAGGACATTGAGGAAACATTGAGGTTTATATAGTAAATGTGGATTTTTTTTTTAATGTAAGTGAATAAAGTGATTAGAACAAAACAAATACAGAAGCAAGACAAAGGGAATCCAGCATAAAGATAATGTATATCTGTGAAGTACAGAGACCAACAAATGCAAGAGAAGATACATTTTAAATGTATAATATAATTCCTGCAAATTAAAAAAAAAAACAACAACAACAACCCCAAACCTGAAACTAAACATTGAAGAACACACTGTATTTCAAATAAATTTAGTACAGAACAGTCAGTGCCAGGACATAGTCTAGTCATCCCACTGACTCTTTGGACTCCCTTATCCTTCCTCTCAAAAACAACAACGACGACAAAAAAAATCACTTAATAGGATGGAAAACATGAGGCTACCATCAGATATTTCCAGCATTCAGTGCTTTGTAATTAATACACCAATGTCTCTAATGTTCTAGGATAACAACAGTGTAACCCAAGAGCTCCATAACCTGTCAAGATGTTACTTATGTGTAAAGGCACTAAGTAGGTATTCTCAAACAGGAACAAATTAAGATATTGCAATGCCCAGAAGCCCTTCTTGAGAAAATAAAACAGAAACAAACAAACAGAAACAAGTAAATGATTAATTCCCCCAATTAAGAGATAAATGAAAATACATACAGAGGAATTGAGAACCCATGGGAAAAAGAACCGGTGAGGCCCACTGAAACTAGTTACATACGGAACTGTTAATGAAATAGCATGGGATCGGAGGTTACAGAAGAGAATACGGTGGATGTTATCATATTCTTACATGTCATGTAAGAATAATAATATACCTTACTAAAATGAAAAGATGTGGGGCACCTGGGTGGCTCAGTGGGTTATTAAGCCTCTGCCTTCGGCTCAGATCATGATCTCAGGGTCTTGGGATTGAACCCCACATCGGGCTCTCTGCTCAGCAGGGAGCCTGCTTCTCTCTCAGCCTGCCTACTTGTGATCTCTCTCTCTGTCAAATGAATAAATAAAATCTTTAAAAAAATAAATAAAATGAAATGAAAAGATATGAGAGTGCTAATGTAGCCTTCTTTCAAACAGGGAGTCAATGGAATTAAAACTGAAATGGGCAGTGTTGAGAAATGACCCTATCTTAAAAAAAAAAAAAGTTTATAATTTCTTCTCAATCCTAATCTGTCCTCTTCTCCTTTACCTTTTCTCTCCTTACCTCCCCTCTCTCCGATCCCCCCATCCTTTAACCCAAGCAGCAAACTTTAAGAAGTACTATATTATATTGAAGAATCATTTACTTGACATCAATTTTCTTCATTTCATGTCATTTATTTTTCTTCTAGGAAATTCAAATAAATATTACCTAAATTGGTTTTTATTTATTTATTTATTTATTTTTTTAAAAGATTTTATTCATTTCATTTGACAGACAGAGATCACAAGTAGGCAGAGAGGCAGGCAGAGAGAAAGAGGAGGAAGCAGGCTCCTTGCTGAGGAGAGCCCGATGCGGGGCTCGATCCCAGGACCCTGGGATCATGACCTGAGCCGAAAGCAGAGGCTTTAACCCACTGAGCCACCCAGGCGCCCCCCTAAGTTGGTTTTTAATTAATACATCTATACTATGTTTCCCATATTATAAATTGTTTCCATGTATGTATCCATCCATCTACCCACCCATGCATTCAAATTTCTCGTTGTGTTTCTGTGCATAGAAGGGAATTGAGAGTTTTATGGGCTGGTGTTCAGCTAATGTTAAAGATAATCATTTTAGGGGCTCCTGGGTGGCTTAGTTGGTTAAGCAACTGCCTTCTGCTCAGGTCATGATCCTGGAGTATGGGATCGAGTCCCACATGAGGCTCTTTGATCGCCAGAGAGTGTTTTTCCCACTGTCCTCTCTCCTCTCATGCTCTCTCTCTCATTCTCTCTCTCAAATAAATAAATGGAATCTTTAAAAAAAAAAAAAAAGATGATCATTTTAGATTGGCAAAATTTCATCTTTCATCTTTAATTCTCAGTATTGCTTATATTCTTTAAGCATAAGATTTTGCTAAAAATAATGAAGTATTTCTTCTGTAAAACTGGAATCAGAGTGCCTGGGTGGCTTAGTGGGTTAAGCCTCTGCCTTCAGCTCAGGTTATGATCTCAGGGTCCTGGGATCGAGCCCCGCATTGGGCTCTCTGCTCAGCAGGGAGTCTGCTCCCCCGCCCCCAGTGCCTCTCTGCCTACTTGTGATCTCTCTCTCTCTGTGTCAAATAAATAAATAAAATCTTAGAAAAAACTGGAATCAAATGTGTATAAAAAGCTTAATATTCCCATTTTTAAGAGCTGAATGCTAAATGAAGATTATTCACAGGTTTGATTTGGATAATTTGTATGCTTAACACTCATGTGTATACAGTTTGGCTGTTCATCCCTTGATATTTCCTTTCCGAAGTAAGAGATCATTTTAATTTTCATTCAGTCTTTTTAATGTAGATGTTAGTCTCTGCATTCTGGTCATTCTTTGGACTTTCCTGCAAAATCCCCAGATACAGATTTTAAAATGATGTTAATAAAAATATATCATGAAGTATTCCCACTGGGAAAGATTTAATTTAAGTACATTGATGTTTACCCATAGCCCTTTTTCATGATTCAAGAACCATGATTCAAGATCAAAGCAAATATTAATTCCTTTCCAAACCTTCCTGAAAAACAGCTCAAATGTTTCACTCACCACAAGCCTGAGTGTACATTAACATTTGTTTTAAGAAAATTAATCAACCTTGGAGATCAGTCTGTCTTCCTTTAGCAAAATGCATGCGTGGTCTTTTTCATTGCTAAGAAGGTACAACAAAAATTGGGTTAGTCTTTGAATTGTCAGATTTCAAAAGTCAATGGACAATTCACAAGATTCTAATACCATCTCAGGAGAAGGTTTTAATGTTAGTATATATGAATGGATAAGTTTTATTAAATGTTGAGAGGATTGATCATTGAGAGAATAATAACTTTTAAGGTGAAACCAGTTTTAGTAAAACAAACAAAAACATGGCTTACATTATTTTGTTCCTCATTCAGAATATTTCATTTTCCTATTGATTTTGAAATTGAGATTTAGTAAAACATGCAAAAAACCCTAAACAGATTTTAGTAAAATTACAAAAAACATGGTGGAAAAATCTCATGAACCTGAGAAAGAAAAGACCCTTTTAAAAATAAAAGTATTTGGCAGCTAGTTTCTAAGATCAATTCAAAACAATAACCACTATACTGTTCATGTTTATAAAAATAAAACTTTCCTCCCAAAAGTCAACATATGCATAGGTAAAGCTAATTTTAAATGAACACATTTAAAACTTGAATTTCCACCTGTCTTCTTAGTTAATATTTCTTAGGGGTGAAGATCAGCATTTTTCCCTCTGCTTTTTAGAAGAAAGTTTTTATTGTTGCTGTTGTTAATTGGAATAATAAAATGTCTTTTCTTTATATAGTATTTGCCAAAGTGCAAGGTAAAAGTGAAGAGAGCCTTGCGCTGAATATCTAACATAGAAGATTTATGCTTTTACTCTTCTGTTTAAAAAAAAAAAAAAAGCAAGAGGCAACAGGCCCCAAATTGAGTCATTTGTGCTAAACTCTATTATCCGCAAACCCAGACTTAATACCCAACCTGAATGCAGTTTCAACCCTTCACAGGACTGTAATCTTAAACTGTAAATCTGGAATTTCCTGTTTAGCACTGGTGGGGTAATCTATCCTGCAGATACAGACCCCTGCTGCCACCAAATAAAGATGAGATCATCTGCTCTTTCCTGGTCCCTGTCCTCTTTTGCCAATTAAACCACCCATTTGTACAGTTTTCTGTGGAGCAACTTTCTATCTGCTGGATGGGATGCTACCCAGTTTACTGAATCACTGAATAAAACCAGTACGATCTTTCAAGTTTATTCAGTTGAATTTTGTTTAACACTTCTCTTTTAAATGTTGTTTTTAATAGTTATCACTCCATTGTTCTTTATATTTTTTTAAATGTTCTAATCCCTTCAATTTATAAACCTTTTTTCTCATTTTTATTTAATGATATGTACTTAATTTTGCAATATGGTTAATAAATTTTAACAAATCTCTCACATTGTTAAAAAATATTTTATGGTGATAACTTCTTTCAACTTAGTTTCTCAGATATATAATTCAAGTTCTTAACTTTAGTTACACCTTTTGAATTCATATTCTTTAACAGTGGCCAGTGGGGAGAAGGATTGTAAGGCTATGAATAGAGTATGTCCAAACCACCAAGAGGAGATTGGAACTTTCTCCCTAGAAGCTAGTGTCTATCTAAAGTTAGTTCAACAGAAATTCTTATTCCTGAATACTTGAAAGAATGACAGCACAAACATTCCCCAGGACAATAAGGGATGTTCACACTGGAATGGTAAAATTGACCTTTAGAATGGTGCTGCCTTTTGACATTCTACATAATCAAGTCATCATATAAGAAGCTATACATTCTGAAGTTCATGGTTTCAGATAAACTTCGATTAAAATGTGCTATGACACTAGAGCAGGACAGCAAGATAAAACAACTTTACCTAACTTTGTGAGAAGCTAGATGGTGTTGAAATTCCTAAAAGAAAATGACAGAAGTGATACTTGGATTTCTATAGTAGCAAGCAAATGAAAACCATGTTTCAAATTTGAACCATTCTGTTCATGACTACTCAGAGCAAAGGGGACAGGGAGAATTTCAGATCATGTACCCGTTTCAGTTTTTCTTCTTGTGTTGACTTCTAGGAACTGAAAGCCAAGTTAGCCTCATGTTTTGTCCAGTTTTTGCTTTAACTTAATTTTGTTTTAATTATCCGCTTATATTTTATATGCCTCTGTATGCCACTTTAATCAGATTTTGGAATAAAGCAGGGTGAAAAAATAAACACACACAAACATGAGATAATTGGTAAAACAACTGTTTGAATTAGTTAAAATAGCATATTCACTTTGCAAATCAACATACCAGTCATGGAGAAGTAAAGTCACTCACATAAACCAGATGGGTATGTAAGTAACAGATCTAGAACTCTAAACTTAGGATCCTGAGTCCTACTTAAACCAATGTTCTTTCCATTATCTCATTTCTGTAGTAATTTTAATTTTTTTAAATTAATTTCACTAACAAAACAGTTAACCAAATAAAATAAATATATTATTATTTACTGTTACATCCACTCTAAATTGGTACTCTTTGGAAAAAAAAGTAATTGTGGAATAAGGAGAGAGAAAAAGAGAAATGGAGCAAAGCCAGTTCAGCTCAGGAACAGAAGCTTGTTTTAGTTATTGCTTGTTTCCTCTAACATGGTGTTAAGAAAGTGAGGCAAATTACTGATATGCCCTGAAGAGTTCTATTTCTGCAAATGTTGTGGTTAATAGATGAGCCACAAAGGGAGAGGAGTCCAGGGTTAGAGCAGGCACATCTAATCAATTAGGATGTCCTTCTGATCTGTTCTAAAAGGAAACTGTCATGGACAGAGCCAATGCTAATTCTTTGGTTTTAAGGAGACTTTGGGAAATGAGCCCTGATAATACATGATGGTTCTGTAGATCCCTCTTTACAGCAAGCATCTACTGACTGGTTTCTAAAGCCAGATTTTGGTATCTTAGTAACAACTATAGAGTTCCTGGCATCCCTTACCTATCATTTTCCAGTCTGGTATTTCCCTATACATTTTATTTTTTTCTTTCTGAACACTGCTTTTCCCCTAGGACTGTATTTTTCACGTGAAAGTGAAACTTAGATATTGAAAATTTAAGATCCAGAATCAAGGCAATGATTATCAGAATAGCCATGGAAGTTAATTTTGATTTGCTCTCCTACAGCTCAGTTTGAGCTACTGTTCTGTAGTTGCTACTACAAATAGATTTTAAATCTGGTTAAATCCTCAGACAGCAGTATTCTCTTTGGAGAGAGTGAGTGGGAGTCTAAACACATAGGTAGCTTTCTAAATGATAAATCCACACGAGGTAAACTTGGCCTTTACAAGCCATGAAACAGACCCCCCGGTCACCAAACCGATTTTTCAAATGAGAAGACTATAATCCCATTTTGGAAAGGCGACCTTTAAGCCCATATCTATTTCTCGGGCTAGGGCTATAAGCTATCCCTCCATAATACGTTTCCATCATATCTGAAGTCTTCAAAAAGAGCAAACAATGCTTTTTACCAATAACCCATTTTTACTTACAGGATACACACTTTACAGAAATTATTGCATTAATTTACCTCATGCCATACAAATTACACATTAATTTTACCATATTTTTATAAGAATATTTGAATAGTTGGGAAAATAACATATTTTAGTTAATGCCAATTACAAAACAAATTTATTATTCGATAATGTAAATGTAATGTAAAAATGTATCCACTATTACTTTTACTTATTTTTGTGCTTATTGCTATAGTTTGAATTACCAACATCTTTATTTATTCTCATATACATACCCATCTCATGGTATAGTAAGTGTCAAAAAGATGAGCCTTACGAATCAAAACACTTATTTAATTCTTATGCCCCAGGAAAATAGCCAGCAAGTTACAGAGAAAAGTATTTTTCATCCAGTTCCTGGGTTTTGGTGTATAAGGTATATATGATTCTATGAAGTAATGCATTTCTTTCCATCAAAAAGTTTGACTAGGAAAGAGCTGGTGGGGAAGGTCAGTAGCTAGATTAATGACTGGAGAATTACAGAAGGGGAAAGCTAAACAGTCATTCAATTTCTCTAAATTAGGATCCTCAAAAGGGAGGTGACCTTTTTGAAGACCTAAGGACTTCTAATACCCTGAATTCACGATCCAACAAAAATGAAGTTTGAACCCATGTGCACCATATTTCCATGTATGGCTT